>NW_020946557.1:3617757-3730501 GCF_900497805.2 Vombatus ursinus | reverse complement strand
CACACACACACACACACACACACACACACACACACACACACACACACCCGCAGGCAGCCCTTTTGTCACTTCTGTTCGCTTTGATGCCCTTGATGACTCTTAAACTAAAGAATCTGAAATAATTGACCTCTAAGGTCTATTCTAGCTGTAATTCTACTATCTTAGGATCTTGAACAAATTCTGAACACCTCGATTCTCAACATAGTTTTCCTTCCTGCATAGAGAAGAGAACTTTATGAGATGGATTTTACTCCTCTTTTAAATAGCAGCCTGTCTATATTGTGCTACAAGGTTTGAAGATTGCTTTCCTCATACAACCCTATGAAGAAAGGCAGTGTAGTGCAAAAGGAAAGAGCTCTTAATTAAATATTTAATTAAACAATTAAAGAAAATTAAAGAAAAAAATGACAAGGAAAATTCCTCCACCCTGCATAAATCTATTCTCCCTCAGATTTACATACCACTGGTAAGAGAAGAAGCGTTCATGGTGAAGGAACACACCTAGGAAAGGTACACATATAAGGAAAATGTGTAGCCAGGGCATGGAATTGGGTCCTGGGGCTACCACCTACTTGGCAATTGCTCCATTGGTGCCATTTATTGTTCTTCCTCAGCCACAAAATGACTTTGGTTGGATGATAGCATCTAAATGCAGTCTACCAGGCTGCACTGCTAGGCTATTCTCCTCTGGTGCTCTGTGGCTGGAATAGTAGGCACTTAGTAAATGTTTGATTGATGGATAGATGGATGTTACCTGTGGGTACTCTGCTATCTGCTGCCACCTTCTGGCCATGTGTGGATTTGCCACTGCTGTGTGATTTTGTTTTGTTTTAATAAGGTAGGGGTTGTCATTTGATTTAATATCTATACTTAGGGTCTATCTCTATATCTTTTTATTTAAATCAGAAAACATTGTAACAATCATTTTGAGAAGTCTTGAACTCAAAGACTTGGGAGGGGAAGGGGATACTAAGCTGCTAAAGACCTAGGAATTATATTTCTTCTTTCACAGAATCCCAGTCATGCTCACCCTTCTGAGTATGGCTTAGCCAGGTGAGGAATAGGTCCTTTGTTCAAATGGGCTGGCTCCATGCAGGATACGATGTTTTACCTCTCAGGTAGTCCACCATTGGGCTGAATCAAACACGTAGCTCCTCAGGACTGGCACCTTACTACACTAAGTTTTTGGTGGTACTACTAACTCGGGCAGTCTCTGCTATTGATTCTAGTTTCTGAAGGGATCACTTATGGCTCTTCTGACTCTTGAAGCTAATAAAGTCAACCCTGGCCCACTCAGTTTCCAGATACTTTCTCACCTAAGATAGTGAACAAATAAACACAAAGAGACAAAAGAAACAGAGGTGCCATGTACTCATGTCTGATACTCCTCACCTACCTGGGAGCCCATAGCAGTCCTCCTCACTCCAATGCTACTTGGGAAGAGAGATTTTCGGAATGAATCTTCTGTCTGATTTCTCATTTTTGGCTTCTCAGCCAATCAGAAGACTCATCATCACCGCTGTACTAGTCCACTCATGGTGAGAAGTAGGCTTATCAAGACTATATGTGTTGGATTCAAAGTAAATGGAGAATATTTCATATACATACTCTATACCCATCAGTAAGGGTAAATTCACATATGCTCCAAGGACCGAGCCTTCATTGGTCAGTCCCCCCTTTTACTCAAGTCAGAAGACAAAAGCCCTTAGGGTGAGGTTAAATTTGTCCTTCGGACCCAAAATCGCTCTGGCCAGCCAACCACAAAACCACAGAATTCTAAAACTGGAAGTAACTCCAGCAGCGACTTACTCAAACCCAGACCCTAAAAGGAATCTCCACTGTAATACACCTGATAAGTGATCATGGGGCCTTTGTTTGAGTATCTCCAGCAAAGGGGCACCCATTACCTCCTGGGGAACCCCATGCCGCCTCAACTCATTCCTAGAATGTATGCCTCTTTTAGTGTAATTCATTAAATTTTTTGACTATCGTATCAAACCGCTGGCTCATATTGAGCTTGCAGTCCGCTGATATGCTTAGATATTTTTGAGATGAATTGTTGTGTAGCCATTCTGCCCCCATCTTCTAAGAAGAACTGGCTCAGGAGTTAGAGAATTCTACTTTGAATTCTATCTCTTGGGCAAAATGCCTAACCTCTTTGGACCTGGATGTCTTCCTCTATAAAATGAAGAGGTTAAACTAGATGGCTTCTGAAGTCCACTCCAGTTCTAGTGACATAATATTAAGACTTTGCATTTATACCTACTAAATTTCGTATTTTTAAATTTAGCCCAATTTTCCACTGTATCAGTATCTTTGGGGGTCCTGACTGTCATCTAGGGTGTTAGTTATCCTCCCATCTACACATTGGCTAAGCATGCCATCGATGCTTTATCTACGTTATTGATGAAATGTTAAATAGCACAGGACCAAGTATATGTTCTTGGAGTATGCCACTCCTACTACCAATTTGACACGGCCATTCAACCAGTTCAAAATCTATCTAATTTTACTATCACCTGACCCACATCTTTTCATTCCTACCCCCCAATAATAATCACATGCGGCATTTTATCAAATGCTTTGCTAAAATCTAGATAAACTTTTTCAGCATTTCCCTGATCTGCTTGATTAGTAACCCTGTTAACAAAGGAAATAAGTTTAGTCTGGCATGACCTGTTCTTAATCAATCCCTGCTCATTCTTTGTGATCAACCCTTCCTTATCTAGATGTTTGCAAATCATCTCTTTAATAAAATAGTTTAGAATTTTCTCAGGAATTGAAGTCAAGTATGCTAGCTTATCATTTGCAGATTCCATTCTTTTGCATTTTTTGAAAATTGAAACAGTACTTACCCTTCTCCTGTTCTGAGGGGGCTCTCCTGTTGTCCGTGAATTTTCAAATGATCACTGACAGGGGTTCAATAATCACATCCCCCAGATCTTGCAGTAGCTAAGCAGGTAGTTCATCTGGGTCCGATGATATGGGTTCATCAAAGGAAATATGAGTTCTTACAATCTCCCCTGGATTTCATCTCCCTGTTAGGCAATTTTATTTTGCTCTTTCCAGTCCAAAGGTCATTCTCTTTGGCAGAGGAAATAGAAACAAAATAAGAACCAATGGCTCTGTTTCTCTCTTGTCAAGTTCTCAATGCATCCACCCCACTAAGCACATGCTCAGCTTAGTGGATATGTAGTCAGTGAAGGAAGGAAGAAAGCAAGGAAGGAGAGAATAGGAAGTTACTGCTGCCCTCTAAACCACGAGGTTTCTGTCATCTACCCACTTTACCATTAAGCAAATCTTTGCTCACATAAAGTTCTTCCAAAAAGAGAAAAAACAAACTATCTTATAAGCAGCAGTATGTAGTAAAGCACAAACTTTCTATTCTTTTAGCAGCCCTGAAAAAGCTGTTTCTTATGATATTCTAACTAAACTCTTTCCAGCTGGGCAACATGTGTCTTGGGTTCCTAATGGCCTTAAGACCCCTGGGAATGTTCATCCCCACACCCACACCCATACCTACCCTCCTGCACACAAAGGGAAACTGAGTCTCATTTGTCCATTACAGAGAAGAAGCTCAGGAAATTGACCAACTCTCCAAGCTGCAAAGTGGGAAAGAAAATTGATGTTTTGATTAAATGAATCTTCAAGATCATTTCATGCCAAAGAAAAAAATATTCCATTTCAATGCCAAGTATTCGACATTCACAGAGAATAGATGTAACATGTGTTCAGTTTCAAATAAGCTAGAGAAGGAGACCCCAGAACCTTTGTATTTAAATGGTATAATTCAAGACAGGGTACTGAAGGTAGTTTTGAGATGAGACAAAAGACAACTTTTATTTGTATGTGGGTGTGTACATTTGCATGCATACACACATCTGTAAATGCATAAACATACTTGCATACTATTTAGCTCTCCAAGTCCATACGCTTTATTTCATTATTTCTGTGCCCATTTTAATGTTTTTATTCTGAACTTAAACATCAAATGCAATTAGCAAAATTTTCATATACATTGTAAAACAGGAGAGGATTGTACAGTGAAACTCCCATCCACTTTCAAAGTGGCAGTGGTAATCAATTCAATAAGCAATTAATTTCAAAGACATCAAAGAGTTTGCTAAAAATAATGGAACATTTATTTATAGGTAAAGTTTAAAAGTTATGGGACTAAATCTGCTAGAATATTATGGCAGAGGCAAATACAGATTCTTCCTATTTCCCCAATACAATTATTAATTGAAAATCTGTGCTTCTTGACTTAAATGATGAACTTGGAGCCATGTTCTTTGTCTTAGAAATAAACTTTTCCATTAAATTTCCTTCACCTTTTGGGAGAATGATGTTTATCAAACTCCCCAAAGCAAAAACACGTCAAGATTTCTTGCTTTCCAATGTTGTAGATGTAACTTTGGGAATAGAAATATCCATTCTTTTCTAAACAGTGATTTTGATATCAGAATGCCTAAGTTCTATCTAATCTCTCATCTGAATGTACCAGGTTCAAAAAAACATTCCCATGTGTTCCCATCCAAGATAATACAATCAATGAATGAATTATGGTGTTTTACAGTTAACTCTACATAGCTCTTTTTTTTCCTCTTTTGTCTAAAAGAAATAAAAAATACCTTCTCAGATTTTAAGCATGTTTCTTAAAAATTGGTAGAGTGCAAAGATTCTTAACTATTTTGTGTTTCATGGAGCCCTTTGGCAGTCTGGTGAAGCCACTGGACCCCTTGATTTTTTAAAAGCATAGAAGAAAATACTTAGGATTGCAAATGAAATCAATTATATTCAAATTTTGTTGTTCAGTCGTTTACATCTCTTCATGACCCTAGTTGGGGTTTTCTTGGCAGAGATACTGGTGGTTTGCCATTTCTTTCTCCAGCCCATTTTACAGATGAGGAAACTGAGGCAAACAGGGTTAACTGACTTGCCCAGAGCCACACAGCTAGTCAATGTCTGAGGCCAGACTTGAACTCAGTCTTCCTGACTCTAGGTCCAGCATTATATTCAAATACAGTTATCAAAATGTATATTTTTCAAAAGTTCACAGGTTGCAAGCTAAGAACCCCTGGTATAGTGGCTCCCTTTCTTGGAACCACTGACTTTTTCAATATATTTAAAAAACAAAAACAACACTTGGATTTAGAGTCAGAAGGCCTGGGTTCAAATTCTAACTCTACCATTTACTACCTATATGACCTTAGGCAAGTCACTTCCTCTCACAGCTTCAGTCTCCCCATGTGTATGAGGGGGTTTTATCAAATAACCTGTAAGATTTCTTCCAGCTCTGAATCTGTGATCCAAAGATTGTCACACTTGTAATGAATTTAACTTAAATTTATTCACTCAGCAGATATTTATTGTCTACTATATGCAAGACACTATGATGGATATTGGACAGCAAGAATCTATTCAAACTATTTGATATGCTGTTAGATTTCATATTAGTGTTGTTTTAAAAAAAGAAAAAAAAATGTAACCTGATGTTCTGCTACATTTTTCTTTCCTAACTCTTTGTGCATTTGACCAAATCTGTTAACCTCAATAGTATCCATCTCTAAAATGGGCATGTTAATACTTTTACCTATAATACTTTGAAAAAGCTACACTATAAAAAGAAAATATTGCTATTTCTGATTTACTTGACTTGAACCTCTGATCCAAAGAACTAAGATGAAAATTGTGAAGGTCCATGAATAAATGATATCAAAAGTACCTCATACTATTTCAAGCCTCATAAATGAGCATATGGACATTCCCCCATCATGTTCTCAAGTTCTTTGATATAATAAAAAATGATACAATGCCAAGCAGTGCCCACCCTTTAAGAGGAAATTAGTTGATCACTTGTAGAACGTATAGGGGGCAGCTGGCTGGCAGAGTGGATAGAGAGCCTGATCTAAAGTCAGGAAGATTCATCTTAATGAGTTCAAATCTACCCTCAGACACTTACTAGCTATGTACTAGCTGTGTAATCCTGAGCAAGTCACCTAACCCTGTTTGCCTCAGTTCCTCATCTGTAAAATGAGCTGGAGAAGGAAACATCAAACCACTCCAGTATCTTTGCCAAAAAAAAACCCCAAATGGGGTCATGAAGAGTCAGAAACAACTGAAAAACAACAGAGAATTTTAGAGCATTTTTATTAAGATATAAGGCATGCTGGATGGCCTCTGAGATTTGTTTCAAGCCTGAGAATCTTTCATTCTATAAAGAATGTGAAAGAAATATAGTAATGTGCTTTTTCTAACTTTTTTTTAGTATTCAAAAAGATGTACCCCTTTTTAGAAGCCACTGGATTTTTTGATGTATAAATAGCACTTCAAATTCTCAGACCCTAGTAATCTTCAGTGAGCATTTGACCTGGACAGCCATGTAGACATTCAGGGACTTTCATGAAATATCCGAGAGCCTGTTGCGTTTCTCTGTGGAGACTATGGTTCAGCCATCTGTCAGTTGTAGGTCTGGTCAGCTTCCTGCTTTTCCTCACCTCACCATCACAGTCTGTGGCAGTTAGCCTTCTGGCATCAGGAAGAGGCTAAAGCTGATTACTTTATGACTGTGTTCACTTCCATTCCTAATGGGATTATCTAGAATGTTCATGCAATTTGTTTAATAGTTGTAGAACTGGACCATGTCCTGAATTCTAGTCAGAAAAGAATGCGTAATGCCAGCATTCCCTATAATCCTTCTTCCAGGTTCATGCGTTTATTTACCATTCAGCAAACATTTATATTTCATGGACAGTGTTGTGCTAGCCCTGTAGAAAAGGACAACATGTGCTGTAGTGGAGACAGTACTGGGCTTGATTCAGTTGGAGTCCTCTTTCTACCTTCTGCCGGTGGATGATTCTGGACAAGTTATTGCCTGGCTTGTTTCCTTACCTTTGAGATGAATAGGTTAGACTTCATTATCTCGAAGATCCCTTCTAGTTCTAATTCTACAATTCTAGGGTATATTCCATAGATTCCTGCCCTTAAGAAGCTTACAATCTAGTAGGGGAGACTGGACCTATATATAAATAACTATAATATATAATAAGTTATAATATGATTTAGGGAAGTATGAAGAATGGTTTAAAAATTCCTAAGAGAGTGAGATCACTTCTGGTTGGGTAAGATGGAGGAATGCTTCCTGGGGAAGGCAGTATTTGAATTACGCCTTGGACAACAGGTAGGATTTCAACAGGTTAAGATCAGAGGAAATAAGGACATAGGGACTAGTGTGGGCAAAGACAGAGAGAGACAGAAAAGCATGAGATTTGTTTGGATTCAGGGGTTGTTCACTCCTGAATTATGATCTAATCTAATCTAATGTAATTACATCTATAACATAATCTACTAAAACTGAACTTACATATGCTACGGAGATCGAGCCTGGATGGAAGGTCAGAAAGAAACATTACTTTTCTCTTCAGATATCTCTTGGATCCAGGTCTTTGTGACTGGGAAATTGTGTAACCTCCAAGCAAAGCTATTTCTCAGTTTCTATGAGAACATTTAAAAAGTAACAGATTACTCTAGCAATGCAGTCTTTATATAGTTTTAATACAAAATCTCTAGAGAATAACTTCTCACACTATAGTGTAATAGAAATGAAAAACATACAATGCACTTCCTGAACCCTGTGAAGGCAACACGACAGGGGCCTTGCAGCTTCACTCTCTTACCACGAGCAGCTACATTTAGAGAAGTATTCTTCATTTCAGCGTAAACTAAGTAAGTCCCATACACTCCCTTGTATGAGGTTTTTTTTTATTAATTATTCTTTTGCAAGGCCTTTCAAAATCAAATTCTTGTTCCTTGCCAAGGTCCCTCTTATTCCAGTTAGAAACAAGGCTGTAAAATATTACACATCAAAAGTACCCTCAATCCCTCCCAAGAGCCTCTATTTGAATTCTCCCAGGCAAACCACCTCTCCATTTCTTACCTGGCTGCAACATCTCCATCTTACCCTTGATGAGTACTTTCCTCTTGCTTCCAACTTTTTTCATCTTTCTTTTATGTATTGTCTTCCCCCATTAAAATATAGGCTCCTTGAGGACAGGGACTGTCTTTTTTTTTCTGCTTTTATTTGTATTCCCAGCACTAAGTCCAGCACCTGGAATATAGTAAACTTGTTGACTGAATGACAAAAGTTATATCTAAGTACTTTCTCTGATAGGAACATTGCTCTCTAGCATGATTGAACCTGTTTTCATTTTATTCTATATCTACTAGTAGGAAAATGGCATCTACACAGAATCCACTTTCCCCACAGAAATTTTCTCTGTTAATCAACCAAACTACCTCTGCAGCAGCTTGTAATGTCAATAAAATTTTTTTAGACTGACATACTCCAGTTTTTGAGCAGTAAATTCTTTTGCCACGACAACCCAAAAACCTTTTAGAAGATTTGGGTTTACTGCATGTGGTGGTGCCTGCCTGTAATCCTTGCTACTGGGAGAGACTGAGGTTGGTAGATCTGACTTGTAGTAAGATTAAAATCAATTGAGTGTCCACACTAAGTCTGGCAACAACATGGTGAGCCCACAAGAGTGGGAAGTCACTAGGCTGCAAAAAGAGAAATGAACTAGCCTAGATCAGAAATGGAGCTGGCCAAAGAGGGAGGGGAGAAAGGAAGGATAAGAAAAGGAGGACGGAGAGGGACAAGGGAGAGGGAGGGAGGAAAGGGAAAGGAGGACAGGAGGACGATAACAACATCAAAGACTGGGTAGAAGGTTAGACTGAAGCCAGTAAGGTAGTTTGGAATGTTCTGATGAAAAGCTTTGAGACTGAGAATACTTCCTCATCAAGGCAAGTATCCATTACAGGCTCCACTTCTGGTAGAATTACAGGGGAGACTCATGCCTTGGATCAGGGCACAGCCTCAGAAGTACTTTCCACTACAACATGTTTTCTGACATCATTTAATTCGGATGAGCATTTTTCTTCTTAACATCCTCATGAAACTTTTAAAAACCACATTGCAGAAACACTGCAGGCAGTTAGGTGGTGCAATGGACTGATAGAGCACCAGGCCTGGAGTAAAGAAGACCTGAATTCAAATCAAGCCACAGATACTTACTACCTGTGTGACTGGCAAGTCACTTAACCTCCCTCTGCCTCAGTTTCATCATCTCTAAAATAGAGTTAATATAGAATCTCCTTCCTAGGATTATTGTGAGGCTAAAATGAGATAAAATTTCCACAGCACTGTATAAAGCTCCAAGTCCTATATAAGTGCTTGCTATTATACTGGAGCTCTCCTTCTGTGTGGACAACAAAAGCCAAAGAGTGCCCACGTGTCTTTACTTGAAAACAGACTCCCTGCTTGACTGATGACAATGAGCAAACTAGCTGTGCCTCGTCCAATTCCTGTAGAGTCCTGTGTCCTTTGCCTTACCATGATCACCTTGCTCATTTGCGGTTTGTAACTGTTGCCACCTCAGGTGGTGGAAGTGGTAGAAGCCTCTTGGCCACCTGCTTGCCTGTTCCCCACTTCAAAGTAGCAGCTGCAGGCTTTTTGGGTTTTATTTTGAGTCAACACTACTTGAATTTTGTCAGGGCACCTGTCTTCTCCACTGGAAGTTCTAACAGGCAGTCCCCCAGTTTACCCAGTAAGACTAGTCTTGTGAACTATGGGACCTTGCAATGTTGGCATCCAATAAATTACTGGCACACAGATTTCTTCCTGAAGATAAGAACATATATCATATATATACATGTGTTGTTCAGTTATTTTCAGTCACGTCTGATTCTTCGTCACTCCATTTTGGATTTTCTTGGCAGAGAAACTGGAATGGTTTGCCATTTCTTTCTCCAATTCATTTTACAGATGAGGCAAACAAGGTTAAATTACTTGCCCAGGATCACGCAGCTGTTGTTTGTTCCTCATTTTTGAAGAGAACCAATGATGTCACAGGGTGATGTCTTGACTGGTGCACGAATTGGATTTAAGTGAGACAAAGTTGCACAAAGTTGTCAACCTCACTGTCTTCCTGAGTCATTGAAGTCCAGTGGTAAGACAAAAGTCAAGACCATTGGTGATGACTTGGGATGCAGTGGATGACCTTGGCATCTTCGATATCTGACCAAGCTCTACTTGCCCCACAGTGCCTGATTCAGCCATCTTCATGGCCATTAGAACAAATTATTGACATCTGCTGTTTCCCTCAGGGGAAGTCTTCAAATGCTTGGGGTAGACACTCCCCACAACTCAACTCCCCTAAGGGTTTGAGACCTGCCAGTTACCCTTAACCTGGTTTAGCCTGTCTGCTGAGATGGGTTACTGGGGTGTAACCGCTGTCCATGTTACAGCTTCTTGGAACCATAGGTGAGAGTCAAAAGACATCAAAGGTGGATGAGCAGCCCTGAAAAGGGCTAGGCTATGGGGCAGCTAGGTGGCACAATGGATAGAGCACCAGCCCTGAAGTCAGGAGGACCTGAGTTCAAATCTGGCCTCAGACCAAACACTTGACTCTTACTGGCTGTGTGTTCCTGGGCAA
This sequence comes from Vombatus ursinus, assembly GCF_900497805.2. NCBI lineage: Eukaryota > Metazoa > Chordata > Mammalia > Diprotodontia > Vombatidae > Vombatus > Vombatus ursinus. The sequence continues at coordinate 3,720,008 of NW_020946557.1, read as the reverse complement.
GTCACTTAACCCCAATTGCCTAAAAAAAGGGGGGGCTGGGCAAGCCCTCACACCAGAGGTGCTAGTCTTCCTCGAACACTCCATACATCCCTGGACTCTACCACTATGTCTCAGTAGCATTGTTACCCTGGAACCTCTTTTAGTCCCTGTGGTCTTCTCATTCTGGGACACTCCTCTACCCCTGAAGCTTCCTTCTCTCATTAGTAAAATCTTCCTGGAACCTCCATTTTGAGGAATGTCCCAGGTCATCCATCTTTCCATTCTCTCCCAATTCCACTTCTGACTCCCTAGATTTTGCCATGATGCCACTATGCTGGTACCTCTCCCTCCTCATGTCCTTTCCCCCCAACACACACACACACACATATCTTTTCAACTCCTTTATATGTATTGTCTTCCCCCTTTAGAATATAAGCTCCTTGAGGGCAGGGACTCTTTTTTGTATCCTCAGGGCTCAGCACAGTGCCTGGCACATAGTAAGCACTTAATAACTGCTTATTGACTTGATTAAATGCTGGGAAATCGATAGCATTTAAACACAGAATAATCTCTGTTTTCATGACTTTTACAAGGAAGGGCATAAGGCACTAACACATGAGGTACGATCAGATTCATGATCTTACTGATATGGATAATCCAGCCATCAAGTGTATACTATAGTCCATTCACTCCTCATCCTGTATGATTCTTGTCTATTTCTCCCACGGATCTTCTATAGAGGGTCTATTTAACATTCCAGAGGTCATCCTCTAGGTCTCCTAGCCTTTTGGGGGTATCAGTACATCAGTCAGATGGTCCGGCTGTTATCTTTCACTATGTAAGTGACCTTTTCTTAATAAATGTTTCCCAGATGATATCCTTTATGTTACATGGTAGGATGAGGTCATCATTAATAATATATTATCCCTTTTCCTTTTTTGGTTCCTTTTGAATTATTAGCACTTTTGATTCCTCAGGGATTGGGATGCATCATGACTTGTAGTCATGAAGATTCAATGGAAAAAGGTTGTTGTTAAAAAAGATTTTATGTCAGAGAGCAGCTTGAAAGTGTGCATCCAATTTCCTAAATTCAATCTAACCCACTCTCTTTCTCCTGTTCAGTTCTGGTCCCAGATCTCTATTCATCTATACTGTAAGTTCAAGATACATGCATTTACTTTTGTCTTTGTATTCATGATGCCCAGCATAGTACTTGTCACATAGAAAAGAGATGATAGCACTGTTATTGTATAGTAGTTTTCAGTCATGTCCAACTCTTCATGATCCCATTTTGGGTTTTCCTGGCAAAGACATGGAGTGCTTTGCCATTTCCTTCTCCAGCTTGTTTTACAGAGGAAGAAACTGAGGTCAAGTGACTTGCCCAGGGTCACACAACTAGGAAGTGTCTGAGGCCAGATTTGAACTCAGGAAGAGGAGTCTTCTTGACTTCAGGCCTGGCACTCTATCCACTGCGCCATCTAGCTGCCCAATAATACTAATACTACAACTAATAATAGCCCTGGGAGGTAGGTGCTATGATAATTTTTATATTTAGATGAGGAAACTGATGCAATCAAAGGTTAATTGACTTGTCCAGGGTGACACAGCTAGTAAGTATCTGAGACTGGATTTGAACTCAAGTCTTTCTGACTTTAGGCCCATCACTATCTCCACTGCATCACCTACCTGTCTTAGTAATATTCACTTACTAAATGCTTGGTGAGTGATGGATGGCATACTGCTCATATACATAGTGGCATGTTATAGTTTATACTTTTGTTAAACTCTTAGACCAGGGGGTGAGGAACCTGTGGCCTCGAGGCTTTCTAGGTCCTTGGGTGAGGCCTTTTGACAGCATAACTTTTGCAGAACAAATCCTTTTATTAAGGGATTTGTTCTGTAAAGTTTGGATTCAGTCAAAGGGTCACACTTGAGGACCAGACCACATGTGGTCTCAAGGCTGCAGATTCCCCAACCCTGTCTTAGACCCTTCTAACCCTGACATAAGCAAGAAAGATTCTCAGGCACGTCTTCTAATATGTATGCTACTTCTTTTTTGTTTTATTTGTTTGTATTTTTTTCCATAAAAAATCATTTATCTGCCACCCACCTGCAAAATAAATTGAAAAATAAAAAATAAAACCCTCATAACAAATACAAGTAGTCAAGCAAAACAAATGCAATTTCCAAAAAACATACGTCTCCTTCTGCACCTTGAGCCCATCACTTCTCTGCATGTGCCTTCTGAAGGCGGAATCATCACAGTCTCTCTTCCTGTAGGAGTGAGGGGTTTGAGGGCTACACTCACCTAAGACACCCTGAGGAGAACGCACAGATTGCCTCTTTTCTGGCTGTCTTGGACACACAGAGAAAAGATCACACACCCCAGCACCAAAGACCAAAGCCATAGCCGTCTTCATCTCTCTTTCTCTCTCAATTTGTAATGGAACAATTGGCACACGCAGAATTAAAGAAGCCCAGCCGCATCCTGGGAATGGTTGAATCTCTCCTCCCACTTACATCTACAGGCTACAGTCAGCCTTCACATGAGCGGAAACCCTCAGGAGCTCTCGCAGCAGAGCTCTGCCTATTCCTTTTCCCTGCCCATGATTGCTTTCTTTCCTATGTTAACAGAGCCTCCTCACACTGCAGGCTTCATTGAACTAGGTTGATATCCAACCGGGTTTTTCAGGTCTTCTATGTACCCAGAGGGACAAGCACAATAGACACCAGAGAAGTTCTGCCCCAATTCCAATAGAAAGTCATTTTTTCAGCTTAATATTATGGCCCCAGCGCTTCTTCCACAAACTCATTCTGGTTTGGACTGTCCCCACGAGAGCCTTCCTAAGCAGCTGGAATGCAACAGGACAGAAACCAGAAGGTACTTTAGGCCTACACTAGGTATTTGGCAAGTGGGCTGTCATCAGGTTCTCCCCAGCAAACAGTCACAGAAGTAGTGGAGAAAGGGAGGTGGTAGCATCACCATCCTCTTCTTTGGTACAACAGAAGCAGTGGGAGCATAAAGGGCCCGGAGGGAGGAGACACAAACTTCCATCACCATACCCCTCTCTGGTTATAACTGTGGAAGCAAGAGGAGAAGCTGGGAGCTGTCATGTGGAACAGAACCCAGAAGCCTGAAGTCAACCACAGGGGACGTGGCTCACCCAACAGTTTAACTGAAACCACAGTATCTGGAGAAATGCATCATACCAGGCACTCTATCCACACAACCCCTAACCGTCTCTCTGAATTGGACTCAGCTCAAATCCCCCTTTCTGCAGAAGACTTTCCCCAGTACTCTCTACTTCTAGGGTCTTAACTCCGAGATCATCTCCCATTTACACCAAACATATCTTTTGTGTACAATATTTTACATTCTGCATCCCCCAGTAGAAGGGATGTGAATTCCTCAAAGGCAGGGACTATTTTCTGCCTTTCTTCATGTAATCAGCACTTCATATGTGCCTGGCACATAATAGACATATAATAAATGTTTGCTGAATTACTTTATATTGAGCAAGTCATTTACTCGTATGCAAAAAGAAGAATACTAAGCCTGAAAGAATCACAGTGAGCATTAACAAAACAATTTGAACAGAATTCGATCACAACTTACAGGTATTGTTACAATGTATCAGGAAGCAAATGTTAGACTTCATCAGACTATGAGGCAGTTGACAGAATTGTTAAGTAGGTATTTTACAATCCACGTTGACTCTGTATTATTACTCTGCTCCAAATTCAAACTCAAGCACCATTTGGACTTCATGCTCAGTTGTTTCCATGGTCCACCACTGCTGCATTTGCTGTTTGCTGCTGCCAATCTTCCTGGATGCAGCTGGTCACACACTAATCTAGTGTAGGTTGTCATTATTATACTCGTTAACCTCCATACTTTTGAACTCATGAGGTCACCTCTTCAGGAAAGGAAATGCCAAGTTTATAAAGCTGCCAAGGGGCCTGGTGAAAGATTGCCTAGTTAAGTCCATGCTCCATCATAAGAGGCCAGTTTCAGGGAGAGGAAGCCCACCTACCTACCCACCAGCACAAGAGAGTTAAAGAAGAGAGCACACAGCCAGTCACAGAGAAGAAGGCTGATCCAGAAGATGTCACTTATTGTGAGAGATGTAAACCCATCTCCACTACATCTCCACCATTATTGCTGGGTGGGTAGAGGACCAAGGGACTGCTTAGGATTTTCCAAGTCATTCTAAAATGCCAAGTCCTTTCAGTGGAGGGCCACCACATTGCCAACAATAACGAGGAAGTTTACAGTCTTTCAAATAGCCAAGAAATGGTTACCATGTTCTTGTAATAACCAGAAGTTTTCAGGGAAGCTCTGTACACATGGATCATGGCACGGCTTGTGTAGGCCCATTCAGTCTCCACTAGACAAGCTTAAGAGGAACTGGTGTGTATTTTGTCTGCCCCTCAGGGGCTGTATATTATACTGATATAGGAAGCATTATCAGGAATATTAGATTCAATTCATTTATACTGGTTCTCACACCTGTACCATTCACTTCTCACAGAAGCGGTGCATCATCTTAACATCATGGGAGTGGAGTTTCCAGCAGAGAAACTCCATCTATCAACACATTCTAGATTAGAACAACTGCTCCAGTCAATTCACATGAAGCAGCAAATGGATGCCACCCATTTTTGGTCATTGTTCCTTCATATCCAATTCTCTCAATCTTCTGAAGTCATCCAGGGCACCACTACTGTATCTGAACTGGATCTGCATTATGGATAGCAGGGTCAAAGGGTACTAATACTATATGCTGCAATGTCTTCCTCCTTTTCTTGTTATGTGAATTGTGTCCCCTTCTTGGGATTAGGGGCATCAGTTTCTGGCTCAAGCCAAGGCTGTGCCATCCTCCATCTCCCTTGGGAATCAGTGTTCTACTATGGGGCCCTGCTGGTCTTCATGTTCTGGATTAGTGATCCTCAAAAATAAGAGAAAGAATCAGTCAATTGTAACAAATTCCTCCAAAACTCATGTAAGAGTTTCCATGAATATCAAATACAAGTTGAAAAATGGGCCAATGTATTCCAAAGCTTCTCAGGAATATGAATGAGTAATCCCCTTAGGAGAATGTGATGGTGTATAGGATTTTGATTAATGATGATGAAACTGATTTGAGATTTGCTGAGTACATGTCCCATTAATAATAATAAATCTCACTTGCATAATACCTTAAGGTTTATGAAGTTTTTTCCTCATAACTCTGAGAATTAGTTATTACCCACTTTCTATAAATGAGGAAATTGAGATATGGGAGCTTAAATGAGCTCTTTAAAGATACAGAACTGGGATTTGAATTCAAATCTTTTGAGACAAAGACTGGTGTTCTTTCCAGTGTACCACAGGACTGCCTATTAGGTATTTCCAATATGCCAAAATACCTCCTCTTGATAAAAATGTAAGACAAAGTCAATATTTTCTCTCTTTTCATGAACATTTTTACAATACCACAGGTATTGAAGTTTAATTTAAATTAGTATATTTTTATCTTCAGAATTTAAGCAGTTCCCAGTTCTCATATAATAGCAAATTGTTCCAACTTCGAATGGCAAAGTGTGAAATTTAGCTATAAATAATGTATTACACTAAAATGACTTACTTTTAAACTTTTCTTAAAATAATGAACATTAATTTTTGTCTTTATTAGCATCCAATGGAATAACAAGCTAGGCTTTAGAGTTGGTTCCAGGTCTCCCAGATTATAACCCATCTATCACGGATAATCTTAGAGAGGTGTATATGTCTAAGAGAAGTTAAGTGACTTGCCTGTGTCGTAAGAGGTCAGAGGTTCAATTTGAACCTGGATGTTTTTAGTTCCCAAGTACAGCATACTATCCCTTACGTCATGCTGCCTCTCTGAAAAAAACCTTAAGAAATATAAATGAGAGTTATTATTATTATTATTATTAAGTTCTATGTAGTAAATAGATATTCTTAGAGTCAGGAAAACCTTAGTTCAAATACAGCTTCAGCCACTTACTAGCTATGTGACCCTGGGCAAGTCACTTAACCCTTTTTGCCTCAGTTTCCTCATCTGTAAAATGAGCTGGAGAAGGAAATGGCAAACCACTCCAGTATCTTTGCCAAGAAGATCCCAAATGGGGAGAGTCAGACACAACTGAAATAACTCAATGACAACAACAATAAAATGGGGATAAAAATAGTACCTATCTTGCAGGGTGTTGTGAGGCTCAAATGAAATAATAAAGCACTTAGCACAGTGTTTGGCACATAGTAAGCACTATATAAATGTTAGCTATTATTATTATTATTAATTCCTGCCCCTGACATATACTGGCTCTGTTGACTCTGAGCAAGTTACGTAGACTCTCTATGCCTTTAGCTATTCTCTAAGAGGGAAGTTGCATGTGAGTTGTTTGTGTTTGGGGGGAGTTTCTGCACTGAGAGTTCCCTACACCCATGAAATCACACTCCAGACACTCCCTGCATGTATAACTCTACCATCCTCTGGGGAAAGTGGAGAGAGGGCATCTCGCTCAGAAGCTCATGCTGTGTTTATCCAGTGTCTGTATTTCCACTCTATTTTCTACTTTGCTGCTTTGTTCTGGTTTTCTAACTTATAGAAAAGTGACATTCTCTGTGTATTCCTTCATTTCTTCCCAATTTTTAAACTTAGGTATTTTTCCTTAACCTGGAGGGAGAAAGTGAGGCTGGTGATTTTGCACAGCACTCCCTCACTTAAATCCACTTCACTTACATGTCATGGCATCACCTCCCTGATGCCATGGTCCTCTTTGAGAACAAAGGACAAACAACAACAAGTGATGAGACATATTGAAAAGACCAAGGTATTAGGATAGTTGGAAAATGTGGGTATGTGCATAAATGTTTCCTTATTAATGGGATGACAGTTGTCCTAGATTGGTAATGATGAAAGAGGACTCTGGTTGAAACAATATGCAGTCAATTATGTTAGCCTTTATAAATATTGGCAGCAGTTATGTGATACCAAAGGAGCGTTTCCTGCCTGACAATCAGTATCAAAAGCATTGTTGAAGACTTTCATATGCTCTAGTTAATTAACTTTAAGAGAGAGGAGAAGGAAGTTATGCCTTTAATGTGTACAGTACCTGCATCTGCCTCAAAATAGTTTTCTGTGTTTAGCAAAGGGCAAAGTGAACAAAGTACAATTTTGCCATATGATGAGATGATATCTAGGTAGAATTGAGCAAAAGTTTAACCCATTGGTAGGGGTGGGGGAAAGTCTGTGATTTTATCAGGGATGGGGAACTCCAAGTGAGAAAACTTTCTCCACCAATGCAAATTGGCACCTGTGCATTATCTTGGTCTTATAGAGTTGCTTAGGGGCACTGAGAGATTAAGTTACTCTTCCAAGATCACATAGCCAATATAGGTCAAAGATGACATTTGAATACAATTCTTCTTAATTCTCAGGCCATCTTCCCATTAAACCACACTGCCTCCCTACACTAACTTATTTTATAGATATATAGCTATGTCACTGATGGTGAAATAGATCCCCTACCATTTCCCCTGAATTTCCAAATGTGGCTCTGGCCATTGTGCCTAATAGCTGGATAATTGCCAGATATCCCTAAGACTGTGTATATAGGTGTAGCTCTAAGTATGCCCTCTGCTAGCACACTTTGTGGTCCTTTTGTAAAACAAGATCACTAGGAGCCAGCTGTGGGAAAATTTTATATGCCCATCCTTACTGATGCTTCAGTAAAACATTTAGTACAGTGCCTGGCACATAGTAAGTACTATTTAAATATTATTATTATTTCACAAGGATTAAATAAATAAAGAAACCTCTCATGAATCTTGGCTTTTCCAGATCCATTTACAATTCAAAACTCAGGAATATGTCTAAACTATAACAGAGAATGCTCATTTTGAATTAGATTTTTTTTCTTTATTTTTTCTTTTTTTGTCCATTAATTTATTTATTTTTAGTTTTCAACATTCACTTCCACAAGATTTTGAGTCCCAAATTTTCTCCCCCAACCCCAAGACAGCATGCATTCTGAATGCCCTTTCCCCTAATCTGCCCTCCCTTCTATCTCCCCTCCCCTTCTCTTATACCCTTCCTCCTCTATTTTCCTGTAGGTCAGGATAGATTTCTATACCCCATTGCCTGTAGATCTTATTCCCCAGTTGCATGTGAAAACAATTTTTTTAACATTTGTTTTTAAAACTTTGGGTTCCAAATTTTCTCCCTTCCTCCCTTCCCATCCACCCTCATTGGGAAGGCAAGCAACTCGATACAGTTTATACTCATATAGTCATGCAAAACACTTCCATAGTAGTCATACTGTGGAAAACTAACTATATTTCCCTTCATCCTATCCTGCCCCCTGTTTATTCTATTCTCTCTTTGACCCTGTCCCTCCTCAGAAGTGTTTGCTTCTGATTACTCCCTCCCCCAATCTGTCCTCCCCTTTATCATCCTCCCAACTCTCTTATCCCCTTCCCCCCTATTTTCCTGTAGGGTAAGATAGCTTTCCATACCCAATTGAGTATGTATGCTAGTCCCTCCTTAAGCCAAATCCAATGAGAATAAGATTCACTGATTCCTTCTCACCTTCCTCCACATCCCCTCCACTGTAAAAGCCTTTTCTTGTCAGTTTTAGGTGAAATAATTTACCCCATTCTACCTCTCCCTTTCTATTTCTCCCAGTATAATCCTCTCTCACCCCTTAATTTTATTCTACAGATATCACCCCTTCATCTTCAACTCACCCTGTGCCCTCTATCTACCAATCTATCTATACATATAATTTTTTTCCCCTCCAACTACCCTAATACTGACAAAGGTCTCATAAGTTACAAATACCATCTTTCCATGTAGGAATGTAAACAGTTCAACCTTAGTAAGTCCCTTATGATTTCTCTTTCCTGTTTACCTCTTCATGCTTCTCTTGAGTCTTGTATTTGAAAGTCAAATTTTCTATTCAGCTCTGGTCTTTTCCTCAAGAATGCTTGAAAGTCATCTATTTCACTGAATGTCCATTTTTCTCCCTGAAGGATTATACTCAGTTTTGCTGGGTAGGTGATTCTTGGCTATAATACTATCTCATTTGCCCTCTGAAATATCATATTCCAAGCCCTCTGGTCCCTTAATGTAGCTGCTAAATCATGTGTTATCCTGATTGTGTTTCCACAATACCTGAATTGTTTCTTTCTGGCTGCTTGCAGTATTTTCTCTTTGACTTGGGAACTCTGGAATTTGGCTACAATATTCCTAGAAGTTTTCCTTTGGGGATCTCTTTCAGGAGGTTATCAGTGGATTCTTTCCATTTCTATTTTACCCTCTGGTTCTAGAATATCAGGGCAATTTTCCTTGATAATTTCTTGAAAGATGATGTCTAGTCTCTTTTTCTCATCATCGCTTTGAGATAGTCCAATAATTCTTAAATTATATCTCCTGGATTTATTTTCCAGGTTAGTTGTTTTTCCAATGAGATATTTCACATTATCTTCTATTTTTTCATTCTTTTGGTTTTGTTTTAAAATGTCTTGATTTCTCTTAAAGTCACTAGTTTCTAATTGTGACATTCTAATTTTTAAGGAAGCATTCTCTTCAGTGAGCTTTTGGACTTCCTTTTCCATTTGGCCAATTTTGCTTTTGAAGGCATTCTTCTCATTGTGTTTTTGGACCTCTTTTGCCATTTGAGTTAGGCTATTTTTTAAGGTGTTATTTTCTTCAGTGTTTTTTTGGGTCTCCTTTAGCCAAGCTGTTGACTTGTTTTTTATGATTTTCTTGCATCACTATCATTTCTCTTCTCAGTTTTTCCTCTACTTCTCTTACTTGCTTCTCAAAATCCTTTTTAAGCTCCTCCATGGCCTGGAATTGATTCATATTTTTCTTGGAGGTTTTGGACATAGGAGCTTTGACTTTGTTGTCTTCTTCTGGTTTTATGTTTTGATTTTCTTTGTTACCAAAGAAAGATTCTATGGTCTGACTTTTTTTGTGCCTTTGTTTGCTCATGGTCCCAGCCAATTACTTGAGTTTTAAACTCTTTGTTAAGGTAGGGGTCTGCTTCCAGTGTGGAGAATGTACTGTCCCAAACTCTGGGGGTTTTGTGCAGCTGTTTTCAGAGATACTTCTAGGGACTCAGTTCTTCCAAGGTGGTATGATTAAGGGCGAGGTGTTATTCCTTTCCTGGCCTGTGCTCTGGTTTGTGAGTGACCACAAGCACTCTTTTCTGCTTTGGAACTGTGAAGAGGATTCCCTCTCCACCAAGGTTCAAGTTCCACCACATCAGCACTCCTCTTAGCCCCAAGATCGCCACCCAGAACTGTGACCTGGATCCAAAGGAAGAGAATCCTGTCTCAGTACGAGTGAAGAGATCCTTGTAATCCCCCCAATCAGCCGCTCGATTCCCCCTCAGTCTGTGGGCAGGAAGCTCAGGAAGCAGCTGCCACTAACTGCGGTTGGGATTGAGCTTCTCTCTCACAATGGTCACAAACTTTTCCTACTGACCTTCTAAGTTGTCTTTGGCATTCATGGTTTAAGAAGTCTGGAAACTGCCACAGCTGCCTGTGATTCAGTCCTCTGAGGCCTGCTCCAGGTTCGCCGAAGCCTGTTTTGCCTGCACACCCATGCTGAACTGTGTTTCTCTTCCAGCCCAGCATGATAGACCTTTCTAATCAACCATCCAGGTTGTCTTTGGCTGCAAATTTGTTTCACCCTGTCTTTTTGTGAGTTCTGCTGCTTTAGAATTTGTTTACAGCCATTTTTTACAGGTATTTGGAGCGGTTTGGGGGAGAGCTCAAGCAAGTTGCTGCTTTTATTCAGTCATCTTGGCTCCACCCCTTGAATTAGATTTTTTTACACCAGGAACTGAAACCTCACAAACACAGGTCTCAGTTTCTGATGGACTTAACATTTGGCATGATAAAGGCTAAGTTTCCTAACCGCTCTGTGCCTCTGTCATTTCCTAGATAGCTCACAATGTTTTTGGGAGAATTAAATGAGATAACTCATGGGGACATACTTTAAAAAATATTGTATGGCTACATGGTATTGAAGTATAATGTAAAGGTCATTGAACCTGGAGCTAGAAAGATTGGGTTTGAACCTTGGTTGAATTGATTACTGGTTGTTTATAGTGGTCAATTTGAGTCTTCCACTGGAGCCAGAGGTTCTGGGTTCAAAACTTTCCCTATGATCTTGGTGTAGTCACTTAACCTCGTTGGGCTTCAGTCTTCTCATCTGTAAAGTGAGGCTACACAGGGTTGTCAACAGGTAAGCAGTTTGAGTGTGGTATAGGGGAAAGAGCATTGACTCAGAAATCACTGTGTAAACCACAAAGTAATATATAAATCTGAGCAGTGATTGCAGCACAAGGAAAAGTCAATGATTTGGGCAAAAATAAAGTAAAGAGTAATTTTTCCAATATTTATTAAAGCAGCCACTTCATGCAGAACACTACTCAAGGTTAGGGGGGAGAATATCTTAGAAAAGACATTGTGCTTAGCCTCTTGGATCTTAGGGCTATGATCTAGAACTATGACACAGAGAACTCCCAAATGAGGGAAGTCCTACTCATGCAAGTTGACACTTTCACTACAATTTATAGTGTTAGAGAGTTGCCTAGAGTACAGAGATGATAGGTGAATTGCTCAAGCTTACACAACTACTATGAGTCAGTGACTTGAGCTAGGTCTTCCTGGATCTGAGGCTAGCTCTCAACATATCATACCAATTGACCTATCTTAAAAACCTATGATCTATTATGAGATCGAAAACCATGCTGGCTTTGGTAGAATATATACTTAAAATATATAGAACCTGGGGTTGATAAGATGGATGGCATGTAAGAAAAGGAGAAATATTCTTTCAAGAATAATTTTAAAATCTGTGAACACTGAATTCCAGACAATGGAAACTCCCTTTCTAATCAAAGCTAAGAAAGGCCAAAATGGAAGTTCTTGGTTTGGGTCCCGATGCTTTTTCTTCTTATCTCCTACAGAACCTAGCACAATGCCTTGCACATAGTAGTAACTAGTTCATAAATGTTTATGGATTGATTGTTGGAAAAGGAAGAGATGGCTGGAATGTCCCATTTTCTGTCACTTCTCCCATTATATTATTTCTGGACTGAGTCAGAGTTGATAGCAGGGGTGGCAGGGAGAAAGGAGAACACCTTCCAGATTAGACACATCAAGAATTCATTGCCAAACTGGTTAAACAAGATGCTTAATTGTTTCTAACCTGTCAAGGCAGATAGCTTACTCCTAAACCAGTTAAGCCAGAAGCAGCTAACCATATTGGCTAAAACTATTGAGTTTTTAAGGGAGAAATAAAACCATTTATTTCTCCTCTACCTTTCCTAGGTACTCTCTAATTATGTTCTAAAGAGAAACAATTCCAACTTGTTTAATTAAGCAAACTCTATCAATTTTTTAAAATTATCACTTTAATAGAGTTAACATTTCATCAAGGGTGAATTAATTTTTTTTAGCATTTGATGAAAGAATTTATAAACATCTCCCCAAAGGGGCCTTTCTCTAAAACCTCAGCCCCATTCCCACCCCAGTGACTCAGATTGGTGACTAGGCTTCAGTGGAAGGCATACTAAATTTGGAATATATGACCTAAAGTTCAAATCTCAGCTCCACTATTTAACTTACCTGTGAGATTTGGGGCAAGTCTGTAGATTTCAGACCTTCATATGTAAATTGAGGGTGTTGAGATGACCTCTGAGGTCCCTTCTGACCCAGAGCCATGACTCTAATCCTAACTAATCTTTTAATGCTTGTTGAGTACCTAGAACCACCTTCTTTCCACAAAAAGAGAGTGAGCAGGGTAGAGGATGAGAGAAGATGGGGAAGAGGGAAGAGGAGGGAGAGAAGCCAGTAACCTTTAAGAAAATGTCTGAAGCTGCTCACATGGAAAGCTTCCCTGATATTAGAACCACAAGGTGTTTGCAACCACAGTGGACATGAGGTGAACATAGGGCAAAAAACTAAGGTGTTCCCTAGGTTAAAGTTTTCTATCTTCCCTATCAAAACTTTTTCTTTCCTGAGGCTCGCGGAGCTACCATCCATTTCTCTTAATTCCCACCCTCCCCCATCCCCAAAGTGTTAGATGATAACTAAAGTGTTTAACTGAGAAAAGCTAATAACAGGGGGCTATAGTCCCCTACAGAAAGAGGCATTTGCTGCTGCCATATGCTTTCTTCCCTGATGTTTGTGAGAACCAATAGCTGTACGATTTAAGGTTCCAAAAGAACCAGAAAAGAAACAGAATCTAGTGTTGAATTCAATATAGAATCAAGGGTAATTTTAAAGGTAATCTAATGCTAATCTCTCATTTTACAGATGAGGAAACAGGCCTAGAAGGGTTAAGTAATTTGTCCAAGGTCACCCCGCTAGTAAATGGCAGTCAGAATTTGAACCTGACAGACTTCAGAAAAAACTGGAAAGACTTACATGAACTGACGCTGAGTGAAATGAGCAGAACCAGGAGAACATTGTACACAGTAACAGCCACACTGTGTGATGACTGACTCTGATAGACTTAGCTTTTCTCAGCAATGCAAGGATCTAAGACAACTCCAAAAGACTCATGATGGAAAATGCTATCCACATACAGAGAAAAAACTATGGAATTTGAATGCAGATGGAAGCATGCTATTTGCCTTTCTTTTCTCTTGTTGTTTTGTTTTGTTTGTTCTTTCTCGTGGTTCCTCTCATTAGTCCTAGTCCTTCTTTACATCATGACTAATGTAAAAATAAGTTTAATATGAATGTATATGTGGAGCCTATATCATTGCACGCTGTCTTGGGGAGTGGGGAGGAAAGGGTGGGAAAGAAAATTTAAAACTCAAAATCTTACGGAAGTGAATGTTGAAAATGAAAAAAAAATTAATTAATTAAAATTTAAAAAAAAGAATTTGAACCTGAGTCTTCCTGATTCTAAGTCTCTCACTCAACCCACTTCGAGGGAAGAGCTTTTAGAAGATATTTAATCCAACCTCTGCAGCAATACATATACTTTATCCCTCACAGTTCTCTGCTACAATACTTCTGCTAGAATACTAGGGAAAGGGAGCCCACTCATCTCATAAAGCATCGCAGCATTAAATAGCTTTAAAGGAGCTTCCCCTTACCTGTAAATCTCACTCAGAAAGGAAAAGCAAAAGTATTTTCATTTAAAGAAACACATATTTGGCAAAGATTAGATTTGAAGATGGCATTTCAGAGGCAGGTACCTGGAGTGCTAGGCTCAGAGAAGCATCTCTTACTCTTTAACTTTCTCTAATGACCTATATCATTGGTCCTGCTCTGTTTTTTTTTTAAGGATTTCTAAAATTCTAAGCCTAGACAACAACAAAAAGCATTTCCATTGACACAGAAGAATATAGAAAGAGGCAGCTATTTGGTTCTGGAGTCTGGAAGACCTGAGTTCAAACCCAGCTTTAGATACTTAACGAGCTGTGGGACCCTGGAGAAGTCATTTAACCTCTGTTTGCTTCAGTTTCTTCTTCTGTAAAATGGGGACAATGATAGCACCCACCTTCCAGGATTATTGTGAGAATCAAATGAGATAATAAATTGTAAAGTGGTTAGCATAGTGCCTAGCACATAGTGAGCCCTATATAAATGTTAACTATCACTATGAAACCATGACTTCCAATTTCATACTGCTTATTCTTTTTTTAAATGTAGAATAAATTCAATGTTAATTTCAAAATTGTCCTGCTTATTTGTACTTCCTTCTGTTCTTGTGTATGTGTTTTAAAACGTTATAATGGCCCCCTTTTTGATATCATTGTTGCTAATCCCTCCTCCCTTCCCCCCTTCCACACCTCCATTAAAAAATGAGAGAAAGGAGAGGGAAAACTCTCTTGTAACAGATTCTGTGAATGATGACTACTGAAGTCACTGAGGCCTCATTTTTCACTTCAATAACCTTTATCCAGCCTCTGTCCCTTGAAGCAAGATATTCGTAGCAAGTACAATTTCAGTATGATTGCCAGAATCTACTGGAAGTAATTAAATTCAATATACATGATGCTTTTTTCTAAAGGAAAATGTTAAAAAAAAAAGGGAGGGTGGTTTAAATAAGACTGAAATATTCGTATTTTCCCATGGAATATTCATTCATGTTTAATCAAGTCAAAAGGGATCAGTTCATCTGTCTTGGGGCCTTTAATCAATCAATCACCCAACCAATACTTACTCTACTCTTTCCAGCAAGCACTAAGCTAGGGGTACAATGACAAAAATAAAACGGTCCTTGCTCTCAAAGAGTTTACAATCTAATGAGGAAGACAACAGGCACACTAAGTACATTCAAAAAGTAATAAAAATAAATACAAGCTAATTGGTGGGGGGAGGGGCACTAACAACTGGAGGGGATCTGGAAAGACCCGTATGTATACTCAGTGATCCTTAAATGGAGCTTTGAAGATAACTTAGGGCTATAGATAGGCAGAGGGAAGGAGGGGGTGAATTCTAGGTGTGGGACAGAATCTTTCCTCTTAAATTGACTTAAAACCTAAGAACAATCTTACCACAAAATTCAGGCGGATTTTATTTTTTTTGGAAGCAATGACTGGAAAAGCTTAGTTAGGGTTAGTTAGTTAGTTACGTTGTTTCACCCAGAATAATACTGATCTTTTCTGTGCTTTGCTTCTTCTAAATATCCTTCCATAGCAAAGGAATAAACAACTGATGCATTAGTTAGTTGATAATTACATGTGCGGTAGGAACTGAAACGCAATAAACACTTTATTGAAAGTAAATTATAATAAATTATATCAATAAAAACAGCTATTGAGACAACCTCTTCAATTCTATCAATGTTAGGAAGCAACTTTGGTAGCAGGAAAGAGCAAAATTAAAGCTTGAAAACTTTTTTCAAATAAAATTCAACTCTGATTGTATTTACAGTTGACAAACTAGATCCACATGGTGAATATTTTTAATCCTTTCCTGTGGTATTTAAATACTCGTCCAAATAAATAGGAATTTGTCCAAGATGTAAATTCTTATTTTTACCACTAGAGGGAGCCCATACCATTTCATAGGAACCATAAAGGGTGATGATGACCAATGACATTGAATTACCATTATCACTACTGAGCTCTTTTTATTAGCAATAATAGAAGTATGAATTAATAAAAAAAAATAATGCTATGCACTTATTTCACGTCCTTCTTCTGAGACTTTCTCGTTCTCCCAACAGTACTGAGGAGTAAGGGTCAAGTAATATTAATGGAAGATAATGTTGAGTAGCTGCAAATGTCAAAAGTATTATTAACACAGAAGGAACTTTGGCTAAAAATACTTAATTTACTTATATAATATTTCTTTGTAAAATTTATGCCATGGATTTAAATAAAATCTTACTCATTTATTTACTTTTAGGCAATTGGGATTAAGTGACTTGCCCGGGGTCACACAGCTAGTAAGTGTCAAGTGTTTGGTCTGAGGCTGGATTTGAACTCAGGTCCTCCTGACTTCAGGGCCAATGCTCTATCCACTGCACCACCTAGCTGCGCCAAGCATAAAATTCTTAAGGAGAACACTATGGCTGTATACATCGAGACTTATTGGTATTCTAAAGTCAAATCTCAAAGGGGAGATGTTTGAAAAGTTTAACAACTACACGACAATAATTTTAACATATGCTTTGGGAACAATAAAATGTTTCCCAAAGTAGAAAAGCTATCCCTTTGCCCTCTAGGGAATAGGGGTGGTGTTAATGGCTTTGAATAATACATTTGCAAAATGATGAATATTCCAGTTTTGATATCCAACATATTCTGTCTCCATTCTCTCTGTCTCTGTCTTTCTATTTCTTTCTCTCTCCCACTCTTATAGTTCTATTCTACAAGAACAGAGGTGGGGATCATTACAGGGGGAGGGGGGCTGCTAAAGCCTTTCAATCTAATGTATAGCCCAGTTGTTATCATGATTACCCCCATTTCTCCATCTTGAGTAGTATCTTCTGGTCTGCAGATCATGGATGATCACTGGTCATCACCAGAAGCAGTTGCCAGATGCTTCAACTTTCCCATTAGTAATATAACTTAATCAAACGTTCTTTAAGTTCATAGCAGATGCTAGAAATATCTAACAGGTGGGGACAATACAAAGTTTAGAAAAGAGACAGTTCTTGCCCTCATAAAGCTAGCAATCTAATAGGAAAATACAATGGATTCCAAAAAACAGCAACTTTATGATACAAAAAAAAATGGTACCGGATAGAGCCATAAGAGAAATATATACTTAATGCTATACTAGGTCACTAGATCCAAACACAAATTGACAATTCTAAAGGCAAGAGAGGTCATTGAAGATAGGGTTTGGGATAGATTTGATGATTTCTTTCTGTTTTTTTTTGTTGGCTAGGCCATGGGGTTAAGTGATTTGCCCAAGGTCACACAGCTAGTAAGTGTTATGTGTTCAAGGTCAGATTTGAACTCAGGTCCTTCTGACTCCAGGGCCAATGCTCTATCCACTGCGCCACCTAGCTGTCCCTGATGATTTCTAAGATCCCTTCTAGTTCTAAAAGATTTTGTGTGCGACGATGTGAATGTTGTTATTCTTGTTCAGTCATTTTTTTAAGTCGCGTCAGAATCTTCATGACCCCATTTGGGGTTTTCTTGGCAAAGATACTGGAGTGGTTTGACATTTCCTTCTCCAGCTCCTTTTACAGGTGAGGAACCAAGGCAAACAGGGTTAAGTGACTTGCCCAGGGTCACACAGTTAGGAAGTTTCTGAGGCCAGTTTGAACTCAGGAAGATGAGTCTTCCTGACTCCTGAGTTTTGACTTCCTGACTCCAGGCCCAGTACTCTATCTGTTGCACCTCCTGTCTGTGATGGCAAGGAGTTGAACATTAACCATCAATTGGGGAATGGCTGAACAAGTTATGGCGTATGAATGTAATGAAATACTATTGTGTCATAAGAAATTATGAAGAGGGTGGATTTGATGAAACCTGGGAAGACTTGTATGAAACAATGCAGATTGAAGTGAGCAAAATCTGGAAAACAATTTGTATAATAACACTAACATTGTGAAAATAAACAACTTTGAAAGACTTCTGAACTCTGATCAATGAACAACAATGATTTCTGAGAACCACTGATGAACACTGCCCACCTCCTGATAGAGACGTGATGAACTGACTCCCTGTCTCTCTCAAAAATGAGAAATACATTTTTGGACATTGCTAGTGTGTGAATTTGCTTTGTTTGTTTATGCATATTTATTACAATGGTTTTGTTTTTGTTTTTATTTTCCGTGAGAATAGTAGGGGAGGAAGAGAAAATAAAAGCTTGTACATTTTTTTAAAAGGCAACATTGAAGTTCTGATGAGAGAGAGATTATCTTTCTAATAATCTTGCTTGTTTCCTTCATAGAGGAGTCCAAATCCTTTGAATAGTACTGTAAGTATGAAGGCCTGTCTGTATTGGAAATATGACTGAGATGTTGTCCACTAGGATTGAACCCACTTCATGTAACTCCAGAACTTGGGGTTGAGATAGCAAGATGAGACAGCAAGAGGGAACAACCCATAGGGAAATAATGACAGGGGAAGAAATAGGGGAAAAGAGTGAAGAAGGGAAAAGACCTGAAATTTCTGTAGTTGACAAAATGAGGATTCACAGGTCTAATTAGACCACCATAAAGAGTTCAGATGGTCAATTCAAAGTGGGGCATTCATGAAAATAAATTCCTTCTTGCACTAAAAATGAACAAAAATCAAGTAATGCCCCTCCAATTTCATATAATTCTTAAAAAACTCACAATAAGGATGTTCTAATGGGAAAGGATTCAAAATTTTGAAAGGATTCATTAACGTATCTTAAAACAACTGTTACAATCTGTTAGGAGCCTAATGTTTAAGTCTCATCAGAACAAAAAGAAATTTATGAAAATGCTGATGAGGCATTTAACATTTCACCTTGGCTCTGCACTATCACTCTACTCTGAATCTAGACCTCCTCTGAATTTTGTCCTCAGCATCTTTCACTGCTGCATCTGCTGCTACGCCAATCAACCATTCCAGTGGACCACCACTATTCCTATGGACACTCCTGTGGCTCCACTTGCAAGCGCCCAGACCTTTTGAGCTAACATGGTAGTGTCTAAGCCCGATGCATTCTTCTGAAAATTGTTGCTTCCACATCTAGGAAACACAAAAGAGGCAGAGACTGCCAGGGGCCTTGCCGACTTACCTAGATGAATTCACACTTCATGTGGGGAAGGTGATAAGAGACTCAATCTTCCCCATTCATTAGAGTTACATCATGCCACCTAGAGTTGCAGTTGAAAAGGTCCAGCCAGAAGCTGTTCCTTTTTTTAAAAGGCATTGAGTCATCAACTATCCTAGATCGGCAGCCAATTAAAGGACCCTTCCTCATATCACATCACAGTGCTAGCCCCTTAGCAATGAGTCACATGTATCCAGAAACTAACACAGTTAACCAGAACCAGTAAAGTAAATTCCAAGCATTCTCTATGGAAGTAGGGGTGGGGAATGGACTATCCTATATAAATAAGGGTTAAGGTTTGGGATAGCTAGTGGAAAGCTATAAGGTGGGTGAAAAATGTATCTTCTGTGATTGTAGACTCAGGGCAATAATATTTTTCATAGCTATCCAAAATTGGTTAGATCACAGGATCTTAGAGGTAGAGCCAGAAAAGATTTTAGAGGCCATCTAGTCCATCCTCCTCATTTTATAAATGAGAAAACTGAGGGTCAGAGAAATGAAGTGACATGCCCCAAGGTGAGACAGGTAAGTATCAGAGGCAGAACTTTCACCTAAGTCCTTTTGATTCTGTCACTGTTCTTTTCATTGCAACACAATGCCTCCCTCAGGTCCTTCATTTGGTTAAGTCTTGAAGTGGCTGAACATTTTTTTCCTAAACCAACTAAAAGGTTAAGAATAATTTTGACCACAACATTTGAGAGGACTTTACTAGAAATGCTATTAGAGCATCGGAGCAAAGCCAAGAGTTGAGTGACATTTCATCTTGTGTGCCTGGGCACCCAAATAGGTTCTTCTTGTGTTTTTACATTTTTAAATACTTCTTGGTAACGCAGGAGAACGATCTTAGGGAAAATAGCTTCCATTGACCTCATTCCAGGAAACCAGTAACAACAGTCAACTGACTTTGAAAAGCAAAGAAGACAATGTTTGGAGACCCAGAAATTCTCAGTTTGGGCAAAAGAATGGGAACCACAGGTCACTTCTTAAGACCTCCTAGTGGGACTGTGGCGCCTGAGCCTAACAAAGAGGTTGGCACAAATCAAATACTGAAATCCAGTGGAGACACTGGCCAGACCACAGTCAAAGCCAAGTAGCAGTCCTTTGACAATGCCTTGGGGTCTCCAATTCTCTCCTGCCTTGACATCTGTCCTATTGATAGCCTGTCAGGGAAAAAGAAATCTCACTGGCCCTAGGATCCCTGACTCCTTTTCTTCCTCAACCTTTAAGCCTCCCTATAAGTCCTCTTCACTTGACTTGAAGAATTTTTGAGGATCAAAGCAAAAGTCATATAGATAATGAAACTGACAAGTGCCATGTGTTTCACTCCTTGTCCTTTGAGGGCTGGGTGCCCTTCAAGTATCAGGGCATGACAGGATCATCTTTACAAAACTATATGCCATACCTCTGAATCTCTAGCAACAGCAATTACTCAGAAAAGGTAAAATTCTGCAGGGAAGGTTAGATGCCAGCAGCTCACTCAACAGGATACTCTATCAAGGGATCATCATTTTGATAAACATATACCAACTAAGGAAATGAAAACTCTGAAGATCAGCTTGTGAATTCAAGAGCAAACTGCTTTGGTCCAGGAAGTAAGTAAAATACATGACAAACAGGAACCAAACTAGGTCATTTGTTTTGGAGAAGGTGGGGAAGAGGGAGGGAAACTAGTGGGGGGGCATAAGATGAGTTGCCTGCCGATACCATGGAAATAATCGGTATCATCAGGACCTTCGCAGACATTTCACAGTTTCTTCCTCAAGTATCCAGTGGCTCATGGAAAGTACTCACTTTACCACCAATATAATTTTCAAGATTCATTTGCCCATAAAACAAGGTCAACTCCAAGATCAAATATTTGGGGAGCTGATTCTGGGGCAGGTGGTTTTCTTAGAGGTCTATCATCATCTGCTCTGAATTTTTGCTTGTTATCATGACATACTGAAGTGTTTGCTGCTTTTTTTAATGGAAATCCCATCTTCTAAACAGATTGCTTTGTCTGTGATAGGCACTGTTAGTTTCTTCAGGAATATCTTGTTTTGTATGCTTTAGTGATGAGTTCTTTACATAGCCCTACATTGGCAGAGGGATGTAAACACAGACACTCCACACATACACTCACACAGAAATTTACATGTCTTCAGATGTTGGTCTTGGTAGGGAACAATTCTGTGGTTAGTGGTTTTATCAAACCTTTGTATTCTGAAAATCACATGCATTCAATGCCATAAGTGCAGATGCTACAAGTACAACACCACAGAATACAAATATTAAAGAGACAGAGATGAACGTTAACCAAGAATCCCAAGGAGAAAAATCTCAAAATAATTTGCCAAGATCTTATTTAGCTCCTTCTTGCCTTTAATTTATTGCTGTTGTAGAGTTGTTTTTCAGTCATGTCTGACTCCCCAATGGCTTGGTTTGCCATTTCCTTCTCCAACTCATTTTACAGATGAGGAAACTGAAGCAAACAAGGTTAAGTGACTTGCTGAGGGCCACACGGTTAGTAAGAGTCTGAGGCCAGATTTAAACGAAGTCTTTCTGGCTCTAAGTCCAGTGCTCTATCCACTGCACTACCTAACTGTCCTTGCCTTTAATTAGTCTCAAACTTGAAAGAATTGTATGTATTCTTAAAAAAATTACCCAAAATTACCACTGTGCCACAAAAATTGTTTCTTTAATAGTCTCTGACCGTTGGGAAAGCATTAATAACTACCTATCCAGAAGCCTCCTTTCTCCCATCTACAAAACCTTTAAACAAATGATCTATATATCTACTTGATTGAACATGGTCACCTTGAGGGCATGGGATATTTTATTTATGTCTTTGTACCTACAGTGCCCACCACAGTGCCTGACACATAGTAAACACTTACAAACACTTGTTGATTGAAAATAATAATAGTCATAGCTTTGGCCCTATTGGTTTAGGCTCTCCTTATAAAATGTCAGAGGCTGAAAGGTAAACACGTGGATAGAATTCATCAACTAAAAAGTGGGGGGATAAAAGGTCAAATGAACTGATAAAAAAACAACAATGTTTAAGTACTTTTTAAGTGGGTTCAGCTGCTCTTAAACGTTGCTGCTATCTGCCCTGCTGTTTTCAGATCCTTGGAGACAGAGAAAACTCACACTAACCAATTCCATTTTAAAACATTGCTTATTGGCTCTACAGTAAGGAAGTGGAGGGAGGAGAGGAGAGAAATGTAGAGGGATAGGGGTGGGGGTGGTGGGAACTAGGGGGAACACCTTTATAAAACAATGGGACTCAAGGGGAAAGGATTGGGAAACAGGCCAAGTTCAACAGAGGAGATTTAATATCCTAGGGAACCTCTGGGGCCATTTCTCAGTTTGAAAAAGATGCATTACAACAATTTCTCTGCAGGCTTCCACTGCATTCCAGAGTGAGACAAGACATGGGTGAGACTTTTTTTTTTTTTGACGTTTTCCTTTTTTCCCCCATTGGCATCTTAACTTAAATTTCTTTTCTGGAAACAATCACCTGGCAAGGAGTAGTCCCAGATGTTGCTGGGGGAGTTACTAGGCACAGCTATGTTCTTAACTCAGTAAGAAACACATCTTTTTAATCAAGCAGCTTAAAATCATTCCTAAAGAATTATAACAATGGATTCTCATCACTCTGCTTGTACAAGAAGTCTTTATGACATACCTCCAGTTCACAAAATATATTGTCAAAGGAGTAGACTGACTGTACAGCAGAAAGTTAAAATCATGATCTATTTTTAAGTATCCCACTAAACACAATAGTCATCATTTTCTCTTTAGTATACTCAATTCAATTCAATTTGATTCAACAAACATTTATTAAGCTCTGTTCAAGGCACTGTGCTAGGCCTGGAGAGCTGACAATGATGCTGAGCTGGCTACTTCCCTGATGCCAAGGCACCCTCCCAACTCCTGAAACTCAGAAAGTCATAGAGGCTTTACTCTTTCCACCTAGAAAAGGCCAAATAAAAAAGCCAGGGACCCAGGCCTGCTTCTTGGGGGCCATATGACCTCAGAAGAAAGTGGTCCTAAGGCCATTCCCCTTTTCTCCATGGTGTCTCACTGAACCTTTCCAAGGTTGGGACCTTTCCAAGATGGGAATGAATTGAGGAGACAGCCAGAGCTGACTCAGGCCTTTCTGAAGACTCCAACTAATTCAACAGTTCTGGCTATGCAGGCAGTTGAAAAAAGACTTCATCTAGCCGTGTGGTTTACCAACCAGAACAAGTTACAAAATGTCTGTGCATGCTCTATAACCTCTTCAAGGCACTTCCATTATATGCCATCAAAGGAAGCAAATTTCCCAGATTTTCTGTAGCCTCAGAGAAGCTAGCTGATGGGGTCTATGCATGCAGCGGACCCCCAATACATAATAAAAATGAGCTAACATTTTCATGTAGTCCTTCAAGGTTATAGCTAACATCTGATCTTTATAAGAATCCTGTGAAGCAGGTGTTATTCCCATTTTATAAATGACAAAACTGAGGCTGAGGACGGTTAAGTGGCTTGATCACATAGCTAGTAAAAGATTGAAACTCAGGTTTTCCTGATTCCAAGCCAAACACTAAAAAAAAAAAAACCTGTCTGGGATATGTGCATCAAGTGTAGCTCACTTGTACAAGAGAATGTACTGATGCCCAGGCTTTGTACAGGAATTTCAGAAAGAAAGCAGCCATTAAGCAAAAGATCATTGCTTGCTCCCCGTTAAGCCATTTGCTTTGGAAGGTTTCTGGTATCAGGGCATAACTGTTTTCTCTGTGGGGAAATCCAACAGACTTTGTTTCAGTACTAAAAGGACAGAGATATAGTGAGAAGACTGCTGAGAAGTAAAGTTTATACTCCATGATTAGGGTCTGGTGCTGCCTTACCAGTTCATGCTGCAACAGGGTGCCTTAAGTTCCCTGTATTCTATCAACAGGAAGGCTAACAGATAGGTAGAGACCATTTGAGCGTGGAGGAATCTCTTTTACTCAGCGCCTACCTTGTAGCAATAGAGAATAAGAGGAAAAAAAATGTACGTCAGTCTCAATGGGTTTACGTCTTTCAGAAAAGCTGAGATCTAATGGAATATGTGGAATATGCCTATGTCAGGGGTGAATAATACTTCTATTTTATCACCTTTAATTGAGTCTGATTAAATGCTTATACCCTAATGACCCAGGGAAAGGTGAATGATAAAAGTGAAACACTTAACATCAGGACTGGGTAAAGGAAGGAGTGTAAAGTAAGATGGGGACAAGCCATGACCTGATTAGATAATCTACCCATATCCTAGAGCTGAAGACCTTAAGTTTTTTTCGGAGGGGTGGGTCATGGACCCATTTGGCAATATGGTGAAGTGTATGAACTTCTCAGAATACTGCTTTTGAATGCATAAAATAAGATATGTGAAATTTAAAAGAAAATTATCTCCACTGAAATACAGTCTATAGACAGGAAGACTATGATCACCTACAATCTAGTGTCAGGTCTAATAACTATAGTAATTTCTTAGTAATGATGAGTGAAAATGACTGTAACAACTCTGATGTGATATGAAAATATCTGTGACTTCTGGTGATAAAATCACAAGTACTGCTAAAAATTACTGTGATTTGTTACCTGCATTCAGAAGTAGAAAAAAAAACGTTAAATTTCAGTTAAAGGTTAATGAAGATAAAGAAACAATTATTTCCACATTCAAGTTCACCCCCACCCCCCACCAAGGTCTCGGGACCCAGGTTAAGAATCCTTGCTCTAGATTAACATAAGAATCTGGGTCACTGTCCATAAAGGAGTGGGGTCAAGGGAGTAAATTGAAATCTGGTGTGGAGCCAGAGAGAGCCCCAGGAAGTGTGACTGATACCCCACAGTACTCTCTGATGTTGGTTGGTGAACATGACAGTTGGGTTGAGTGCCTGAATGATAGAACATACCCTGGTTCTTAGTACTGAATAGGGTGAGGCTTAGCAACTTAGTTAAATGATGAAAAGAAGGAAGGAAGGAAGGAAGGAAGGAAGGAAGGAAGGAAGGAAGGAAGGAAGGAAGGAAGGAAGGAAGGAAAGGGAAGGGAAAGGAAGGAGAGAGGGAGGGAAAGAAAGACATGAAAAATACTAAAAAAAAAAAAGTACTAGTTACATATAGGCAGTCAATGCCAAATACACTTGGCAAAATGAAGAAATACAGCTGGAAAACCATGTTAGTGTTTCCCAGCTGTATCTCTTCACTTGGATTAATTTCGAACAAGTAGACCCCAGAACTGTGTTGTGATGCTTTGATTTGCCAAGGTTATATGATGCTAGAAATGTTTATAGTCCTTGAAGGGAGAATCACAACAAGATCCTCCCAAACTCTCTTTTCATCAAGTCCTATACTGGAAAGTATTGACTGATATTATTCCTGACTTCCAGCATCTCTGCTTCCCATCACAAACTGCTGAATGCTGGGGAAGGAGATCACGCAAACTGTATCTACTACAAATTGGTATTACCAATCTTAGCTTTGTCCTCAATGTTTCTATGACTCCAAGGTAAAACACCCCTAATCTAGATCAGTTCTGAAAAGGATTTGGATTGGATTCAGTTAATTCTTTGGAAAGACTTTGGCTTCTCTGTAATGGGCTCATTCTGATTCATTTGTGAGAGGGTGTTTTCCTTCTTGTTTTAGTCCTATGTAGTCTACCATTAGCTTTTCTAAATTAATGATCTCTTAGGGTTAAGTTATTTAGCTTAGCTTGATTTTAAACACCATCTGTAAATATAATCAAGTCTTTCTTCTCACACAGCTGTTGAATAGGGGTAAGGCCAAGGACTGACCAAAGCCAAATTTACTTGGCTTATGAGGCCTGCTGTGAGGACCACCTGAAGTGTTATGATGGGTGTATGTGCATATAAATACGTGTATATATTTATTTATAACTATAAGTTTATTACCTAGCTTTCCCAATTTAAAGAAACCTTTTGGAATAATTTCTTTACCAGAGGGCTGCCTACCAGGTCATATATTTTTTTAGCCACACCAGTAAAATCATAAGTCCTTGGAGCATTGAAATGAGTGTCTGAATAATACATGTCCTTGTTCCTTTATGCTTGACTCTATGGTGATGATGATAATAATAATAATAACAAAAACAACAACAAAAACCAACAACACAGCTGCGCTGAGGAGGCACTGATGACTATAATCTCATAGTACTAGCCAACTTCTGGTTACTAACAATATAAGGAATGGAAAAAGTGTCACTTGAGGCAAACATTCTGGGTCTGCTTACTGATCAAGGGGGCTGCACAGTGCTAATTAATGCTGGCAACATCTAAGTTATGCTAGTCTTGACTTATGATTCCTTTAAGAAAAGATGGTCTTTCTAGGTCACAAGTGGATGCAGGTGTTTTTTATTAATATGTATGGAAAAATCCTTAACATCTCCCCCTTAAAATGACAGAAGGATTGAAAATAATCAAATGAAATCCTAAATGAAGCAAAAATAAGAAAGAATAATAAGAAGAAAGGTCAAGTGTTCCCAAGGTCTTTGCCCTATGTCTAAAAACCATAACCCCAATAAGAACTATCTTTTAATGTCTCCTCATTTGTAGACTATTCACTCTCCTCTTCTTTGAAATGCTTTTCCAGAGGACAGAGAAAGACACTGCCTGCCTCTACTTACTCCTGTACATTATCTGACTCTTCTGGATATCTCTGCAAAGATATAATTGATTGTTCTTTACGTAATGTTTTTGTTTTTGTCATAGCAACTTCAGTGCCCATGGGAGCTATAACTAGCAATTTTGGTACAGGAGGTAGAATTGAGGGAATCCACACAAAACAAGTCCTCAATTCAGTTGGGGGGTGGTGGGGCGAGGCAGGGGAAGAAGAGAGCTCCTACCAAGAAGCAGACTGAAGGAGGCAGCAGGGAATAGGTTAGTAGGACCAGGATGAAAAAAAGTTTCTATTTTAACTAATTTTCCTTGTTAATTAGATGCTAAGCTTAGTTAATTCTGCTATTGAAAGACTCTAAGTGTTGTCAGCCCCCTCTAAATTCGTTCCCCTTAAAAGAAATCCCAAGTTACAAGTCTGATCCAGATATAAGGTACCATGGAGAGAGAGAGAGAGAGAGAGAGAGAGAGAGAGAGAGAGAGAGAGAGACCAGAAGATACTAGCTGACAATGTTAGTGTCTTGCCAGAGAGGAGCATAGTTGGGGACAGAGATTTATCATCTGGTAGCTTCCTATTGTAATTTATTATTCTTGCTAATGTAGCACATGGGGACATCCTCCCCCAACTCATAGGGGAGGTTCCCCCAAGGAATTATTACTCAAAGTTCAACATACTCATAGCCCTAAAAACTATAGCTCATGAGCCACCCCCACCCACCCCTATCAAAGTATTTGCCTTTAATAGTCAGCCAGAGGACGTGATTAGTTGTTTTTTTTTTTAAGCATCTAACTAATGAAATAACATAGAGCCTCCATTGTCAATAGTTTGACAATATCTCTTGTCCTCCTGACAGGCCTTTTTCCCCCACTTCCACATACCCCCATTTATTTCATAGTCTAGGCTGTATCAGTCTTATTATCCTGGTTACTATTTCAAAATGTGAGCAGTCTTCCCTGGACACTGTTCTGCTGTAATCTCTGGACAATGCCCCTCCAGATGCTGCTCTGCTGGATGCTACTGGACACAATTCAGATAGACAGGTAGTCTTTCCTAGATCTTACTTTGCTAAACACATAAGCTCAAGCCTCCATTTCAGCTGAAATTCTTGATCTAACCAGAAGTAGAAAGAGACATGCTAAAGGCAAACAGGACTGCAGAGAAAAGACATCCAAGTACCCACTTGTTCATGTTGCTTAGAAAATCCTCTTTCTAAAAGTTTAATGAAGTCTGACTATCAATAAGAAGCACACTAGTGGGGGCTCGTGAATGAGTACTGAAAACCCTGGCATCTCAGCATTATCCTTAGAACCTGCAGGTGGGGAGTGGCGGGGGGGGGGGAGAAGAAGTCAACCATAATGTAGCACCTCTTCTAGACTACTCCCAGAATCTGCACTGTCACTTAAAGGGTGAGTCCCTAATTAGGGTAATGCCACAGACTTCTGTCCCACCTAGATTTTCCTTGGGTAAGACAATACTGTAGTCTATGGTCTTCCCTGGAGCTTCCCCAGGTAGGCTACTTCTTTGGGATTCTGCTGTTTACATATTTGTCCCAGAGTCTCCACCAAAGTCTGGGGAGAGATGATGATCAAAGTGGGGGAATTGGTTTAACTTGCCTGGTGCATACTACCTCTTACCTCTCTTTCAGTGTGCCTTGCTGCTTCAGCTAAGCTGGCTTGTGGCCCTTGTGTATGGCACCAGGACAAGATTGACACAATATTGACAGCAATCTATTGACAGTTTTTCTCAAAGATCATAGTCAGAAACTAGGCGGTCACCCTGGCTCATCTTAAAGAGAAAAAAAAGTATCAATATTAACACAATAATAAAAATTTAAACTCTAGCATGAGCTTATTCTCTTAATTCAAAATTTCCTTTTCATCAATATCCCATTTATTTCTCAGTTTTGCAGTTATTAAACAAGCTTAAAATTACTTATTGTGGACAAAAACAGTTTTTACTTGAATCATTATGGCTGTCAGATTGGGAATAAGTAAATCCAATTGATCTATTCATTATATTCTTTACTCCCTCCACTAGGACCTCAGAGGTGTTCTTGTGCAATTTAATAAGCTAATGCAATAAAAAGAAGTCAATTCTATTTTTTGTCTGCTTGTTCATATTTATATTCTTGAGGCCAGTTTCCTTTAAGTAAATATAAAACTCAGAAGAAAGCACTGTTTCTCAGCTGTTTATTTAAAATGGTAAGGAAATAAACACAAGTCTTCCAACAGCCAAATGGAACATTCACTGTCCATGAAGTAATATGAACATTATGTGGATTGAAATCTGAAAAACAAAATAAACAACATTCTTGACTGTATGGGATATTAGGATCATAAATCTATTGTTCATCCTTTGTTTTGGAAGAGGATCAATGACATCATGGGTAATGAGTTGACTTGCTCGTGACTTGGATTTAAGTAAGACAGTGTCGCACAAAGTTGTCAGCTTGACTCTCTCTTCCAGAGTCATCAAAGTCCAATGACAAGGCAAAAGTCAAGATGACTGGTGATGATGCAGGATTCAGTGGATGACCTTGGAATCTTTGATGTCTGACCAAGCTCTAAGACACAGCACCTGCTTCAGCTACATTCAAGGCCATTGGAATAAATTGGAACAAAGATCCACCCATTCTGCCATTGAACATGTTTAGATGTTTGGGGTAGACATTCCCCTAACTCACCAACAGGTTTGAGGCCTGTCGGTTTACCTCAGCCTGGTTTAGCCCATCTTCTGAGTGGCTTACCAAGGTGTGGCAGCTGTGCATATTACAGTTTCTTGAAGCTAAAGGTGAGAATTGGGTGAAGGTGGACATCAAAGGTAGATGAGCAGTCCTGGAAAGGCATCAACCTGCTATAGGCCTGAAGAAAGAAAATAAGCATTTATTAAGTGCCTACTATGTACCAGGTACTATACTAAGTGCAGTGCCTACAAATATCTCCTTTGATTTTCACAACCCTGGAAGGTAGTCGCTATTATTATCCCCATTTTACAGTTGAGGAATCTGAAGCAGACAGAGGTTAAGTGATTTGCCCAGGGTCACATAGCTAGTAAGTATCTGAAGCTGGATTAGAGCTCAGATCTTTCTGATTCTAAGACCAGTGCTCTCTCCACTACACCACCTAGGTGCTAGAGCAAAGCTGGGTTTCTCCAAGTTCAGGCAGCCCATAGGTTTAATCCATGTATTTGTCAAATATTTGTGTAGCACCTCCACCAAACTCCTCCTCTTGGTGCCTTGTTTCACATTACCCCTTTGGTGTACTCTAAGTTCAAGCCCGCACTTTTTTTTCTTTCCTGCACTAAGTATTCCATCTCCTGACTCAGAATCTTTGCCTAACTGTTCTCAATGCTTAAAATGAGCTCCCTCTTCACTTCCAGCCTCTTCTGATTCCTTGGTTTTTAGAATGCTAGCATCCTTTCTCAAATAATCTCCTATAGACTTATTTATTTAGATGTCATAAGCTCCAAGGAGAATATAAGATCTTTGAGTACAGAAACTTTTTCATTTTGTCTTTGCATCCCTACCACTTAGCCCAATATCTTACATATAGTAGGTGCTTACTAAATTCACATTGGATTGGTTCATGATATAGGGGTGACCCTGGGTTCTTCATGGCTAATCAAGTAGAGAACAAGCTCTAGCAGAGTCTAGACTGATTGACTATCTCTATGTCTGGCCAGTCCTTGACCACGCACCATTGCTCCACTTACAATGAACAAGTTATGAGCAGTGATCAGAGTCCCATATAGCCTAATAAAAGAACAGCTAGGGTAGCTAATGGCATAGTGTATAGAGTGCCAGGTTAGGAAGATTCAACCTTCTAATTTCAAATCTGGCCTGAGACACTTACTAGCAGTGTGACCCTGGGCAAGTCACTTAACCCTATTTGTTTCTTCATCTGTAAAATGAGCTGGAGGAAGAAATGGCAAGTCACTCTAGTATCTATGCCAAGAAAACCCCAAATGGGGTCACAAAGAGTTGGACATGACTAAAAAACGACTGAACAATAACAACAACAACTACAACAGCCAAGGGCAGCTATTCCAAGAGCCCATCATAGAGCAAGAATGGATGTTGCTGGTAGTCATGGAACCATGAATGGAAAAACTGGAAGGTCTTTTACTACAGGGCTGGGGATGGACTATGTCCATCCTTTGAGGATCAGCCTATCTTACCTTGGAGAGGCTTATCAACAGATTTGCCCTCAGGATGATGAATTGTTTGACTCCAACAACTCTCAGGGACCATCTCCCCCAGATGATGAGATTGTGGTTCAAGAGATGTAAAAGGCAGCATGGTACAGCGGAGAAGAAGCCAGACTTGGAGCCAAGAAGGTCTGTGTTCAAATTCTTCCTGAGGCCATTCCATTATATATAAAATAAGGATAATAATACCTGTAGGGCCTACCTCGGAGAATTATTTTGAAGGATGAGATAATACAGGGTGTCCCAAAAGACTTGTTGCTATTTTTAAGCTTTTAATATCTTAAGTAGTTATTAAATTTAATAGCAGCTAAGGTATTAAACACTTTAAGGCTTCATTAAGACTCCTGGGACATGTTGTATACTTATAAACTATGTGAAGTTTAAAGATATATAAAAAGTCTGTATATATATGCATATCTATCTATATATATATCTATATCTATCTATCTATCTATCTATATATATATATATAGTCTTAAATCATGAATCCTGGAAGTCCTAAAGCACTTCTAACCCCCATATTGGTATAAAAATATTTATAACAGCTCTCTTTGGGATGGCTAAGAATTGGAAATTGAGGGGATACCCATAAATTGGGGAGTGGCTGAACAAGTTGTGGCCTATGATTGTAATGAAATATTGTGCTATAAGAAATGACAAGCAGGATGATTAAAAAAGCCTGGAAAAACTTACATGAACTGATACAAAGTGAAGTGAGCAGAGGAGAATATTATACACAGTAATAGCAATATTACATGATGGTCAGTTACCCAAACTATTTCAGTGATGAGGGCCCAGGTACTTTTAGTCTCATACTTACCCTGATGGTCATATGATCCATCTACACAACTCCAGAGGATGCTCAAGGAGGGTGTCAATCTTTCCATAGTTCTCAGAAAACTGATAGCTGTAGCTCTGACTCTACCCTTTTGCAAGTGGTGGCTGATCTTCTCTTTAGTCTAGGGCAATTGTTCTTAATCTGGAGTCCATGGATAGATTTCAGGAGGCCTATGAATTTGGGTAAAAAACCAAATACATCTTTATTTTCACCTTTTGTGAAAATATTAACCTTTGGATTCCTTTGTAATCCTGTACATCTTATTTTATGTTTTAAAAAATATTATCTGAGAAGAGGACAATAGGCTTAGTGAGACTGCCAGAGGGGTCAATGACACAAAAAAGGTTAAGAATTCCCATTAGGAAAAGTGGTCATGGTAGATTTATCAAATTAAATTCTCCATTCAAACCTTTACCCTCCTAGAGACTCTGTTTTCTTTCTTGGTCTGCAGTATTTCAACAAAAACTAATCACATGAACTTCTCTTAATAGAGGCAACTACATAAGCATGGATTAACCACGTACAATATTTACTTATGGTGAAAGAGATATGGAGAAGATCAAATATGTATTGGCACAACTACCTCATTGGCTTTGTGCCTACAGCTCTTCCCCAGTCTACTCATGCTCCTGCACACAGTTCAGAGACCTGTATTTAGCCACTCCCTGTAAGCATACCAAATGTTGGATTTGATAAACATCTCCAAAGCCTTTTTATTCATGCCCTAAGTATCCCCCATTGATGATTCTGTAACTGCCAGCAAACTCCAATATTGCTCTCCGCCTTCCAGCCGAGGTGCTCATCACCCGGGCATTATAGGGCTTTGATCACTGCTCACAGCTTGTTAATTGGAAATGGAGCAGTAGTGTGGATTCAAGGGCAGGCCAAACATGAAGACAGCCAGTCTGTCAAGAAGAATTTATTAAACACTTACTATGTTCTAGGTGCTGCAAAAAATAGTGAAGATGCAGAAAAAGGAAAAGAAAAAACATCCCTGACCTCAAAGAGCAAACTTTCTAATAGGAAAGACAATACATAATTATGTACATACAAGATACATACAAAGTAGATGGAAGGCAATCTTTGAAAGGGGAAAGCCTTAGCAGCTGGGGTGGGCCTACCAGGAAAGGCTTCCTGCAGAAGATTGGCTTTGGGTTGAACCTTGAAAGAAGCCATGGAAACTAAGAGACAGAGATGAGGAGGCAGAGCATCCCAGGCACAGAGGACAATAGGTGCAAAAGCATAGAGAAGGGAGCTAGGGCAGCATGTTGGAAGAACTGTAAGTAAGCCAATGTTGCTGGCTTTTAGAATACATAGAGGGGAGTAAAGTGTAAGAAGACTTCAAAGGTAGGAAGGAGACAGGTTATGAACATAACAGAGAAATATATATATTTTTAATAATATTTATTTTTTCTCCCTGATTACATGTAAGAACAATTTTTAGCATTTGGATGTTTTTTAAGTTTTCAATTCCAAATTCTATCCCTCCCTCCATCCCCTCCCCCTCCCTGAGACAGTAAGCAATATGATATAGGACATACATGTGCAATCATATAAAACATTTCCATATGTCATTTTGTGAAAGAAGTCTCAAACAAGAAAGACAAAAAGAAAGAAAGAAAGGGTGAAGGGAAGGAGGAAAAAAGGAAGGAAGGAAACAAAGAAGGAGTGAAAAAGAGTATACTTCATCTGTATTCAGATAACATCAGTTTTTTCTCTGGAGGTACATAGCATTTTTTATCATAGGTCCTTTGGAATTGTCTTAAATCATTGTATTGCTGAGAATAGCTAAGTCATTCACAATTCTTCATTGTGCAATATTGCTATTATTGTATATAATATTCTCCTGGTTCTGCTCACTTCACTTTGTATCGGTTCATGTAAGTCTTTCCAGGCTTTTTTAATCATCCTGCTTGTCATTTCTTATAGCACAATATTTCATTACAATCATAGGCCACAACTTGTTCAGCCATTCACCAATTGATGGGTATCCCCTCAATTTCCCATTCTTAGCCATCCCAAAGAGAGCTGTTATAAATATTTTTATACTAATATGCTATTGTCTCTCTTTTTTAAAAAGTCTCTTTGGGATATAGACCTATCAGTGGTATTGCTGGATCAAAGGGTATGCAGTTTTATAGCCCTTCGGGTGTTGTTCCCAAATTGCTCTCCAGAATGGTTGGATCAGTTCACAACTCCACCAACAATGCATGAATGTCTCAATTTCCCCATCTCCTGTCCAAAAGTTATAATTTTCCTTTTTTTTGTCATGTTAGCCAATTTGATAGGTATGAGATGGTACCTCAGAGTTGTTTTAATTGGCATTTCTCTAATCAATAGTGATTTAGAGAATTTTTTCATATGACTATAGATAGCTTTGATTACTTTGTCTGAAAACTACCTGTTCATATCCTTTGACCATCTCAAACAGAGATACTTAGAATTGTTCCTACAGGTAATAGAGGACCACTTGAGCAGAGGGTTGGTATGATCCGATCTACTTTAGAAAAATCACCTTGGCAGCTGACTAGAGAATGGATAGGATAGGGGCAAACTCTCTAATTGGGACAGTTAGATGGTACAGTAGATAGAGTGCTGGGCTTGGAGTCAGAAAGACCCTCTTCATGAGTTCAAATCTGGCTTCAGATACTTACGAGCTGTGTGAGCCTGGGTGAGTCACTTAACCCTATTTGCCTCAGTTTCCTCATCTGTAAAATGAGCTGGAGATGGAAATGGCAAACTACTCTGGTCTCTTTGCCAACAAAACCCCAAATGGGGTCATGAAGAGTCAGACACAACTGAAAAATGACTGACAACCACACCACTACTGCAAATTCTCATGATTAATACAGACATGATAATGCCTCTCCTGACTCCTTAATACATGTTTTGAGAACCCAGTGATGGGATAAGGAATATGGAAGCCCTCGGAAAGTAATTCAGTTTTATTGTTTAGTGCTATAAAAAACACAAGAGATTAAGACAAAATATCCAGATGTTTTCAGATAGCCAGTTGATTAACTATATTTTGTATTGTTCATCTGGATCCTTGTTTCTGTGCACATGCATTTTTCTAAATCATAGTTCTTCCTAAAAACTGTTACATCTTATTGCTTGACAGATATATACAGCCCCTTCCTTCTGCCTTGACCAAAGAGACAAGGAAAGAGAGGCTGGCTGACTTTTGCTGCTGAGGTAGGTTAGAAGGAAAACCCAAAGGACAGAAAAAGAAATAATACAAAATGTGGCAGGGACATGGATTTTTCATCATTTTTCAATCATGAGAATACTGAAAATGAGAAGTCCAGCAACTTGACTAAGGTCACACATCTAGTAAATGGTAAAAGTCAGATGAGAAACTAAGCATTCTTTCCATAGCAACACACGACAGCTATTGTTGTTGAGATAAATCTTCCTGACGACCAATTAAATTTTTCATATTTCTTTCAAATGCATTCATATCACTTATATACTGGAAGAAAACAATATAGTTGTGTTTACCTAGCAATATGTAGAGCACCAAACCTCAGGGAGTTAAATAAATAGTTGGAGCAGTTCAGACTCTAAGCTGGGTTTTCCAAGCTTATTGGTTCAAAGTCTGATACTGCTGGAAGGACAGGATTTGATCTATTACTGCAGCCTTTTAGATCTGGAAGAGGAGGTACAGTGTACTGGAAAGAACATGATGATGAGACAGGAGACCTGTGCTCTCATCCCATATCTGTGCTAATTAGCATGATGTGAATTTGGGCAACCCCTTAAGTCAAGTTTCTTAAGCCTAAGTCCCTTAGTTCCTCCTGTAAAATGAGTGAGATAGACAAGATTATGGGGAATGCCTCTTTCAGGTTAGCATTCTACACTCTTTCCTGTCTATGTGTACGCAGCAGAGAAACATGAAGGCTTATGCAGAAGATATGTTTTAGCATCTGATTTTAGAGAAATTCTTTGGCATAAAATCAAGAAAAGTTTGTGGAGGTAGTAAAATTTTATGATCAGTATAAAATCTGTCTGTGTGGATGTTGACATATTGTATCCAAGATTTAAGTAGCTATAAAAAACAGCTCAAATTCCCTTTTTTAATTTCTCCTCACTTTAGCCAAGGACATTTTCCCCCAGACCTTCTTTCTCATATCATCCATTCCATAGGGTAACTAAATTAAATACAATATGTACATATGTTTAGATCCATTGGTAGAACTGTGATCTCACTGATGTGGCTACTCTCTGCAGTGGTACAAGCTGTAACCCATCCATGTCTTTTCATCCTTCCCATAGATGCTCCTTGTTTCACAAGGTTTTTATTCTCTGTGGCTTTAGTAGCCATATGGTTCATAATACCCAATTCAACAACTTCTTGAGTTCTGTTTCAGCCAGCCTTAAGATTCAGAGAATTATGATGACCTGGGAACCAGGTTTGACCTCTGCAAGGGCCAGGAGACTAGAGTCAGTGCTATGGGACCACAGAAATGGGCTAACCTGGGATTCTGAAGTCCTGGTGTAATTGAAAGAGCATTGAACTTGGAGGCAGAGGATGTGAATTAAAGTCTCAGCTTGATTACTTCTATTCAATATAAGAACAAGCAGTTTTTGAGTACTCACTATATATTGTGCAAGGTACTACGTGAGATTCTGGAAATACAAAGACAAGAGTAAAACGGTTCTTGTCCTTAAGGAGCTTACATTCTACCTTGAAAACAATATCTACATAGATAAATAAATGCAAAATATACAAAAATAATTTTTGAGGGAGACATTAATGACTTGAGGGGAGGTAAAGAGGAAGAAAGGGAATAACCATTTATATAGTGCCTACTATGTGCCAGGAACAGGGTTAAGCACTTTTTTTTTTTTACAAAAATCTTATTTGATCCTCACAATAATCCTGCAAGGTAGATGCTATTATTATACCCATTTTATAATTAAGGAAATTGAAGCAAACAGAGGTTGTGAGTTGCCCAGGGTCCCACAACGAGTAAGTGTCTGAAGCTGGCTTTGTACTCAGGACTTCCTGACTCCAGGCCCAGTGACATATTGAGTATATCACCAGTGCATGAAAGAATTCCTGCAGGAGGGCCGTCTGAGCTAAACCTTAAAATAAGATAGGAATTTTGTTTTGTCAGTTAAAATTATTTTCAGTTTCAAATTCCCTCCTTCACCCATTGAGAAAGCAAGAAATATGATACCCATTATATATATATATATGAAGTGATGCAAAACATATTTACATATTAGCCACATTGAAAAAAAGCAATAAAAATAAAAGTGAAAAAAAATATGCTTCAATCTGTATTCTGAGTTCATCAGTTCCCTCTGGAGTGGATAGCATTTTTCATCTTGAGTCCTTTGAAATCATCACGGATCATTGTATCAATGAAAGTAACCAAGTCTTTCACAGTTAGTCATCATTGCAATATTGCTGTTTCTGTGTACAATGTTTTCCTACTCACTTCACTTTACATCAATTTATGGAAATCTTCCCAGATTTTTCTAAAACTACCCCCTTTATCATTTCTTACAGCACAATAGTATCCCATCACATAGGTAGAAATTCTAAGAGGTGGCAGTGAAGAGGAAGAGAATTTCAAGCATGGAGAAATCACCTGTGTAAAGACAAAGGTGAAAAGAATATTTAGAAAAGGGAATCCTTGACAGTGTCAAAAGTAAAAAATGCAGAGAGTTTGAGGAAGATGTGCCCTAAGAAAAAAACATTGAACTCAGTAATAAAGAGATTCCTAATAACCTTGGAAAGAGGTGCATACAGACAAAGCTTTCTAGGAATTTGGTTGCGTAAGGGAGAAAAGATAGAGATTTATAGGGATGACTTGGTCAAGTGAAGATTTCTTCTTTAAGGATAAGAAGACTTGGACATGTTTGTAAGTAATAAAAAAAAAAGCTGCCAGTGAATGAAGATTAGTTGAAGATGAGAGGACAGAAGGAATGATTGAGGGGCTGTGGGATCAAAATGGGAGGATATATCAACAAGAACACATGGAATATTCTTACAATGGAATAGTTAGCTTTGGCAGGAAGAAGGCCTACCTCTTTCCAAGACTGGTGCAAAAGAAAGAATGAGATGATGAAGAGAGGTTTTGAGGAATGCAGTGAAGGAGAATAGAGAATTCATGGAATTTCCATTTTCTCAGTGGTGTGGGGGATGGGATTCTCAGAGAGGGAAAAAGGGAGGAGGGAGTGTAGGAGAGGAGACAGAAAATTGTCACTATGGAGCATATAAAAGTAAATCAAATGAGAATAAAAGGATTACTATACAACAGCTAGGACCCAGTTGTGTTTGATAATATTTCTGTGACTAGGTTTTTGTTTTTATTTTTTTTCCTCCAGAAATATTAAGTAATATGAAAGGAGAAAGTAGGTATTGGACATCTCTGGATGTCCAGTCTTATGCAATGAGTTGCTTGTGCAGATTTCATTTTTTTTTTTTTGCTGTTTTTAAGTGTATTACGTAAGTTTTGGCTAAATATTTTACCACCAGCATATGACTTTTTGACTATTTTACTACTTATACACTCATTCAATGAGCATTTAATAAATGCCTGCTTTTATATAATATATATATGTAATATATAATCAGATGCCAAGAGACAACATGGAGTAGTAGATAGGCAAAAGCTTTGAACGCTTGGGTTTAAGTTGCTCCCCAGAGACATAATGTCTACGTACATACTGTCTATATGATTCTTGACCTTTCAGTACCCTGGGCAACTCTATAAAACAATAAATTACAAAAAAAGGTGCCAACCTGCTTTAGTAGAAAAAGTTTCCTTACTGGGAATTTCTTGCACAGGTCCAGATCCTATCCCTATCCCTATGTGTCTGATTTTGTGCTAGGGTGTAGGGATACAAAGAAACAAAGCAAATAATTTCTACTCTTAAGGAGCTTATATTCCACTGGAAGGGAAAAATATGTACACAGTTAAGTACAAATAAATACAGAGTTGGGGTAGAGAGTGGAAAATTATCAACTAATGAGATCAATCTTGGTTTCCTGTAGGAGGTGATTCTGCATCTGCTGATCTGCCTGTTTTCCTATCTATTGAACAACCCCTCCCAGGTTAAGCTCTTTACCTCTAATCTCATCACCTAATTTAGTTGCCTTCCTTAGCTCACCCCTCAGATTGGAGGGCTGGAGGGTGAAGTACCAAACTCCTCTCAATGCCTTCCTTTATAAAGGGCAGAAACTGTACTTTTGGACTCACTCAAGGTTGTATCTGCTGCTCTGCCTGCTTTCAACTCCACAGAAAAAGACCTCCCCCATCTAGTACCCCCTGATGTCCTGCCCTACTAATACTACTTTCTTGCCTTCTTTTATATGTTGTCTCCCCACACATAGACTGTAAGCTCCTCAAGGGTAGGGACTATCTTTTCATTAATTGTATCCCCAGCACTTAGCACAGTATCTGGTACATTGTAGGCACTTAATAAATGTTTATGGGATTGGATGGATGAGCTTAGTTGTTTTTTGTTGTTTTTTTTTTTTTAAGATGAACTTAGTTTTAAGGGAAGTCAGGGATTCAGTGAAGGGGTGATGAAAAGGAAAAGCATTCTAGGCATGTGGGACAGCTTGTATAAAGGCTCAGAAACAGCAGATGACATGTCATATATGGGGAACAGAAAATAGGATGTCAGAAGGAGGTAATAAGCATGGAAAAGTAAGCTTGAGCCAGATTGTCAAAGGCTTTAAACGACAATCAGGGAAGCTTTTATTTTATCCTGGAGGCAAGAGGGAGCCCTAGAGCCTTTTGAGCAGGAGAGTGATATGGTCAGATCTGTGCTTTAGGTATATGAATTGCATAGCTTACATGGAGGATAGAAAGACTGGAGGCTAGTGGATTAATTAGGAAATGAGCTATTGCACTAGAATGGGTGAGAGGTAGAACTCTTCTATTCTCCTCCCACCCCAAACTTAATTTCTTAAACACTTAAATTATACTAGTCCACCCTAGAGACTAATTTTTAGGAGAAGCTAAAAATAGCTATTTAGGAGTCAACTAAGTGCAAGAAGAAGTATCTGAAAGATGGCTTAACCATTGGTTTTTTTTTGTTGTTGTTTGTTTTTTTCATGCTTGCTTAACTTCCAAAAACAACCTAACAGAGCTTGGTCAAAAAGTTACCTTACCTCCTAGGAGACAAGAAGAATGACACATTTCTGGTTAAATAAACTTATATTCCCCTCTCCTCACAGTCCCCAAATATAGACATGAAAATATTGAATCTTACTATAAAGCTTAAACCCTGGAAAATAGCTGAGAAGTCATCGAATCCTATGCCTTCATTATACAGATGGGATCAGAGACATTATTAATCCTAAAATTGTATAATTTTAGAGTTAAAAGAGACCTTAGGCTTAATTATACATCACAATTCCTTCATTTTATAGATGAGGAAACTGAGACCTGGAGAAGTTCAATTATTTGCCTAGAAAATGCAGCTAACAGACAAGAAAACCCAGGTTTGATATCAGGCCTCTGATTTAGCGTTCTTTCTATTTTCGACGTGTTATCATTATCATCATTGTCATGATCATGATCATCTTCATTTTTCTTTTTTTTCTGTATTAACATTTGCATTTGAAGTTTTGAGTTCCAAATTCTATCCCTCCCTTTCTCCCTCCCTCCCCTCCCCTTTCCCTGAGACAGTAAGCAATCAGATATAGGTTATACATGTGCAATTATGTAAAACATTTCCCTGTTGGTCATTTCGTACAAGAAGACTAGAATAAAAGAAAAAAAGAAAGTGAAAAATAGCATGCTTCAGTCTGCATTCAAATAATATCAGTTCTTTCTCTGGAGGCAGATAGTATGCTTCATCATTAGTCCTTTGGGATTGTGTTGGATCGCTATACTGCTGAGAATAGTTGTCATTTACAATTCTTTATTGAACAATATTGCTGTTACTGTGTACAATGTTCTCCTAATTCTGTTCATTTCACTATGCATCAGTTCACGTAAGTCTTTCCAGGTTTTTCTGAAATCATCCTACTTGTCATTTCTTATAGCACGATAATATTCCATTTACAATCATTTACCATGGCTTGTTTAGCCATGCCCCAATTGATGGGCATCCCTTAGATTTCCAGTTCTTCACCACCACAACAAGAGTTGGTATAAATGTTTTTTGTACAAATAGGTCCTTTTTCCTTTTGGGGGGTATTTTTGGGATAGAAACCTAGCAGTGGTGTTGCTGGATCAAAGGGTATGCATGGTTTTATAGCTCTTTGGGCATAATTCCAAATTGCTCCCCAGAATGGTTGGATCAGTTCACTGCTCCATCAACAATGCATTAGTGTCACATCCCCTCCAACATCCATCATTTTCCTTTTTTGTCATATTAGTTAATCTGATAGGGATGAGGTGGTAGCTCAGAGTTGCTTTAATTTGCATTTTTCTAATAAATAGTGATTTAGAGCATTTTTACATATGACTACAGATAGCTTTGATTTCTTTGAAAACCATCTGTTCACGTCCTTTGACCATTTATCAATTGGGGAATGACTTGTATTTTTACAAATTAGATTCAGTTCCCTATATATTTGAGAAATGAGGCCATTATCAGAGATACTTGCTGCAAAATTTTTTCCAGTTTTCTGCTTTTCTTATAATTTAGGTTGCATTGATTTTGTTTGTGCAAAAACTTTTTAATTGTATGTGATCAAAATTATCTATTTTGCAT
Organism: Vombatus ursinus; assembly: GCF_900497805.2. NCBI lineage: Eukaryota > Metazoa > Chordata > Mammalia > Diprotodontia > Vombatidae > Vombatus > Vombatus ursinus. The sequence continues at coordinate 3,678,411 of NW_020946557.1, read as the reverse complement.
TTTGTAATGGGATCTATATTGTTTTTGGTTGTAAATTCTTTCCTTATCCATAAATCTGACAGATAAACTATTCCATGATCTCTTAATTTGCTTATGATATTACTTTTTATATGTAAATCATGGACCTGTTTGACTTTATCTTAGCAATCTTGAGATGTTGGTCTATGTCTAGTTTCTGCCATACTGTTGTCCAGTTTTTGTCAAATAATGAGTTTTTTTCCTCCAAAAGCTTGGATCTTTGGGTTTATCACATACCAGATTGCTATGGTCATTTACTATAATGTAATTTGTACCTAATCTATTCCACTGATCCACCACTCTATTTCTTACCAAGTACCAGATTGTTTTGATAATTACTGCTTTATAATACAGTTTGAGATGTGGTACAGTTAAACCACCTTCTTTCACCTTTTTTTTTTTTATTGATTCACTTGATATACTTGAGCTTTTGTTCTTCCAAATGAATTTTGCTATTTTTTCTAGCTCAATAAAATAAATTTTTGATAGTTTGGTATGGCACTGAATAGATTAATTTAGATAGAATTGTCATTTTTATTACATTGTTTTGGCCTACCTATGAGCAATTCATATTTCTCCAATTGGTTAGACCTGACTTTATTTGCGTGGAAAGTGTTTTATAGTTGTATTCATATAGTTCCTGGGTTTTTCTTGCTGGTAGACTTTGAGTATTTTATATTGTCTACACTTATTTTAAATGAAATATCTCTTTCTGTCTCTTGCTGCTGGACTTTGTTGGTAATATATGGAAATGCTAATGATTGATATGGATTTGTTTTGTATCCTGCAACTTTGCTAAAGTTCTTAATAATTTCAAGTAGTTTTTTTAGTTGATTCTCTAGGATTTTCTAAGTATAACATCATATCATCTGCAAAGAGTGATAGTTTGTTTCCTCATTGCCTATTCTAATTCCTTTAATTTCTTTCTTTTTTTATTGTTATAACTAACATTTCTAGTACAATATTAAACAATAGAGATGATAATGGGCATCCTTGCTTCATCCCTGATTTTACTAGGAAAGCTTCTAGCTTATCCCCATTACAGATAATGCTTGCTGATGGTTTTAGATAAATATTACTTATCACTTTAAGGTAAGTTCCATTTATTCCTATGCTCTGTAGTGTTTCAATATCAATGGGTGCTATATTTTGTCAAAGGATTTTTTGGCATCTATTGAGATAATCATATGATTTCTGTTGGTTTTATAATTGATATGGTCAATTATGCTGATAGTTTTCCTAATATTAAACCAGCCTTATGTTCCTGGTATAAATACCAGCTAGTCATAGTGTATGGTTCTTGTGATATATTGCTGTAATCTCTTTGCTAGCATTTTATTTAAAATTTTTGCATCAATATTCAAAAGAGAAATTGGTCTAGATTTTCTTTCTCTGTTTCTCTCTTTCTAGTTTAGATATCAGCACCATATTTGTGTCATAAGAGCATTTCATAGGACTTCTTCACTTATTTTTCCAAATAGTTTATATAGTATTTGGATTAATTGTTCTTTGAATGTCTGGTAGAATTCTCTTGCGAATCTATATGATCCTGGGGGTTTTTCCTTAGGAAGTTCACTGATGGTTTGTTCAATTTCTTTTTCTAAGATTGGGTTATTTAGGTATTTTATTTCTTCTGCTAATCTGGGTGATTTATATTTTAGTAGATATTCATCCATTTCATTTAGATTGTCAAATTTATTGGCATATAATTGAGCAACATAACTTCTAACAATTGTTTTAATTTCCTCTTCATTGGTGGTGAATTCACTTCTTTCATTTTTTATATTAGTAATTCAGTTTTCTTCTTTCCTTTTTTAAATCAAATTAACCAATGGTTTATCCATTTTATTGTTTTTTTTCCCCAAAAGATCAGCTTCTAGTTTTATTGGTTTTCTTACTTTCAATTTTATTAATCTCTCATTTGATTTTCAGGATTTCAAATTTGGTGTTTAATTGGGGATTTTTAATTTGTTCTTTTTAAAAATTTTTCTAGTTGTATGCCCAATTCATTGATCTACTTTTTCTCTATGTTAATGATGTACACAGAGATATAAATTTTCCCCTAAATACTGCTTTGGCTGAATTTCATAAATTTTGGTAGATTATCTCATTGTTGTCATTTCCTTTAATGAAATTATCAATTGTTTCTACAATTTGCTCTTTAACCACATTTTTTTTTTAGGATTAGATTATTTATTTCCCAATTAATTTTTAATCTCTCTTTCCATTGTCTATTACTGAATGTAATTTTTATTGCATTATGATATCAAAAGGACGCATTTACTATTTCTGCATTTCTGCATTTGGTTGTGAGGTTTTTATGTCCTAATACATGGTCAGTTTTTGTGTAGGTGCCAGGTACTGCTTTCTATCCCCATTAAATTTTCTCCAGAGATCTACCATATCTAACAGTTCCAGAATTTTATTCACCTCCTTAACTTCTTTCCTGTTTATTTTTTGGTTAGATTTATCTAGTTCTGAGAGGGGAAAGTTGAGGTCCCCCACTACTACAGTTTTATTATCTATTTCCTCCTGTAACTCATTCAACTTCATAACTTAAGATGGTATACCATTTGGTGCATATATGTTTAGTATTGGTATGACTTCATTGTCTTTGGTACCTTTCAGCAAGATATATAGTTTCCTTCCTTATCTCTTAATTAGATTTATTTTTTGCTTTTGTTTTGTCTGTGATCATGATTATCTGTGATCATGATTGCTATCCCTGCTTTCTTTGCTTCAGCTGAAGCATAAGAAATTCTGCTCCATCCTCTTACCTTTGCCCTGTGCATATCTCTCTGCTTCAAATGTGTTTCTTATAAACAACATATTGTAGGATAGTTATGATAACTGTGTAATTCCCTCCATGCTATTTTCCCTTGTTTACCCCTCCCCCTTATCCCCATCCTTTCCCTCCTCACAAGTGTTTTACTTCTGATCACCACTTTTCCCAATATACCCTTCCATTTATCAGTCCCCTTTCTGTTATCCTCATCTCATTTTGCTTCCTTATAAGGTAAGATAGCTTTATATATTCAACTGTTCATTCAACATTCAACATTCAAATGTTATTCCCTCTTTGAGCCAATTTTGATGAGGGTAAGGTTTAAGCTTTGCCTGCTGCCACCCAACCCCCATCCTCCCCTCCATTATAATAGCTCTTTCATGCCTCTTTTATGTGGGATAATTTACCCCATTCAATTTCCTCTCTCCTTCTTCCAGTGCAATTTTCTTTCTCACCCCTTTATTTTGATTTTTTTGGGGGGGGTATCATCCCATCAAAATCACCTTATATCCACACCTCTGTCTACATATACTCCTTCTATATACTCTTATAGTAATAAAGTTCTTAAGAGTTACAAATATTAACTTGGCATATAGAAATATAAACAGTTTAACCTTATTGAATTTCTTATGTTTTCTCTTTCTTGTTTCTTTTTTACATTTCCCTTGAATCTTATATTTGGAGGTCAAATTTTTTATTCAGCTCTGGTCTTTTAATTAGGAATGCTTGAAAGTCCTCTATTTTGTTAAATATTCATTTTTTTCCTGAAATATTATATTAAATTTTGCTGGGTAGGTGATTTTTGGTTGAAATCCTAACTCCTTTGCTTTGTGGTATATCATATTCCAACCCCTATAGTTTTTTAATGTGAAAGATGCCAAATCCTATGTAATTCTGATTGTAGCTCCATGATATTTGAATTGTTTCTTTTTGGCTGCTTGCAGTACTTTTTCATTGATGTGTGAGCTATGGAATTTTGCTATATGTGTTTGGGAGTTTTCATTTTGGGATCTCTTCTGGCAGTGATCAGTGGATTCTTTCAGTTTCTATTTTGCCCTCTGGTGCTTTTGTATCAGGGCAGTTTTCTTTAATAATTTCTTGAAAGATGTTGTCCAGGCTTTTTTTTTTCATCATGGGTTTCAGGTAGCACAATAATTTTTATATCATCTCTCCTGGATCTGTCTTCTAGGTGAGTTGTTTTTCCAATGAGAAATTTCACATTTGCTTCTATATGTATTTTTTGTTTTTTACTTTGACTTTATTTTATCATATCTTGATGTCTCATAGAGTCAGCTTCCACTTTCTCAATACTGATTTTTAAGGAATTGTTTTCTTCAGTGAGCTTTTGTACTTCCTTTTCCATTTGGCCAATTTTTTTTTTTAGGGAGTTATTTTCCTCAGTACATTTTTGTATATCTTTTCCCATACTATTGACTCTTTTTTCATGATTCTCTTGTATTACTCTCATTTCTTTTTCCAATTTTTCTTCTACTTCTCTAATTTCCTTCTTAAAATCCTTTTTAAGCTCTTCTAGGAATTCTTTTTTGGGTCTGAGACCAAATTACATTTTTCTTTGAGGATTCATATTTTGACACTATTGTCCTCTTCTAAGTTTATGCCTTGATCCTCCCTGTCACTATAGTAACTTCCTATAATCAAGTTCTTTTTTTTTTTTTGCTCATTTTTTTTTCTGCCTTTTTTGTGACTTGATGTTTTTATATGAGAGTTGGGCTCTCTGTGCTGTCCCAAGCTTTTTTGTGCTGGGGCTCAGGGTCTTACTGCTGGCTTTCACTGAGCTTCAGGGCTTAGCTGCTAGCTTTCACTGGAAGGTAGGCTTCTCTTCTGGCTTGTATTGGGGTGGGGCCTCTCTTTTGGCTTCCCCTGGGTATGGGGGTTAGCTGCTGGCCTGCCCCAGGGCTGGGGCCTTGCTATTGGATTGCTATGGTAACAGTATCTTTCTGGTTGCTGTCCCTGGAGGTGGGATCTTGTTGCTGGTCTGCCCTAGGGGTGGGGCCTTGCTGCAGAAGCACAGACTGTTCTCTTGCCTAGGGGGCTGCTGGTTTGTAAGAGGGCTGGGCCTTACCGATAGATTGCCACAGGCTTGAAGCCTTGTTGCAGGCCCCCTGCTATGAGGCTAGCTGTTGCTACTGCTCTTGGTCCTTGCTCCCCACCCACCCCAATGAACAGACCTTCCCTGCTCCTAGATCAATTCTGATGTGGTTTTCTGGTTGTTTGGAGGGGAATTTGGGAGAGCTTCAGAGTGTTCCTTCCTCACTATGCCATCTTGGCACCAGAAGTTCCTTCATTTTTCTTTACATTTATAACCTCTGTAGCATTATCTCATTTAAAACTCATTATATAGTTTATAACTCAAAAATCTTAATCTAAATCTAAACTCTGTCGAAGTTCATTCCCCAAGGTTATGTTTTTCATCTTCCTCTATTATCAGCACTGTTTGATTTCAAGTGGTCACAATGGTCTAAGGGGCAGGTAGTGAAAAAGAAACCAAATACCTTTTCTCTGAAAAAAAAAAAAGAGTATCACTTTGTCAATAACTTTCACTGAAATCACTGGGTACCTGGTATGGAAAGCATTTATTGGGTATGGTAGATAGAATGTCAGGCCCAGAGTCAGAAAGACTCATCTTCCTGAGTTCAAATCTGGCCTCAGGCAGTTACTAGCTGTGTGACCCTGGACAAGTCACTTAACCCTGTTTGCCTTGGTTTCCTCATCTGTTAAATGAGCTGGACAAGAAAATGCCAAACCACTCCAGTATCTCTGCGAAGAAAACCTCAAATGGGTTATGAGGAGTCAGACAAGATTGAAAATGACTGAACAACAAAAACTATGGCTCCCCTTTTCTTTGGACTATATAAATTATTACTACTAAGAAAAATAGTTTATATTTACATAGATTTGCAAAAGCATTTTACACATATATATGCATATATATATATATATATATATATACATGCAGACATGTGTAACCTCATTTGATTCTTACAACAATCTAGTAAAATAAGTGCTACTATTGTCCCTATTTTATAGATGAGGTAACTGAAACTCAGAGAAGTTAAGTGACAGTCACACAGCTAGTGTGGTATCTGAACCAAGGTCTTCCTCATTCAAGCCCAGCACTCTATGCCTCTAGATGTCTACTTATTTATTTAGTAAGCTACCCTTTTTTTGTTTTGGATTGACAGTGGGGACATGACTGATCTATCAATCATAAGTGAAGTTCAACATTCTTAAATTGGATGCATCAGGTAATAGATCCTAAATGTTTGGGGGCAGGTAAGTTACCTCTTCCTAAGCATATGCTATTAGCAATGTCCAGAACATATTAACTTTGAGAAATTTTTGATTGAGGAGTAATAATGTGAGAAGAAAGTATATAAATAACATTTGAGAGCTTGTGGGAACAGAAGGAAAAAATATGAGAAGGGAGTGAAGTAATTATCAGAAAAATGATTGACTTCAGTAAACTAAGGAATTGAACCCAGATGGATGTGGTAGAAACAGGATTACCAAGAGGAAATTGGAGAAAGGCCCACAAACTGAGCACAAGAATTTGCATTTGATGGAAAAAACAAAATGAACTCCTTAAAGAATTGAAGAAAGAGGATAACACAGTCAGAGCATTTACCCCCAAAGTAGGTGCTTTTGTCAGATGCACATTGAACCCATATCCTTAAAGGATAAGAGTCAATGATGTACTTTCATTATTTTTTTTTAAAAAGCATTTTTAATACTTTAAAAAATATTTTTCCAATACGCACCAAAGAACCATCCCTTGTTAAAAAAAAATAATTAAGTAAAACAAGTCAACATTAATCATGTCTCACAATATGTTTCATTTTTATTGTACAATACTTCTATACCAAGCTGCCCACTATATATTCTCCTAGAACATCAACCACTTCTATACCCATAGACTTATATACAGCTCATTCCTGTAGTCCACCACTTCTATTCAAGAGAACAGAAATACATTTTTTCATCAAGTTCTTGTGGATTTCTAGGGAAGCTAGATGGCCCAGTGGATAGAGTGCTGTGTCTCAAGTCAGGAAGATATAAATACAAATTCATGCTCCCGGGAGCCAAGATGGTGGAGTAAGAGGTGAGTCTCTCTTACTCTCCCTTATTAATCACTGAAAGCCCAGAAAATATCACCCCAGGAAAAACCCTGGAACAGCTGAACCAGAAGTTGAGGTGCAGCAGTCCAGTAGCCCAGGTAGCTTGAGGGATTAACTGGAAAGGCCCCTCTTACCCTGGGGGAAGGGGAGCAGTATGGAAAGAGAGGAATCCTGGCAAGCTAATGGAAGGCCCCACCTCAGCATATCAGGAGCAGATCCAGGTGGTGGAGCAGGCAAACACCAACACCTGGACCCTGAGTGCCTTATTGATTGGGGGGGGGGGGAACCAGTGGAAACCAGCTCAGAAAACCACCAGGTGCCTCGGCATTCTGCAGCAACCGGCTCTCCAAGTGCCCCAGTAAAACTAATGGAAGCAGTGCTCCAAGGAGCCCCAGGTGGATAAACACCCTACAACATCCATCTGAAAAGAGCTGAAGAAAGCAAAAGGAAGGAAAGGCCTGGGTGAGCATCTAATCTCCAGGAGTCACACTACCTAATCCTACCCCTAGAGTTCCAGTATTTCTGTTTCCAGCCCAACACCAGATAACCTGCCAGAATCCTACAGCCTCCAACTGCCAACATTGGAAGCCCCAGCACACAAAGCCATTGACCAGGCCCTAGGCTCCCAACACAAGAAGCTTGGGTCAGTGCCCTCTGCTCCCCAGCAGGAGAGCCCAATCTCTTTAAAGGCCAGGAAATAAGCAAACACCATGAGCAAAAAGAAACGTATGATAGATTCTTATTATAGGAAGAGTGAAGATCAAGGAAGAAATTCTGAAGAGGACAACACTGTCAACAAACCCACATCTGGAACCTCAAAAGGGAATATGAACTGATCTGAAGCCCAAAAAGTCTTCTTAGAAGAGCTCAAGAAGGATTTTAAAAGTCAAATGAGAAAGGTAGAAGAAAAAATTGGAAAAGAAATGAGAGGTATGCAAAAGAGAGTCAATAGCTTGGAAAAGGAAGGACAAAAATTAACTGTAGAAAACAAGTCCTTAAAAAATACAATTGGCCAACTGGAAAAAAAGTATACTGAAGAAAACAAGTTTCTAAAAAATACAGTTGGCCAAATGGGGAAGGAGGTACAAAATCTAATAGAAGAAAACAATTTGTTAAAAATTAGAATTGAGCAAATGGAAGCTAATGACTTTATGAGAGAGCAAGAATCAGGCAAACAAAAACAAAAGAATGAAAAAATAGATGAAAATGTAAAATATCTCATTGGTAGAACAACTGACCTGGGAAATTGATCCAGGAGAGACAATTTAAAAATTATTGGTCTACCTGAAAATCACAATGAAAAAAAGAGCCTGGACAGTATCTTTTAGGAAATCATCAAAGAAAACTGCCCTGAGGTCCTAGAACCAGAGGGTAAAATAGCCATAGAAAGAATCCACTGATCACCTCCTGAAAGAATTAAAACGCTAAGGAATATAGTAGCCAAATTCCAAAATTACCAGGTCAAAGAGAAAATACTGAAAGCAACCAGAAAGAAACAATTTAAATATCATGGAGCCACAGTCAGGATTGTTAAACAGGACCTTGCAGCTTCTACATAAAAAGACCATAGGGTGCGAAATATAATATTCCATAAGGCAAAGGAGCTTGGATTACAACCAAAGATCAACTACCCAGTGAAAATAAGCATTATCTTTCAGGGGAGGAGATGGACATTCAATGAAATAGAGGACTTCCATACCTTCCTGATAAAAAGACCAGAGCTTAACAGAAAATGTGATCTTCAAATACAAGACTCAAGAGAGACATAAAAAGGTAAACGGGACAGAAAGTAACAACATGTTATTAATAAGGACAAACTCTTTACATCCCTACAAGGGAAGATGACACTTGTAACTCTTGAGAATTGTAGTGTTATTACACCATGTTAAAGGGGTATACATAAAGGGGGTGGGTATAAATTGACTTTGATGTAATGATGAAAAAATCTAATCAAGTAGGTTAAATGGATCCAAGTAAGTGGATTAATCTGATCTAACTAAGAAGATGCACTGAGAGAAAAGGAAAGGAGGAGTCAGACAAGGGTAAATTACATCACAGGAAAAGGCATAAAAACCTATTACAGCAGAGGGAAAGAAGGGAGGGAGATGAGCATTGTCTGAACCTTACTCTCATCAGATTTGGCTTAAGAAGGGAATAACAGAGTTAGTTAGGTATAGAAATCTAACATGCCCTATAGGCAATAGGAAGGAAAAGGGGAAAGAAAAGGGAGGGGGCTAATAGAAGGGAAGTGTGACTGAGGGAAGCGGTGGTCAAAAGCAAAACATTAGTGAAGAGGGAAAAGGAGAAAGGAGAAAGAAAAGCATAAACGGGGGTAGGGGGGGAGAAGGATGAAGAGAAAGACACAGATAGTTATTATAATTGTGAATGTGGTCTATGAATGTAATGGAATACTATTGTGCTATAAGAAATGATGAAGAGGCAAACTTCAGATAAACCTGGAAAGAATTGTATGGTTTGATGCTGAGTGAAGTGAGCAGAACCAGGAGAACTTTGTACACGGTAACAGCCACATTAAGTGATGACTGACTTTGATAGACTTAACCCCTCTCAGCAATACAGGGATCTAAGACATCACCAAAAGCCTCATGATGGAAAATGCTATCCACATCTAAAGAAAGAACTGTGGAGTTTGAATACAGATCAAAGCATGCTATTTGCTATTTTTTTTCTTCTGTTGTGTTTTGTTTCCTCTTTCTGGTGGTTCCTTCTATTAATTCTAATTCTTACTTACAACATCACTAATGTGAAAATATATTTAATAAGAATGTATATGTATAACCTATATTAGATTTCTCACCATCTTGGGGATGGAGGTAAGAAGGGAAGGGGAGAAAAATTTAAAATTCAAAAGCTTATGGAAGTGATTGTTGATAAATCAAAATAAATTAATAAAAAAAAGAAAAAAAAAGAAAATCTCTTCAAAAAAAAATAAGTACAAATTCAGCCTCAGATGCTTACTAGCTCTGTGACCCTGAACAAATCACTTAATCTCTGTTTGCCTCAGTTTCCTTATGAGTAAAATTAAGATAATAATAGCACCTACCTCCCAGGGTTGTTGTAAGGATCATGAGATAATATTTGCAAAGTGCTTAGCACAGTGCCTAGAACATAGTAGGCTCTACATAAATGTTAGCTATTATTATTAGTTACTGTCTAGAGTCAAGTCAGAGTTCTGATATCTTTCAGTGTTGTTTTTCTTTACATGACTGTGGTCATTGTGTGTGTGTGTGTGTGTGTGTGTGTATGTGTATGTATGTGTGTGTGTATATATATATGTATATATATGTGTCTTTTGGTTCTAATTATGATTGTATCAGTTCAAATCCACCCAAGATATCTGAATTCATCATATCGCTCAATTCTTACAATAAAATAATATCCTGTAATATACTTTCACCAAGTGGAGACAAAAAGGGAAAAGGAGGAAAGGAAGTTGGGAGCTGCTACAGAATATTAGAAAACAATTGAATTCAATTTTACAATTTGGCAAATATTCTTAGAAAAAAAGATATACTTGAAAATTTTGACCAAGGGAGTAATGTAATAGAAGGTATTGTATAGAAGTATGTAAGAGAATCTATAAGAAAAGGAGTCAAAAGTATTAGAGAAGAACTATCAGAGAAATAGCATATGTCAGTGAACTGAGGAAATGAGCCAAATAACAGAAATGATGTTTCCAGGCCCACTCTATTTAAGGAACTGTTCTGGGAGTATAAAGTGAGATATGACTAGGGAGTATGCTAGAGCCAGCTCCAACCAGTTCATGAGAGATTATTGTTAAGTTTTCAGTTTTAATATTGACACCTTGGAAATTGGCAAAGCTACAAATCACTGTTTTGCTGATTGTCTATACCAGGGGTCAGCAAACTATGGTCAGCAAGCCAAATCCAGACCATGAACTGTTTTTGTATGGCCTGTGAGCTAAGAATATTTTTCACATTTTTAAGTACGACAAAAATTTATATAAAAAAAGACTTGTAGACAGTACAAAAATAGGTGACAGGTCAGATTTCTGATGAACCCTGGTCTAGACATAAGAAGGTTAAGGAGAAGATGGCATAATGTGAAATAAATTGAAATGTATGGCATGCATTTTTGGAAAGTCACTTGTCAAATATTTACTAGTACATCACTGGATATTACATAGATCTGCTTTCAAGGGGCTTACAATCCAAAGGATATGTATTGTAATAGCTAGTATACAAGAAAAATGTAGGTAATTACAAAGGAATGATCCAAGCAACGTTATGAGAAAATGGAGATTCATGGGGCAGCTAGGTGGCGCAGTGGATAGAACACCGGCTCTGGAATCAGGAGGACCTGAGTTCAAATCGGGCTTCAGATACTTGACACTAGCTGTGTGACCCTGGTCAAGTCACTTAACCCCATTGCTTAACCAAAAAAAAAAAAATCTATGGGGCAGCTAGGTGGCGCAGTGGATAGAGCACCAGCCCTGAAATCAGGAGGACCTGAGTTCAAATCTGCCCTCAGACCAAACACTTGACACTTACTAGCTGTGTGACCCCGGGCAAGTTACTTAACCCCAATTGCTTAACAACAACAACAACAACAACAACAACAACAAAACCCCCCCAAAAAAGAAAATGGAGATTCACTTTTACCTGAAAGTGAGGGGGTGGGGGGCTGGGAGAGTAGTGTTCAGAGAAAGGCTCATCGAGGAGGTGGCAACTAGAAGTTGGACCTTGAAAAAAGGAAAGAACTTCAAAAGACTGCAGATAGGGATGGAAAGTGGAGGGGAGTCAATTCTATCCACGGAGGGAAGATATGACTAAAAACAGAATTATAAGTCAGGATAAGGCTAGGGAATAGTATCCCAGTTTTGCTGTGATATAAAGTATGTGAAGGTGAATAGTGTTAGAATAACTAAGTCTGTAAAGATAGAGTGGATCCTTATTTTACAAGAACTGCTGGTAAAACTGAAAAGTGGTTTTGTAGAAAGTAATTTTAGATTATCATTGTACACTATTAAAACTGTAAGTTCCAAATTGATATATGAAAGGTCATACCATTAGAAAAAAAGAGTATAGAAAGAGGTCCAGGTACCATTGTGGCTAAGAGAAGGATTCTTTTTAAAAAATTTGTTAATATGTTTTGTTTTTATAGTATATTCATTTTTATTTACATCCTTTCCCTCATCCACCCAGAGAACTATCCCCTGTAATAAATAAGGAAGACAAAAAATAAAATTCAAGAAACCTAACCAGTACATCACCCAAGTCTGACATTATATGCAATATTCCATACCCATAGTGCCCTGTCTCTGCAAAGAAGTGGGAAGGTGCATTTTCTCACCTTTTCATCAAGATCCAGCTTGGTTGTTATAATTACACTATTCAATTTTATAATTTTTTTCTTTCCATTTACATTGTTGCAAACATATATATTGTTTTCCTGGTTCTACTTAGTTTACTTTGCATCAATTCATATGTGTTCTTATTCTTCTCTGAATTCTTTATATTCATCATTTCTTATGGTACAGAAAGATTTCATTGCATTAATATACCATAATTTGTTTAGCCAGTCCTCAGTGGATGAGTATCTATCTACTTTGTTTCAAGTTCTCTGCTACAAAAATTTTGGTGACTTTGCAAATGTATCAATAGTGTATAACACCATGTCCCTGTTTTCACATAGTCTCTTCAATATTGACTAGCATTTTCATCTTTTTGTCAACTTTTCCATTTCACTGGGTATAAAGTGGAACCTCAGGATTATTTTAATATGTATTTCTCTTGTTCTGCCGTGTTTTGGAGTACTCCTTCATATTGTAATGACCAATTGTAATTGTAATGACTGAATGTGGCTCCAAAGAAAAGTCATGAAAAGGTACTCCCCTCTCTTCTTTGCAGATATCGGAAACTATGGGTGGGGAACACTACAGGTGATAATGGACTTTTAAAATGTTTGTTTTGCTGAATTTTTTTCTATTTTTTCTTTGTTATGTAGGATGACACTAGGAAAATGAGAGGATTAATACATTAGAAATGTACTTGATATAAAAACAAAAGATTTCAATAAAGATTTATTTAAAAAAATCATTAGGGAAGGGACATTAGAGCTCATCTAGGCAAACTATTTCATTTCAAAAAAATAAGAAATTGATACTCAGATAGGGAAAGCAATTTCTCTATGGTTAGTAGAATTGTAAATTTCTCCAACTATTTTGAAAAACAATATGGAGTTATATGGGAGAGAAGAAAAATCACTACATTATTCATAATATTTGACCCAATGTTCCTATTACTGGGCATATACCTGAAGGAGGTAAAAGACAGAAAAATCCACTATATAACAAAATTTTCATAGGAATGCTTTTTGTGGTGACAAAGAAAAAAATAATTAGAAACAAAATGAATACTTAAAGATTTTGAAATTGCTGATAAAATTGTCATCTTTTAAATACTATTGTGAAATACTATTGTGCTGTATGCTACGACTGTGATAAATTTAGAGAAACATGGGAAGACTTGTATAAGGGATGCATGGCAAATAAACAGAACCAAAAGAACAATATACATGATGAATAATATGAACAAAAATAACTCTGAAGAAAGTCTACCTCTGACTGATTATAATGAACAATCTTGGTCATCCTTACTCTCAGTACAGAGGTAGAAAATAACAAATGTGCAATGTGGTACGTGTTGTCAGATGCAGATGCCATCTCTGTTGGTTTTACTTAAGTGTTTTACTTTCTTCTAAGAGAGGGTTCAATTCAATTCACATAAGAGGGAATGAGTGGTATAAAAACAAAAGGCAACAACAAAACCTTTCAAAAGAATTTTTTAAAGAAATGTCAAGTGACTGTCTACGCTTCAGCAATTGTGGACTTAAAAACTAAGTGTTTCATTTACTTTGTGATGTTCGTGAATCTCTAAACAGTTAAGAAGTACCACCTCCCCCCCAAAAACATCATATAAGAACATTCTAGAGCAGTAATTCTCAAAACGTGGTCCACGGACCCCTTGGAGTCCCTAAGACCTTTTCAGGGGGTCTTTGAGGTCAAAACTATTTTCAGTATAATACTAGGATGTCACTTGCTTATTAAAATGCTCTCCTCTTTTCCAACTACACATTTGTGTGAGGCCTGATTTTCTTCATAAACGTCAACCAAAACATCTCATAACAGATTGAATGCAGAAGAAAATACAAAAATCCAGCTGCCTTCTATTAAACCAGACATTAAAGAGATTTGCAAAGGTATGTAAAACAATGTCACTATTCTCATTAATTTTTTTTTGTTTTGGAAAATGTAGTTACTTTTATAAAAATGTTATTTGTGTTCATATGTCATGAATTTATTATTGTTATTTTAAATAAATTAATTATTTTAAAACACTTATCAGTTTTAATTTCTAATATGATAAATATCAATAAATATAATCCTCATAAAGTAAAGGTCTTTGGGGTCTTCAATAAATTTTCAGAGTGTAAAGGAGTCCTGAAATCAACAATTTTGAGAATCACTGTTCTAGAGGAGATGTATTATAGTGGCTATACCACTGAGTCACCAAAATTGAAGGTCTTCACATGGTGATACCCTTATTGAACATTCTGTATGCTAGAGCTTGAATATCATAGACCTTGGGATCTCAATTATATTTGTAGAAAACCATTCTAGTCTTGTTGCATTGCTGTCAAGCAAAGAAAAACTTGTGATAAAAATGTTCAGCAGTTTTCAGTTGTGTCCAACTCTCCGTGACAAAATTTTCTTGGCAAAGATACTGGAGTAGTTTGCCATTTCCTTCTCCAGTTCATTTACAGATGAGAAAACTGAGGCCAAAAGGTTTAAGGGACTTGCCCAGGGTTACATAGCTAGTAAATGTCTGAAGCTGGATTTGAATTCAGGAAGATGAGTCTTCCTGACTCTGGGCCTAGCACTCTATCCACTGCACCACCTAACTGCCCCTATAGCTAAGTCTGAAGACATCTTTCCATCTGTATTTCAGCAGGAGTAATTTCTGTTGTTAAATACGCTACAATATATTAAATAATAAGAAACATGTTGGGAGGTAAAATCACATAGTGGAGAAAGAACTAGTCTTGAAGTCAAGAAGACCTGAGATCAAATCCTGCCTCTGATATCTACTTACTTTGTGACCCTGGCCAAATCATTTAACCTCTCAGTGCAACAGGCAATTCTACAAAATTATAAGTTCCAGAGCAGGTACCAGCCTGTCTTGAAAGAAGAAATTTCCTCTCTGGATATTCCCGATACCATTAGTCTAAAGTCCTAGGTCTAGTCCAAAAGAAAAAAAAAGTGTACTAAAACTTGATGGCCAATCTTCTCTAACAGTTAACTTCAGGGCAGCCGGTTATTTACACCACCATTTCAGCCTATTTTCTTGAGGGTGATAAAATGTTATAGTGACAATTTGCATGAGGTTACTTAAATGCAAATGAGGTAAGTATAGGCCTACTGTCAAGAAAAATAGTATATGGGAATCTACCAAACTGACAAAGAGCAATGAATTTTACAGCAGAAGTTCAAGATGGACCTAGATGCACTTTAAGACATTTTGAGAAGAAGCTACCAAAATCAAGTTCTCCCCCTTGGAATTGTTCTGCAAAATCAATTTAGATTCCTTGAAAGGCTTCTCAGTCATTTCTTACAGAAAAATAGCCACATATGGTGAGTTATGCTAAGTAGCCTGGCATTTGCTAACTTTCCTTACAGTTACCAATACCAGAATTAATCCCAGGCCAACAGATGTAGCTTCCAGTCAATGTTTTCATGAAAATAATGTTCACATGTTGTTCTATATGTGACTATTATAACTTCATTCTGGAACACCAATATAAGTTCCCATAAAAGACAAAATCTGTGGGCAGATGGATAATACTGATGGTGCATGATGGTTTGAATTCTTCAGATTGCTAATGCGTTACTTGCTCCTCCATACCCACTTCAAGACACAGGCATATCTGTGATCTCAGTCAATTGATTGTGAATTTGATTAGCCTGGGGAACTGGAAGATCTTCTAAAATCAAAACTTCCAACTGAGATAATAAAACAAATTCTGGAACTTCTACTTGTGACCAGCTCAGGGCATCAATATTCTATACTGTTCTAGGTTTTCAGACTAGCGTGTATTTGTAAGCACTGAATAAAAGATTCTGATGTTGTTCAGTCATGTTTGACTCCATGTGACCCTATGGACTTTGTCCGAGGGGTTTTCTTGCCAAGGATATTGGAGTGGTTTGCCATTTCCTTCTCCAGGGTGCCCCCATTTTACAGATGAGGAACTGAAGCAAATAGGGGTTAAGTGACTAGCCCAGGGTCACACAGCTAGTAAGTGTCTGAGGTCAGATTTGAACTCAGATCTTCCTGACTCCAGGCCCAGTGCTGTATCTACTGCACCACCTAGCTGGCCATAAAAGATTCTAGTCCCACATATATGGTGACATAATTAAGATTTGAAATATTATTAGAAGCATTGTATAATTGGCATAAGTTATAAAGGTATGATAATGAAATTAATTTTGGAACTTCCTGATTCTCATGGTAACAAGGCCTTTTTTGTCAACATGAGTAGAGTTCCATCCTGTAAATGACATTATTTTTTAATAATAAATACCCAGAGCTTAGTACCATCTGGCATTTTGTAGCCAAACACAAGTTTACCTCTATATAATGAAGGAACTAGGACAGGAATCTATGGCTTACTTATTGAAAGTAATGAGAAAAAGTCCAGAAGTCAATAACTGTTTGGCATTCTAGAAAGTACACTAGCAAGAACAACACCCACAAATACTTCTGATGAAATGACTCAACAGTGGTTCATTTTGTGGAAGAAAAACATGATAGAAATAGAATGATGCCCAATAGGAATAAATAAAAATGGTGTTATACTGTTCAAAGTTATCCAGCTTCATTAGGGTCCCATCCTCATCAATAGAATGAGTGTAATGTCAGTTATTGGGAAGCACTCAATTTTCCCGAAGCAAGATTACTCTATACCAATTACCATCCTAGAAATAACCACAATATGACTACCACTATAGAAATCCAAAAGAAACAAAATACCAACAGAAACTAAAGGGCCTCTTTAAGTCAATCCTTTAGGCTGTTCTGCTTGTGGTTTCATTTCTTCACTCAGGTAGCAGGATATGGGGTCTTCTCCCCTTGGAGGACATGTAGGCCTGTAAAATGGGCCATAGTTCTCTGAGTTTGTTCTTTTCTGTTCTAGGTGAAGGAATTGAAGCCTCTGATCTTGTGAATTTCAAAAGGTCAAGAAGCTGCCTCAACATCCCAGCATTCCAGGGTCCTGGCTTGGTAGCCAGGTTTGTTGCCCAGAGAGGGAAGGAATGACCTTTGGGAGTGACCTTCAGGATCCAGCTCAGTGATAGATGAGACAAGACTTATCTGACAGTCATGCCACATCTATATATGTCCAATGCTATGTAGGAACTGAACTAAGACTGTGTCCCTGAGAAAAGGACCCACATGTACAAAAATATTTATAGCAGCTCTTTTTGTGGTGGCCAAGAATTGGAAATTGAGGGGATGGCCATCAATTGGGGAATGGGTGAACAAGTGTGGTATATGAATGCAATGGAATACTATTGTTCCACAAGAAATGATGAGCAGGTGGACTTCCAAAAAACCTGGAAAGACTTACATGAACTGATGCTGAGTGAAGTGAACAGAACCAGGAGAACATTGTAAATAGTAACAGCAACATAGTGCGATGACTAACTTCGATAGACTTACCTTTTCTTAGCAATGCAAGGATCTAAGATAACTACAAAAGACTCATGATGGAAAATGCTGTCCACATCCAGAAAAAGAACTGTGCAGTCAGAATACAGATCAAAGCATTTATTTGCTCTCTTTTTTTGTTTGTTTCTTCTTTCTCATGGTTCCTCCCATTGGTTCTAATCCTTCTTTACAACATGAGTAATGTGAAAATATGTTCAATATGAATGTACATGTATAGACTACATCAGATTGCATGCCGTCTTGGAGAGTGGAGAGGAAAGAGAGGGGGACAAAATTTAGAACTTAAAATCTTATGGAAGTGCATATTGAAAACTAAAAATAAATAAATAAACTAACAACAATAAAAAAAGAATATGTCCCTGAGATGTTGGAGAGAAATGTTCATGTACTTGTTTTTATTATATCTTCAAAGTAAACATCTCTTTACAAAAAGGAAGAAAGAGAAAGAGAGAGAGAGAGGGAGGGAAGGAAATGAAAGGGGAATAAAACCATAACATTACACCACAGTTATATGACATGCATACATCATACCAACCTCCTAAAATCAGATCCCATCAAGCTTCTGGAATTTTCAAAACAAATATTATAGTTAGATCATCTTAGGGTCTCAGCATTCTTAATGATCAACTAGTTTTTTGAGGGAAAGAAATTAGCAATGGCCAAGTTCTTCAAAGCATCCACTGGGAAGTGACAGAAAAAGAACCTCAGCTCAGATTTTGAGGAGACAAGGCTTGCAGAGACTTAGGTCATAACAAGAAGGAGGACTCCATGAAAGACCTGTTTAAATATTACTTTTCACAGCTCTGCCTCACTTAAATCCAATCCATGAGCAAGTGAAGATATCACCCTCCTAATATCATTAGTCCTCTTCGAGAATAACAACAACTTTTTATAAGTGAACATACACTTTGTACAAGGAAGTTGCACTCTTTATTTTTCATCGGAGATAAATTCTATAATAAATCAAGTGGTTTGGGTAACAGTGAAGGCCAAAGCTTCCAATAGACAGAGGTGCTCTTCTCAAACTCTGCACAGGGTGCCCAAATGCATCGTCCCACCTCTATTCTGAGCTCTCAATTTTCTTTTTTATTCCTTTCAATTCTTCAACTTGATATCAACTCTTCAGGACTATGATCTTGTTTCCCTATAAAAGAGAGAGAATTCTTGAAGTTTGGAAGAAGCTAGGTTTTCTCTTCCCGATTTCTAACCAAGGCTTCCTCAGCATCCTTGACTTTATTGCATACAAAAGTCCATCTTGAAGAGCAAACTTGTAAAAACTTTCAACTTGTCCTTCCAAGATGTTTAACAACAAATGATCCCTGCTGGAGTGAAAAACCCCTGCCCATCCTGGGTCTTCATCTTA
Source organism: Vombatus ursinus (assembly GCF_900497805.2). Classification (NCBI taxonomy): domain Eukaryota; kingdom Metazoa; phylum Chordata; class Mammalia; order Diprotodontia; family Vombatidae; genus Vombatus; species Vombatus ursinus. The sequence goes on along the minus strand of NW_020946557.1, from coordinate 3,659,343 downwards.
GTACACAACCTGACACGGGACAGAACAACACTGGATTCAGTCATCAGTCACTAAGTGCCTCCTGACCGCCAGGCCCTCCATTAAGATTGAGGTCCATCTGCCATTGCCTCAGCATGAGGTGGTGGCTTATGGATAGCACACTCTCTGTTACTGTTGTACTCATTCCCTCAGACCAGCTCAAAAAGCTCCAATATTCCAACCACTTCTCTTTCTCCTCTTCCATTTCCTTTTCTTTATTCCAGTCCCATATCTTCTTTTCTTATTTTACTAAATTCTCCTTACTTTACTAAGGATTTTGATGGTTCTTAAAGAAAGAACATGGTAGGCAGGAATAGTCATTAATATTAAACTCCAACTCAAACCACCAGGATTTAAACCAAAACTAAAGGCAAAGTATAAATGAGGTTACACCATTTCAGTGTCCTAGTTCCTTCCCAAACCCCCCACCTCCCACCATTTGTAATAGAAATGGCTGGAGAAAATCTGTGGTAACATCAAGGCAAGAAAAAATATGTATTTCCAAAGATAACTTGAACACCAAGAGAAGAATGCTAAGAACTTGAACCAAGATCCTCTTGACAATATCACCATCATTAAAATGTGCTGCATTTTACAGGGAACAGGCTCCCTTTATCTCTCCTTCCCAGATGTTTATGGAGGGTACACTTAGGGGAAAAGGCATATTTGACAGAATCCCAGACTACTAATATGGACATTTTTTTTCCCCAGCTCTTTCCTCAACCTTCCTGGAAGTGGGAGCAGCACCTTTAAATACAGACTGGAAACCGGGTGCTCTTATGATTTGCACATGAAGAATGCTTTTCTTAGATATTAGACTGTAGTGCTGCCAGATGGGCTGCATAGCTACAATATCTGATGAAGATCTTATCTAATACACTTACCAAAAAAGTACTAAACAGGATTCCAGGTGTGTTTAACATATGTATGAAGCAAAAGACAAATGTGAAGAAAGGAGAATTCTACTAAGAGCTGTAGCTTTTTTTCATGTTTCAGGAATACAAGCAATCATGTATTTACCAACTATCATAAAGAAAATACAAGAAAATAAAGCACTTATTTAGATCTATTAAAAACATTTTTTCATAATTGTGTTATTTGACTAAATCCAACTGTGTTTTTAAGGAAGAAATGCTGTAAAATATAGCCTAAATATCTTCAGGTATGTATTCTTTCCCCTATTACTAGGTTGTAAGTTCTATGAGGGTGACGTCTCTGTCTTATTTGTCTCTCTAGTGCAGAGGTTCCCAAACTTATTTGGCCTACCACCCACTTTTAGAAAAAAAAATTACTCAGCGCCCCCCTGGAAATCTACTTTCTTTAACTCTTTAATTTTTTTTAAATTTGCAATATTTCAAAAAACTGTAAAATATTTTTAAATGATGCATCTTGGGTTTTTTCAGCATTGAAATTTTGATGATGCAATATTGCATCATGTAACCATATAGTCTCATATTGGAAACAAGTCATTACACACACATATTCCTGCCAATGCATGCTGGACTTCCGACAATGCCCAACGGGCTCTCCTGTTCAAAATTTTCTTCTCTTTTCTTCTTTCTTTATGCTTCCACGCCCCCCACTTGCAACTGAGGGTATTGCTGTCCTCCCCACCCCATAGTTCTAGTGCCCACCAGGGGGCAGTATTGCCCACTTTAGGAACCTATGCAGATCTAGCATATTTTTTCAACACTGGATAGGTTCTCAATAAATGTAGCAAGGAGGCAACATGGATTAGTTCAAATACCATTGGACTCGGGGTTAGGAGACCTTAGTTTGAATCCTACATTAGACACTTTCTATCTGTGAGAACCCCATTGTATCATTTAACCTCTCGCAGCCTCTATTTCTTCATCTGTAAAAAGAGGGTGGTAAAAGCAGCACCTACCTCACAGGGTTGTTGTAAGAACCAAATGAAATCAGAGGTCATAAATCTATAGCAGGAAAGAACCTCAAAAACCATCTAGTCCAATTCCCTCATTTTACAAATGAGGAAACTGAGGTAATATATGTGAAATACAAAATTCTGTTTGTTGTTGTTTTTCGGTTGTGTCCAACTCTTCATGACCCCATTTAAGGTTTCCTTGGCAAAGAAACTGGAGTGGTCCTTCTCCAACTCATTTACAGATAAGGATACTGAGGCAAACAGGATTAAGTGACTTGCTCAGGGTCACACAACTAATAAGTGTCTGAGGCCAGATTAACTCAGGAAGGTGAGTCTTCCTGATTCCAAGCCCAGGACCCTATCCACTGCACCACCTAGGTGCCCAAACATTATATAACTCAACTGTTATTAGTCTTGGCTGCCACTAACTCAACTGCATAAGCTTAGAAGAGTCATTTAACTTCTCAGGTCCTTAGCTGCCTCAAAGATAAAATGAGGTAGCTGGATTAGAAGGTCCCTTCCAATTTTATAGCTCTAATTATAATCAAATGCCTCCTTCTATGTGAGTTGAATAAAAAACTCCTTGTACCCACGGTACTCATTCATTCTCATATTACCAGGCCAGACTTGATCAATTTTACACACAAATCTATACCAAGTTAGCTGCTCTTGCTTTATGTCCCTGAAAAAAAAAAATGACGATCATGGAGTTGTTCGGTGGTCTCATGTTATTAAACACATCGTTACTTCACATAAAATTTATAGCACATCTGCTAGTTTACATTGAAATATTATAATCAAAACTGAAATGAACTTGTCATAATAAGTGAACCAGATAGATCACATTTAGCAGACTTTCCCTATTAAAAAAAAAAAACAACTGGTTTCTATAGTGTCCTATTTGCAGCTCTTCAGCTTGGCAGACACCTCCTTCTGCATACAGAATTCTGTTTGAAGCAACTGTGACATCTGGAGAAAATAAGCACGTTTACCATGAGTCAGAGAAATGAAATAATACACACTTGCTTTATAAAATTTGGAAATTCTTGATATAAAGCCCAGTTATTACTATAACCTGACTATTTAGAGCCACTAACAGATGGCCTTTTCCTTTACTGATTTCCACTTTTTTTCTTCCCACCTCTCAATGATCAGTTTCCTTTTCTTCCCTCCATTCTTCCCTCTCCCTCTTTTTCTGTCCCTCCTGCCCTGCATTTCTCTTATTTTTCTTCCAGTCTTCCATTTCTCATTTCCCCTGCCCCTTTTCTTTCTCCTTCCCCTTTCATTCTTAAGTAGTTTATGACAAAACTGGCCCACGGCTACCTCTATGTAAAGCAGCATAAATATATTGTGGCTAGCAACAAGGAAGTAGAATGCCAAGAGCCAACAGGAAGCAAACAAACCCGTGAGCAGTTGAAGGAAATCATGCCCACCATATACAATCACAGGCAGCTGAGCTAGCTGTCACTGTGGAGAGACCAAGAGAGGATAGGGTCCAGGTGTGTGGCACAAGGAGCCCACAGAAGTGGTGCAGCTGGACCCTATTCTCCTCAGCAGCTGCCCCACTGAAGGCGGTTAGCCTAGGCCCCTTAGTACCAATACCGGAAACACTGCTGAGGCTGTTAATCTGATTGGCTACCTTTCTCAGCCTTGTTGAGAAGTGGGTGATTGCAGAGCCAAAACCCTGTGCAATTTCACAGCTGTGACATTCACCCAGGAATCCCCCAGTGCAAATAGGGGAATTCCCCTCTTTCGGTGTCTTAAATTCCTCCCTAAATGGGCTTGTTGTTCAAGTTTTTGTAGCTCCCTCAGGGTCAAAACATTTGAAACTGGCACTGAGGGAGAAGCCTTGCTCTTTGAATTCCTGGATGAGCTCTCCTTCTGCCCTAGTGTGTGTCTATATTTAATGGGGGAAAAAGTGGGGAACTGTCGAGAGTCATGTTGCCACAATGTCATTTGATGAGAACTGCCCACATATTAGGCTAACTAAGCTAGATAGCTTGGTTGAACCTGAACAGAAGTCTTCTGGATATGCTATAAATTAATGTCATACAAGAGAATGAGGAGGATTGTCTTAATACAAACCTGGATAGATTTGGAATGCCAATGGTCCAGTACAAGGAAACGTGGAGCTCACAAAACAGTAAAGCAAGCCAAATTTATCGAGGGGAGACACTCACAAATGAAAGGCAGTCAAGGGAAATGATGAAAACAGATCCACTGAGTGGAACTGGGCACCTCATTGGGGCCCCAGAGGGAATGAAGCACCCTTTCGCCCTAGACCAGTAGAATCTGGTGGATTTTTATAGGGTTCTTATCTGAGTCTATCAGGATCAGACGCTAGGGGAAGGGAATAAGGAGTCTGGATCTGGGAACTGGTGCTGATTCATCCTAGTGGAGGGAGCAAAGACTCCCAAAGAATTGGAGGTTAGTTGATATTCAAAATCCCCACTTTGAAAAAAGGGGCTTTGGACCATTATTGCTGGTCTTATTCTAATAGGGTGAGGTTTTTCTTAAGCATCCTGAGGGCTCTCAGGCAAGGGAGGCTACTGTATTCCTGGAGGGGGGGTGGAGATGAGAGAAGGAGAGCCACCTCTAAAGACTATTGTCTTAGAATACTTAGGCTTTCTTTGCCCCCGTTTCGTTAGCATCTCTACCCTCAAAGTGTCTACTGTAGAACAACATACTCACAGTCTGGTGAATCCCTAGGGGCTACTTCTCAAAATAATGTTTTAAAATGCATACAATAAAATACATAAGATTACAAAGGAAATCAGTTCTACTGAAAAAATATTTTTTCCCCAGTAAGATCATAGGCTTCCTGAAATCTATCCATGGGAGTCCATGGATCCAAGGTTAAGAAGAATACCTATATTCATGGATGAGAAGATCTGGTGTACTAACTATATACTCCCTAGGATCATAAGTAAAAGCAATCTCCTAATACTTATTTTAGCCTAACAGCTAGGCCTCTCTCAGGTTGTTGCTGGCCCCATTTCAGTTTACTCGTCCTCTAGCCCCAACCATTGAGACATTCTGTCATCTTCTAGTTTACCCACATTTCCACCCCCACGCTCTCATGCCAGTGTTATTTTCAGCTTCATTGCTGTCTGCGAAAACAGGTAACATCTCTCTGGGCCTCAAGTGCTCTTTTTATTTCATGTTAAAATGACTCCTTGCAGCCATCAGCACCTGGATTCCCTGATTATTCCTTCTTCCTCTTCTTCTTCTTCTTATCATCATCATCATCATCATCATCATCATCATCATTATCATTATTATCCACAGAATTTTCCTTGTAGCACCTCCTCCAGGTTCATCTCTCTTCCTATCTCTTTCTCAGGGAGTCCCCTGGTGTTCAGGCACCAGATATGCCATTTTCTTAGCTAAACATGACTGTATTTTAAGACTCAGTCATACTTTTACTGTTTTAGCTTCAGCCCAGTTGGGGATTTTTTTTTTTAAAAAGCAATGAAATTTTTTGGCCAAATTAGTCATTAAAAAGATATTTTATTCATGCTCTTTTTTCCCCATCACTGGTATTTCCCAGTGATTTGTCCCAGCAGAACTCTCTCTTAAAAGAACAGTAGCTAGGTGATACAGTAGATAGAGCACTGGGCCTGGAGTCAGGAAGACCCAAATTTAAATCTGGCCTTAAACACAATAGTTGTGTGACAAGTCACTTATGTCTGCCTCGGTTTCCTAATCTGTAAAATGGGGATAATAATAGCACCTACCTCTTGGGGTTGATATGAGTATAAAATGGGATATTTGTGAGGTGTTTTGCAAACCTACATAAATTGGCATAGCTATTGCTATATAAATGCTAGCCATTATTAAAACAAAGAAGTGAAACTAAGGAAAATAAATCAGTAGATTGACCATGTCTGATAACAGATGCTCATTCTTCACCAACAGACTACCACTTTTCTGCTGAGAGGAGGGAGCATGCATCATTAGTAGGGTGCTGAAATCACCATTGGTCACTGCTCTAATCACAGGCCTGATGAGTTTCTTCAATGTTCTTTCCCTTTAAATTATTGCAGTAATTGAACTATTGCTAGTAGTATACTCTGGAGCCAAGCAGAAGTAGTCTACTTCTACTCTCACATTCCAGGCCTTCAAATACTTTAAGACAGTGATCACATCCCATTCAGGACCAGAGGTTGCCTGGGCAGGAATGGTGTTAAAGTATGATTGTGGTCCATTTATGAAAAAAGGGACTCATGGGAAAAAAAAATATGCTGTTAACAAGGTTTCAGAAAGCAGGTTTTACTGCCTAACTAAAAGCACTGTCTAGGGCTTTAACAATCCCTGTTCATGGAGATATGCTCATTACAAATCATTCTTGTCTGTTGATTAAAGTGGGCTCAAAGAATCCCAGAATCCTAAAGATGAAAGAGACCTCAGAGATTATCCAACCCATTTGTTTTTTAAAATTTATTTTATTCTGTACTTAAGAAATAAAACAAACATTTCCACAACATAGTAGAATAGAAAAAAAGATTGCATATGAAATTGCAAATCAATTATTATGTACAGCTTGCTATTCCTTTTAAATATATAATAAATATCATGTAACTTTTTTCCTTTTTTTCTTCCCCCTCGCTCCCCCCCACCTAGAGATGGCTATCATTACATACATACACACACACACATACACACACACATATATGTAAAATCATTCTATACATACTTCTATTTATCAGTGCTTAACTGACCAATGTTGAAAGAGGTTCTGTGGCAACCTGTTAGTGGCTTTTGCGGTGGTTTGTTAGTTGTTTTAGTTTTTCTACAGCTTTAATTCCTCTTAAGGAGCACAACCCATAGCCAATGATGACCATTTCTACCTGGGCAGAGAATTCCAGCAGTGAGACAGCAGAAACAGTAGTAGAAGAGAACTTTCCCCTTCCTCCACTGCATCCCACCTCACAGACCTCCCAGCAGTGGTAAAGCCAGCACCAGAGGTGGACCCTCCCACAACGTTCATTCCACAATACCCGGAGCCAAACAATTTGTTTTGAGTGTAGTCACCATCAATGAAACTCTTCTTCCAGGATGAAGGCCCCCTTCCACAAGGAGCCACTATTAAAAGTCCCAAACAAAGGCTTACTTCATGTGCTCATCAAATTGATGGGGAGCTTCTCTGATCAACTCCTTCAATATATTGAGAAAGGGCATTAAGTTAATTATTATTATTAAATTAAATTTATTAAATTAAATAATTAGTAATAAAATTAAATAATTAGCAAATAATCATTATGTAGTGGCTGGACTACTTGAATCTGGGAAGACCTAGATTCAGATTTTGCCTCTGCTACATACTAGCTTCGTGAGCATGGCCAATGTACTTAACCTCTCTGAAGTATGTCTGTGAAATAGAAATAACGATATTATGTCTAGCACATAGCTCTTACGGTTAGGAGGCTGAAATGAGATAATTTACGTAAAATGTTTTCAAAGTCTCTGTGTGTGTTTGTGTGTGTGTGAGACAGAGAGAGAGAGAGAGAGAAAGAGAGAGAGAAAGAGAGAGAGAGAGAAAGAGAGAGAGAGAGAGAGAGAGAGAGAGAGAGAGAGAGAGAGAGAGAGAGAGAGAGAGAACTACTTTTAATAAAGGTCTAATTTTCACTTGGAACGAAAGGACAATATGACTATATCACAGAGGTAACCTAAAGCAGAAAATGAGGTAATTATCTTGATAGTTCAGACCAATAAATACTTTGGCCTGAATTATCAAAATCATTGCATTAATAACCTGGCTTGTATGTGCAGGCATGGTCTATTTATCCAGAAATACCAGGTAGTTTATGGAGTCCTTGTTTTTGTTTTTTACTTAATTTGAATTCTCACAAAGATATCAGGACCCTGATCTCTACTGTGGGATCTTATCACAGCCTCACTTTTCCTTGCAGATGCTATCTTGTATCCTTGGGTGAAAGCGTTTTCAATCAGTGATAAGAAAACTGACAAAACCTGGAGCAGTAAGAATACTTGATAAGATAAGCATGAATCCCAAGCTCTGTCTGCCCGTCCTTTTTGGTGCCAGCTCCCAATCCACATTTATTAGAACTGTTGAGAAGTTTAAAGACAGGCAACATGGATCAAGAAAAGAAAATAAGGTCTTGCCCAATTAACAAACTCCATAAAAATGGAAGGCAAACAGTTTTGAATGATGAACAACAACTGCAAAGGGAGTTTTAAAAATCTTCTTCCTTGAAAGTCTTTTTGTGTTTTTGACAAAAGTGCCTCCTTTTCACCTAGTTTAAGTAGACTGGTTTCTATAGAAAGAAGACGAGACTGGAAGATTTCCCAGCCTCTTCTATAGTTAGGATTCTCCACTAGATACTTGACATAAGTAGGTACTAGCTCATCAACATTTTATAAATGAAGATACCAAAATCTAGGCAGACTAGATAGCAATGCTCCTGCTGAGGCACTATTTCTGTGGCAAATAATTTAAGAGAACTGAAATTCAATTCCCGATTCACACCTTACCTCCCCCTATTTTTAAACCCCAAACATATAAGCACCGTGGAACCAAACACAAATGTGACTTAGCCCTCCCTCTGGCCCAAGAACTCTTATCCTTTTTTAAAGGTGTCATTAGTCCCTTTGACAGCCTGGTAAAGCTTATGGACCTCAGAATATTGTTTTTAAATGAACCACATAAAATATATATATTTACAAAGTAAACCACTTGTATTGGAATACAGTGGCCGATTTTGTTTAAAAAGAAAAAAAAAGAGTTCACAGACTCCAGGTCAAGAACAGACACTGACTTTGAGATCATTGCCACTTGTCTCTTATTCAATTTTAGGTCCCACTCTGTTTAGCCCCACTTTTCTCTTAAAATTCTCTAAGGATTCTCTCAGGACATATTTCTGTCAGGTTGAAATTGGTGAGAGAAGGAGATGAACCCTTCTTCTTTCTCCATGCAAGAGAGCCACCTTCACAATCCGGGTGCAATTTATCTTTCCAGCTTTTTTTTTTTTTTTACAGATTATTCATTATCTGTACCTACAGTCAAACTAGCATGACACTCCGTTTCCTATTTAAAATTAACTTAATTCTTAATTTAATTAATTAATTAAAATAAAAAAAAACCAAACCAAGTATTTACTATGTGCCTATTAGGTTCCAGGCACTGGGCTAAACTCTTTATAATTATTGTTTCTTTTTTTTCCTCTTTGGAATATGACCATTTGAAAGATATACAATTGAATTCATTCAATCCCTACTGTGCCAGATAGTGCTGGTGACACAAAGATAAAGCAGTCCTAGTCTTCAAGGAACTTAACACACAATTATTATTTCATTTTATCCTCACAACAGCCTTGGAAGGTAGGTATTATTATTATTATCACTATTTTACAGATAAGGAAGCTAAAGCAGAGAGACTAAGTGACTTGCCTAGGGTCACACAGATATTAAGGATCTGATTTCATATTTGAATTCAGGTCTTCCTGACTCTAGGCCTCCATTGCTTTGTATTGGCTATCTCTCATGCCTAAAATACTTTGCCTCCTGACCTCCCTCTCAAAGAACCCATAGCTTCTTTGAAAGTTCAGCTAAGTTAGCAACTCCTACATAAGGCATTTTCTAGTCCACCAACTACCTTCTCAAAAAATAAAATGACCTTGTATTTTCTTTGTTCATATACACACATGTATGTGTGAATATTAAATGCTTATTATGTGTACATGTTTTTCCCTTACTGAGATGGAATGTTGTGTGTAGGGTCAGTTCACAGGCCAGTTCAATAAGAAATGAGTGTGTAAATCATGAAACTTAGTATTAGCAGACCAGAGTTCAAATGACAATTCTGTTCCTTAATGCCAATGTCACTTTTTGCAGATCACTTAACTTTTCTAGGCTATAGTTTCCTCCTTTGCAAAATGAGAAGATTGGGCTGAATGATTACAATGGTCTCTCCTAACTCCAAATAAAATGATTCAGTGAGAATGTATATGATGTTTTTTGGGAATTCACAGTATAAAGCCATGCTAGATAAAACCCAACCTTCTACATTTCAATAAAATAGATAATAAATAGATCAATACACTGAAACTATTTTCAAAGTCAAGGTATATCTAAATTTATGAGTCGAATTATAAATAGCTTGAAACTGCTATAACACTTTTGAGATACCCTGTAGAATCCTAAATAAATTTCTAGGATTTAGGACTAAAAAGGGACCTTAGAGGTCAGCTAGTCTAACGCTGTTATTTTGTAGATGAGGAAAATTAGCCTAATAGAGATGAAGTAATTTGCCCTAGATTGGGGGGGGGGGGGAGAAAGACTCAGTTAGAGCCAGGAATCATATTGAAGTCTTTTGACTCCAAATTCAGCACGCTTTTCACTATATCATGAATATGCTGACATAATCAAGAAGGAATGTTAGGTCTATAGACAAAAATATGTTCAATAAACCACACTTGCTTGTTACCTCACTATTGAAAATGTGAAATTTCCCTGTCAAGATAAAAAGAACATGTTGAAATACATACAGACATGCACACATGTAAGAATTATGTTGGGAAGTAGAATAGAGTTTGAGGTAGAAGTTAAGTTAATTGCTATTATCTGAAAAATAGTGAAGTTGTTATGAATAGTTAAGACTGTACCGATAGTCTGGCATTCAAGGACTTCTACAATGTCTCCCACCTTGTTTTCTAGCCTTATTTCACACTTATCCCCTTTACAAAATATCTTTCATCCAAAATGGACTCCTTGCCATTCTTTGAACATAACACTCTATGTTCCATTCCCAATTCATTCACATAAGCATTTTCCTCTTGCCTAGAGCCAGTCTTGCTTCAAGGTACAATTCAAATGCCAATTTCTCTACAGCCTTTCTTGTTTGTGTTCTCTCTCTCCTCAAAGTTTCTTTTACTATACACATCAGGCACATGCTATATTTTCCCAGGAGAATGTAAACTCCTGGAAGGCAGGGGCTATTTCATTTTTTGTCATAGTAACCCTATCAGCTGGAACAAAGACTTATATAGAGTAGGTACTAAATAAATGTTTATTGAACTGGATTCAAGTTCTAATATGGCATTGTATAACAGCCACTTAAGAAATGTTTATTGAATGCATAAATGAATTTTACCATCCTGGTATTAGAAGAAGAGGGTCTCATGGAATAGTTTATCCGGCTTAAATGTTTTAGCCAATCTGTTATTTTAACTCCATCATGATTAGTTCAAACTTCAATATAAACAAAGCCAAGGAAATGTCTAGAACTACATTTTTAAAAAAACAGTAGCTGAGTGGTACAGTGGATAGAGTGCCAAACCTGGAGTCAGGAAGACCTCAGTTCAAATCTGGCTTCAGACACTTACTAGCATGTCACTTAATTCTTTTTGCCTCAGTTCCTCATCTGTAAAAAAAATGAGTGAAAGAAGGAAATGGCAAACCACTCCAGTATCTTTGCCAAGAAAACCTCAAATGGGATCATAGAGTCAGATGTGACTGAACAACAACACATTTTAAAATATGTAAAATAAACAAAAATAAACCTAATACAATTAGAAAAAATATGAATAGAAATTATTATGCTTGAATCATTATGAGATGGACTAAAATCTAAGAAAGATTTGGACTCTTGGATCCAAGCTCTGTTACTTATTACGTGTCTTGTAACCTTGGGCAAGTCTCCATAACTCACTGGGAAAGTCTTCACATGCTTTGTGAAGATTCCCTTCCCCTCCTTCCCCAATGGGTGGATGACAGCGATTTGTTCTAACAGCCCTGAAAGCAGCTGACGCCAGGCACTGTGGAGTACTTAGAGCTTGGTCAGACGTTGAAGACACCGAGGCTATCCAATGTATCCCAGGCCATCCTCAGTGGTGCTGACTTCTGTCTTTCCACTGGGCTCCAATGAGTCTAGAAGAGAGAGTGAGATTGACAACTCTGTGCAACTCTGCCACACTTAAATCCAATTCATGCAAGAGTCAAGACATCACATGATGTCTTTGGTCCTTTTCGAAAACAAAGGACAAACAAAAACAATACCTCACTGAGTCTCAGTTTTCTCATCCGTCAAATGACTAGTTTGGCAAAATGTTCTCTCAAGTGCCTTCAGCTCTAAATCTATGAACTTATGATCTCTTTTAGAAGACAGCCTGCCAAGATAGCTGTATAAAATGCTCACATGTCAGAGCTGAAAGTAACCATAGAAATGACCTAGTCCAACTTTCTAATATCACAGATGGGGAAAATAAGAGGCTTGTGACTCATTCAGTGTCATACAGCAAGTTAGTGGATGAGTCAAGACTAAAACCAAGGTTTCCTGACTCCTAAACCAGTGATCTTTCCGTATGAGGGAAATAAACAAACAAACAAAAATTTATTAAATATTTCATAGTGCCATGCTCTGTGCTCTTGGACATACAAATACCCTGCCCTCAAAGAACTTACTTTTTTTGTTTTCTAATTGGTAGAGATAATGGAGGCACTTTTGTCCAAAAAGTTATCTGGACAAAGAGATATCATTTCTCTTCTTGTAAGCAGAGAACAGAAAGAAGTCATTCCTTGCCTTTTCTTGCCTTCAGGGGACCATTCAATTTGTTTTCTTGATAATTAATTAATTTATTTATTTGTCGTTTTCAACATTAACTTCCATAAGATTTTGAGTTTTAAATTTTCTCCCCCTCCCACTCCTCTCCTCCCACAAGATGGCATGAAATCTGATATAGACTCTACTTATACATTCATATTAAGCATATTTTCCCATTAGTCGTGACGTAAAGAACAATTAGAACTAATGGGAGGAACCACTAGAATGAAGCAATAAAACAAAACAATAAAAGAACAGGAGAGCAAATTCCATCTGCATTCAGACTCCATAGTTCTTTCTCTGGATGTGGATAGCAATTTCCATAGTGAGTCTTCTGGAGTTGTCTTAGATCCTTGCATTGCTGTGAAGAGCTAAGTCTATCAAAGTCAGTCATTGCACAATGTGGCTGTTACTGTGCACAATGTTCTCCTAGGGACCATTCAATTTCACCTGGCTTCTTCCTGACTGCAGAGGGGAAAGAGAGAGAGATGCCTATAATCAGGCTTTGGTGCATGCCCAAATCTCCTAAGATAGAGGCATCCATGTAGGTTACACCAGGATCCTGCTTTGGGAGGAAGACATTCAGTGTTCCAAAGGACCAGACTGGGACAATCTTGCTTACTCTTTCCTGTAGTATCTAAGGGTAAAGGTCTTGTTCACTCATAGCATGAACACTAAATAGGTTAAAGAAAAAGTCCAACTTCTCCTGCTCCTTAGACTTTGTGGGCCCAAGAAATAGGCTTGGGGTTTTGGTCTCTTTGATTTGCCCTTTTAAATTCTAGGTGCAGAAAGTAAAGTCCCCAAAGCCAGGAGTTTAAACCATAGTGATCTGGGAGTCAGTATGCCAGGAATGACACTGCTGCTAGTCCAGAAGAGACCCCAAGGAGTCAGGGTTCCAGGACTCCATTGCAGGGCAACTTTGGAGTTGGAATTTGGTGAGACTGAGGCTATAAATAGGAATGAGCTAAGCAGTTAACCTTACCTCTCTCCCCTCCCCAGGGATCAAGGGAATGTAGGGGACAATTTGCCACCTGAGTGTTGAGGGAGAATGTTTGTATGTTTGCTTTTGCTTTGAGGTAAATATTCCTTTGTAAAAACTTGTCTGCCTTTTAAGTGGTTAAATTGAACTGGGATGCTGTGGACTCCTAAAATTTAGGAAACACAATTAGGGAGGGCTTGAGTCAATGGCAGATACTGTACCCTGCCATAACTCCTTTATGAATACCAGAGAATCCTGTGGGAGGGGTAAAATGTTACACACTCTCAGAGGTAGGGCCCAGAGTAGTTACTGGATATAACTATGCCTCTTGCTCCCTCTACCTATCTCCTGGCCTGGCATGTCGTGTCCTGGCCTGGCCTAGCCTGGCCTGACCTGACCTGCCTGAAAGGGAAGGAAAGAAATAAGATTCCTTAGGCTCTTCCCACTGGTCCATTCCCTGAGTGGCCTAAAATCCTTAGAGGACTACATTCTGAGGCCAGACTCTTTGGGAGATTGATAGCTTACCTGAATTCATTCCTCAATAATGAACAAAGTCATAACTTCCCCACCTCAGTAATTCTGAACTCCCCTATCATTATCTATACACATTTCTTATTCTCTCACTGTTTTCTCTAAAATGTCTGTTCCACGTGTACAAAAATATTTATAGCAGCTCTTTTTGTAGCAGCAAAGAATTGGAAATTAAGGGGATGCCAATCAATTGGGGAATGGTTGAACAAGTTGTGGTATACGAATGTAATGGAATACTATTGTTCCATAAGAAATGGTGAGCAAGTGGATTTCAGAAAAACCTGGAAAGACTTTCATGAACTGATGCTGAGTGAAGAGAGCAGAACCAGGAGAACATTGTACACAGTAACAGCAACATTGTGTAATGACCAACTTTGTTAAACTTGGTTCTTCTCAGCAATGTAATGATCTAGGACAATTCCAAGGGACTCATAATGGAAAATGCTATCTACATCTGAGAGGGAACTACGGAGTCAGAATGCAGACAGCAGCATACTATTTTCTCTTTTTTTTTGTTTTTTCTTTCTCATGGCTTTTCCCTTTTGTTCTGGTTCTTCTTTCACAACATGACTAATGTGGAAATATGTTTAATATGATTATACATGTATGACCTATATCAGACTGCATGCCATCTTGGAGAGGGGGCAAGGAAGAGAGGGGGGAAAGACTTGGAACTCAAAATTGTGTAAAAGTGAATGTTGAAAACTAAAAATTAATTAATTAATTAATTAAAAAACTGTTCCATAGGTAATAAACTTTTCATCTTTTTTTTCTGTTTTCATCTTTCCCCCCAACTCCTTTCACTTTCTGACTCTCACTGATAGCACAGTCTCCCTGACCATCCTTTCCAGCACTGGTGGCACTTTCATTCATTACTCCCAACTCACTGGTTGAGGCGGGTGAGTTGGAATACTAATTGTTCCCCATTGCCACTTCCTATTTCACCCTCTATCACCAACACACAGTACTTCTTCTCTGAGGTTCACTCAATACATACCAAACCATCCAATCAAAACTCTGGTCATTGTTTTCTATCACCCTCCAGGGCACTCACCTTCTTTCTTCAATGATTTAGTGCCTGGTTTACAATCTTTTTCTTTTCTACAACTCATGACCTCATAGTAGGGGAATTCAACATCTACATTGATACTTCCTTAAACACTCTAACTCCTTAGGTCCTCACCTTACTTCTCCACCTCTTCCTCACTAGAAACAGATGGTCATACCTTTGATCTTATTGGTCATGAACTTCTATGGTCATGAACTCTGAAAGTGCCTTATTTGATCAGTCCCTCTGCCTTCCAACCCCAAATACTGTTCTTCATCCTCACCATGATCTCCAGTCCCTCAATCCCTCAGTTCTTTTCCAGGTCATTGCTCTAGAACTGCTTACAATCTTCTTTTTACCTATCCTGACCCCTTGATGAACCATTCCAACTTTACATGATCCTCTTCTCTTGAGACAATTTGCCCTTTAGCCTATCTCCAATATTGCCCTGCCAAGCCTCAGCCTTAGATGACTCCTGCCATCCACTGCCTCCTCAATAGACAGTATGTCCTAATTATGTGCTGCAGAACAAAGCTAGAGAAAATTATGAAACCATGCTGACCGGGTCCACTGCAAATTTACATTACATAATCCCAAAACAGCCCTCACTGCTACAAGACAAGCCTTTTACACCTCCCCAATTAACTTACTATCCCTAGGGAGTTTTTCAAATCTTTCTATCCCTCCTTAAACATTCCATAGTTTTCCCTCCCCACACCCTCTCAGCTGAAACTTTCCTCATACAAAAATTGAGGCCATTCACCAACATACCCTCTTCTCCCCTCCTCATTATTTCACATCTCCCAGAAGCCTTCTGCTACTATTTCTACCTTTACTCCTCTCACACACATAAAGAAGTGGTCCTTCTCCTTGCCAAGATAAATCCTTCTTCATGTGCAAGCAATTCCATCCCTTCCTATCTTTTTCAGCAGATTTCTCCCTCTATCACTCCACTCTTTCATTCATCTTCAGTCTTTCCGTGTCTCCCTACTAATGTACTCATATCTCCTCCATCCTCAAAAAACCCTCCCTTGATCCATCCATCCCCATTAGCTCTTTCCCTTATCTTCCCCCTCCCCCATTCATAGCTAAACTTCTCAAGAAAACCATCTACAATCTATGCCTCTACTTTTTTTCTCATTCTTTTCCTAATTCTCTATAGCGTAGCTTCCGACCTCATCATTCAACTAAAACTTCTCTCTCCAAAGTTACCAATGAGCTTTTGATCATCAAATCTAATGAACTTTTCTCAGTCCTTATCCTTCTTGACCTCTCTTCAGTCTTTGGTGCTGTCAATCACCCTCTTCTCCTTGACACCCTCTTCTCTCTAGGTTTTTGTGACACTGTTCTATCCTGGTTCTCTATCCTTGCTATCTGACTGCTCTTTCTCAGTCTCCTTTGCTGGGTCTTTATCCAGGTCTTGCCCACTGAAGGTAGGTGTCTCCTGGGGTTTTGTCTTAGGTCCTCTTCTATTCTCTTTCTATACTATTTTGATGGCTTCCTTAGCTCCCTTGGATCCAATTGTGATTTCTTTGCTGATGATTCTCAAATATACTCAAATCCAGATCTAACTTCATTGTTGACCTCTGGTCTTGCAACTCTAACTGCCTACTGGACATCTCAAACTGTATGCCCTGCAGACATCAAGTTGTTATCTTTCCTCCAAAATCTCTTCCTAATGTCCCTATTACTGTCAAGAGTACCACCATCCTCCTACTCACCCAGGTTTGCACACTAGGTGTACCCAAAGTGCATCTATGAACCTTGCCTCTCTTACCCCCTCCTATCCAATCAGCTGCCATGTCCTGTCTTTTCTACCTTCATAATATCTTTTTTCTCCTGTAACACTGTAACACAGTTTAGGTGCTTATCAGACTATTCCAATAGCATGATGGTTAGACTCCTTGTCTTGTCTCTCCCCATTCCAGGCCATCCTCCACTTAGCTGTCAAATTGATCTTCCTGAAACAAAAATCTAATCTTTTCAGCCCTCATACTCATTCAGCTCTAATGGTTCCCTATTGCCACCAAGATAAAATATAAAATCCTGTTTGGCTTTTAAAGCCCTCCACATACTTGCTATCTGACTGCTCCTTCTCAGTCTCCTTTGCTGGGTCTTCATTTTAACCACTTTAGCTCCTTTCTAGTTTTTTGGTCTTCTCAAATCTTACACTCCCATCCCCCACCACGTACTCTTTGATCCAGTGACACTGGCCTCCTTCCTGTTCCTTGCAGGAAACACTCCTCCTGACTCACAGAATTTCCACTGGCTGTCCCCCATGCCTGGAATGTTCTCCTCATCTCTACCTCCTAGCTTCCCTGACTCCCTTCAGGTCTTTGCAAAAAGCTTTCCTGGTCCTCCTTAATTTTATTGCCTGCCTTCTGAGATTATCTCCAATTTTATATCCTGTTTGTGCATACCTGATTGTGTGCTTTCTCCCTCTAGTCCCTTAGATTGCTCCTTGAAAGCAGGGATTGTCTTTTTGCCTTTCTTGATATCCCCAGTGCTTAGCACGGTGCCTCCACTGCTTGATGTCAAGATCTAGTGTATGGCCATCTCTATGTGTAGCTGAGGTGGGGTGGAAAATGAGTAAATTGAGGAAATGGGAAGTCAAGGTATTTGGGGGAGTATCAATATGTATGCTAAAGGAGGGCAGGAGTTGAGTATAGAAACGCTGTGAATCAGGTACTGAACTCACTGAGGAAAGAAGGGGAGTGTCCTGAAGGTAGGTAGACAACTGCCAGAATTTTGATAGGGGGTTGATATGGATTGAGTGAACTTCAAAAGAGGAGAGGTTTCTGAGTGATGGCGGTAGAGGAGAGTCTGGAAGTAGCAATGGGGAACAAGGGATATTCCAACTCCCCCATCTGGATGATCAGTGAGTCAGTCCACGGCTTAAGTGAAAGTTTAGCCGGTGCCGGAAAGGGTAGTCAGTGAGGCTGTGTCATCAGGACAGATCCAGGTTTCAGTGAAAGCCAGAAGATGAGGAAGAAGAAAGGCAGGACAGGGCTGGGGCATGATCTCCATCTGTGCCACATGACTAATAAGATATTTATAAAGCACTTAGTACAGTGCCTGATACCTAGTAGGCACTTAATAAATGATAGCTGACTAATTAACTGTTCTCATGTTAGAGAAGAAATGGAGAGTGAGACATACCTTTTGGGATATGGCCGATTTAGGAATTTATTTCACTAGATTGTGCATTGTTTCTATAAGGATTTATTTTTCTCTGTATGTGTTTTTTTTAATTGTTTATGTTCAATTCGGTGGGGGTGAGTCAGTGGGAGGGACAAATAAATACTTGAAAAATAAATGCAACTACCTATCATCAGATTAGAATGAGCATAGAGGGTTTCCTTGCAATTTGTAAGACCTGGGTTCCAAGTCTACCTTATGCTAGCTCTGGGACCCTGGGAAGTCATTTATCCTCTCGGTGCCCTAGGTAACAATTTAAGCCTATAAATTGCATCAGCATAACAATGCCTTACACTTAGGAAATTACAAGTCTGGACAAAGAAAAAAATGATTGAGTTATTGAGGTACACCCACTATCTTCAAGGAACTCTGCAAACCACACAGAAAAAGACTACAATTTTTAAGTGTTTATCCCTTGGCTGCGAGTGCCCAGCATCCTTAAATTACCTTTTATTTGTTTTTTTTTAATTGGTTTTGATTCTAAACTTAACAAATATGAAAGCATTACATACATAAAGAATAGGAAAAAGTATTGACTATGAAACCACAAGTTTCCATTTCTAACATTTCTTTTAAAAATTATATAATAAATTAACCATATTATTTTCAAAGCTGTGAGGCATGTTTCCCTCCAAACTTCTTTCTGTTCTCTTCTGTACATTTAAAATCCTTATATTTATATATTTTATTTATTTATATATATTTATATACATATATAATGATCCTATGATCTCATATATATTTATTTATTTACATATATATGCACGGTTATATATACACATACACATATGCATGTATATTTATGTGTGTACATATGCATATGAATGTCTAGTATGTGTAAATGTGTGTGACCCCTCCCCTAGTATAACACAAACAGGGAAAATTCCCTTTTTGTCTTTGCATCACTGGAACCAGAACATAGTGAGTGCTTGATCATGCATATTGATTGATTCATTTAGTGCCTATTCTACCAAGGGATATTCTTGGAGTGAGGCTAGACTGAAAATATTCCACATACAATACATTCAAGTGATCTCTTAGTGTCACTCGTGAGCTTTCACTGTCTCTCTTCACCCACTCTCTTAGAATTTCCTCTGTGTTGGTGTAGAATATTGGAATGAATGCCCTTGCATAGGCTAGTAAAGACCTGTGTTCTTTTCACAACAGATCTTGTCCTATCACAAGTCTATTTAGTGTGAAAGTAGAGTTTGAATTTTGGTTGCTTAGAACATGGAAACTGACAAAGCAATCACCTTGAAAATTCATTATCAGGCTGCAGAATAACCTAGTTAAACTCAGCAAAAATAGGAAGTCAAATAGGTTGTTACATATCTGGGGAGGTGGGGAATGGTTTGCAACTCCTCTTTTCCTAAGGTGTTAGTGTGGTGATAGGCTTTTCTTTGTAGTGTGAATGATGCACAGAGAAAAGACAGACATCCGCTTGATAAAATGAATCTTATATGTCCCATTTGTTAAATCTCATTCTGCCTAGTATGCATATGTGTATACACACATACACCTTTACACATATACGTGTGTGTGTGCATGTATGTGTAAGAGAGAGAAAGAAAGAGAGAGACACAGAGAGAGAGACAGAGACAGAGAAAGAGAGAGAGAGGCAGCTAGTGATGCTGGGAAAACCCTAAATAGGTTCATGAAGACCGTGACTGAACAACAACAACCTATGTGTGTGTGTGTGTATAAATAAATAAATTCCACTACATAGAAAGAATGATTAATTAGCAAGCATTTACCGAAAGCTTACAATATTACCTTACACTGTGTTTGGTAATAGACCACCATGTTAATAAAAGACTCTACACATGTAAAGAACTCTTATTTGTTGTAATTCAATCACATTGGTTAAAACTTTTTCTTCTTTTCACAGAGTCTAATAATCTCAGAGTTGGGAAGGAGGTCATCTGATCCAATACTGATGTGAAGTAGGAATAGTATCACTACAGGTATAATCTAGCCTCCGCTTAAAAACCTCCAGAGACAAAAACTTACCACCTCTTAAACTACACATTGCATTTTCTGACAGCTTTCATAATTAGGGACCTTTTCTCTCATGAGCAAATCTGTAAATTCCACCCATTGGACCTACCTTTCTAAGACCAAGCAGAGAAAATATGATTCCTTTTCTACATGACAGTGCTGGAGATAATCCAGTATAATGGGGGGAAAAATGTGTGTGTGTGTGTGTGTGTGTGTGTGTGTGTGTGTGTAAACCCTGGCAAGCTCCACCACTTACTAGCTATGTGATCTTAAACATGTAACTTAATCTGTCTCGATCTCATTTTCCTCCTTTGAAAAATGATGAACATGAAATAAATGATCTCTAAGATTTCTCCTAACTCTAAAACGTTATGATCCTATAAACACTTGAATATAGCTATTACATCCTTTCTGAGCTTTCTGCTCTCCAGGTGAAATAAAACCAGCTTCTTCAACATTTTTTCCTGTGGTTCCTACAGTTTCAAAGACCTTCCCCATTTTAGTTGCCCACCTTAGGATGGATCCTAGTTTAACTATGTCCTTCCTAAAATAAGTTGGTAAGAAGGAAATAAAAATGGTCTGACCAGGGCAGAATAGAGAGAATCAATAATCTTTCCATTCAAAACCCTAAGCTTCGTTTAGTGCAATCTAAAATCAAATTAGCTTTTTTTTTGACTGTTCCATTCCACAGCTAACTTCATTGAACTTGCAGTCCACTAAAAACTTCAGGTTCTTTTCATTTTTAGAACAACCATATTAACTATTATAATGACAATGATTGTTGCTGTTATTAATGATTCAAATTGTGCCTAGCAGGTTGAGTGGACCCCTGCTCCCACTCTACCTTTCATCCCCATTTAGGAGAGCCCATAGGCAGGAGTCCCAAATGATGAGTGCATTGGAAAAGACAATGGATTTGGAATAGCAGGGCCAGGGTTTGAATCCCACTTATACTACTTATTAACTGTTACAATACAAAATAATACACTACAACACAATACACATTATAAAGCATCTACTATGTGCTAGGCATTGTGCTAATTGATGGGGATAATAAAAAGAAAGTTACTGTCCTCAAGGAGCTTACAATATAATAGGGGAAGACTAAACAGAGAAGGAAGGTGAAAAGCAAGGAGACAGGAGGAGAAGTTAACCTGCCAGGGAATGATTATGCAACTGGTAAGAAATAAAAAGTTGCTTAGGCTTCTGAGCCCTCTTTCAATGGAAATTTTGGGAGGAGTTTTTTTTTGGCTCCATCAGATAGGCAGAAGCTCCTGAGGGGTACTGATGAGGTATGAGTACTGTAAGCTGATGCAAATTCCTACATATATTTCCTGGTGAAGAGCATTTCAGGGGAGGGAGAAGGGGGAATGATGATGGTGGAGGTGAATCCAAGGAGTGCAGCTGGTAGGAAAATGTGGAACCTTGGGCAAGTCAACATTTCTCTGATCCTCAGCTTCCTCCTCTTATAAAATTAGGACATTGAACTAGATGACTTCTAAGGACCCTTCCAGCATCAAGCCTCCAATCCTATCAACCCAAATGTGTGATCTCAGGTTAGAAGGCCTGGCAATGTTGGAGGGACATCAGTCTATTTACATGAATGATATCATAAGGATATTGCACACTTAACATGGGAAATATAATTTGTCAATTCACTATAGCAGTTCAGCTCTTCTGTGGAGAGTGGATACCATTATTCCCGTGTTAGAGAATAAGAAATGGTTAGTTATTTATTTAGCAAGTATTTTCTGAGTGTTTACTATGTGCAAAGCACTGCTCTACCTAAAACAGCCACCAATGTAAAGGCAATAAAAATTGAATCAAATCCTTGCCTACAAGAAGGAAAAACATACAGAGATGATTAAGGATAAAGTAATAGGGGGAGAGGGGCAATGAGTCATTAATAGGCAGGGGCATCAGGTGGCACTTGAGCTGAGCCTTGAAGGAAGCTCAGAATTCTACCAGTGGGAATGTAAAGGTGATGAGTATGCCAGCCAGGAGGGACAGTTTGTGAAAAGGTACAAAGACAATCCGGTTGGACTTTCTTCGGCAGCTAGATGAGGCAGTGGTTAGAACTCAGGAGGAGCAAAGAGATCATGAGTTTAAACACGGCCTCCTGGCATTTATAAACTATGTAATCCTGGACATATCTCTCCACCTGTTTCCTCACGGGTAAAAATGGGAATTATAATAGCACCTAACTCCCAGCGTTGTTGTGAAGTTCAAAGGTGATAATATCTGTAAAGCCCTTTGCAAACCTTACAATGCTATAAAAATGCTAGCTATTTTTAGTATTAAATATGGGGCAGCTAGGTGGTGAAGTGAATAGAGCTCTGGGCCTGGAGTCAGGAAGACTTCAAATGTGACTGACTAGCTGTGTGACCCTGGGCAAGTCACTTAACCTTGCTTGCCTCAGTTTCCTCATGTGTAAAATGGGCTGGAGAGGGAAATTGCAATCCATTCCAGTATCTTTGTCAAGAAAACCCCAAATGGGGTCAGGAAGAATCAGACATGACTGAATAACAACATTTTTAGTACAGAGTGAGTGAAGGGGAATCATGTTGATACACTGGAGCCATATTTTGAAGGACTTTAGGAGTCTGTATTTTATACTTGAGATGAATTATGCCACTTTCATCACAAAGGAAAGCAGTGACTAAAAATGTCTTCCAAAGTCAAACTAGAAACAGAATTCTGATCCTTTTTGTTCCTTTCTTAAGTATAAACTTTACCCTGCCCTCTCCTTCTTTCCCCCTGCTGCCAGCCTAGGTAGGTATCTTGGGAATTTACCCTCAAACGAATTGATTGTGTTCTCTGAACCTAGCATACAAATAATCACTCCTTAACCTGTACCTCAATGTAGCCTTCTAGGTCCTCGGGTGAGGCCTTTTGATTGAGTCCAAGTTTTACAGAACAAATCCTTTTATTAAGAGGTTTTGTTCTGTGAAGTTTGGATTCAGTCAAAGGGCCGCACTTGAGAACCTAGAGGGCCACATGTGGCCTCGAGGCTGAAGTTCCCCACCCCTGTGCCCTAAGCCAAGGTAACCAGTTAAAGTTTCCTCTGCCTCACTTTTTCTCCACTCCCCTTACCACCCACCAAAATTCTTCCCATTGTCCTTCTTATGATGCTAATTAAAACAAATTTAAACCCTCATACAACTTTTGATTGACTGAGCCCTGGAACTCAGTCCTAGTGGATTAGAACACGAGAGGGTAGATGGATGAACGGATGGATGACTGAGCGTTGAGATGCTGTATAACTTCTGGTACAAAAAAATTAGCCTTAATTATTTTTTACCTTGACCTATATATAAGTCCCAAATTACTTGGAGATAATGTAGCCCTGCAAGAACACTGTGGTATCCAATAAGGAAACACCCAGGCTAAGACTACTGAGAACCACAAGCTATACAAAATTTGGTCATCCTAGAAAAATGAGTGAGATGCCCCCCCAAAAAAGAAAACTGTTTTGTTTCTTTTTCTTTAGATGTTGCCTGTAATCTCAGGGGTAATGTAGGTGCTTTAAATTACTCCCAAGATTCACCTCGCCCGAACTAATCGCTAAGGCTTGCCTGATTCTCTTCTCTGTGTGGTAGTTACCCACCTCCCTCCCTGTCCCCATCCCACTCTGCTAGTCTTCCTCTTCAATCCTCCATTATACCAAGCAAGGCTGCTTGTCTCACAGGCCAAATACTTGTGGACAGGCACACACAACAACACACCAACAGGCAATAACACACTGTCTTCTCATTGACCAGCACTTCCTGAGATGACAGACTAGATGTTCTAGGAATGACTGGGTAAGGAGAAAGGTGAGAAAATTAAGCCTATGGCTCCTTAATGAGGCTGAGGTCTGGGGGAATGCTGAATCTTGGTAAAAGCAGCCTGTTTCTCATCCTTTTACCTTATAGCCTCTCTGAAATGTCCCAAAATGGCCACTTTGACAAAACTTTTCCTCCCTTCACAAGAAAAGTTAGGGTTTTTTTTTTTAGATGAACTCAATTCATAAAAGATAGATGTAATTAATGGAATTTATGATTAATAATGACATCTTCTTCATTCCCTGGAATGTACCCATACCCATCTTTTATGTTTAAAACTACTTTTATATAGAACCTATCTTCTAGTTTGGGGAGGGAAAGGAGAGATGTACAACTAGCAAACACAGGAACAGTGGTCAAAAACATTTTTTCCTGGGCAATGAATCAAGATATTTCACTACAGTAAGAGGAATAAAGGTAAAAAGAATCAGTTCTTATTTCAATCCAATTAACTCTAACAACAATACTTATTAAGCATCCAGGCTATGAAAGCTATTGTGTTAGGCTACAGGAATACAAAGAAAACAAAGGAACTAACATTTATAAAACATTTCACCTTTATCATCAACTTTGATTCTTGAAACAACCCAACGAGGCGGGTGCTATTATCACCCCCATTTTATAGATGAGAAAAACTAAGTATGAGAAAGTTCAAGGCCACACTGCTAACCTATCTGAAGCAGGATCAGTGCTCATTTCTTCTTGACTTCAAGTACAGGACTGTCATCAATTACGCCATCCTGTTAACAACAAAGCATCTCTCATACTAGAACTGGTCTCTTCTCCCTTACATCATGGTATTCCCAGCCAAGGAAAGATATATTTTCAGAAACATGGCTTGGCTGATTTTCCTCGATCCAATTGTCATGCTAAATGATTGGATTGCATTCAGAAAATATACAATGGCCCCTTCAAAATAATTTTCAGACTTGGGAAGCCGTGTATGAACTGATGAAGAGCCAAGTAAGCAGAATTGGGAGAACGTTTTACACTATAGTCATAATAATAACATAAAGGGCATTTTCTCTGTATAAATAACGTGAAGGGCATTCCCCATGCCTGGAATGCTCTCCTTCCTCAACTTGCCTCTTGCTTTCCCTTCTTCCTTTACGTTCCAATTAAATTCTGTCCAATATCTAGCCTACATTTGACTCTTTTGTCTACTGCTCCTAGTTCTGTCTTCTTCCTTTTCCACATGAAAGTCCTGTTCTTTTTGTTGCTTATTTGTGTGTGTTTCTCTTTTTTTCTTTTTGGGGGTTTTTTTGGAACAGATTTTTTCGGAAAATTGGGACAACCCTGTTCCTCTTCAATACTGTGATGGCTCTCTCATTCTCCAAGGGCTTTCAAAAATCACTGAATGTGGCTTTGCAATCACTTCCATCACAACTCTAATAAGAAGTTCATCTGGTCTGGTGACTTGAATTAACCAAGGGCAGCTATCTTCTCTCTTACTGATTGCCCACTCTATTATTCCCACTCCTTCTGATCATCATTCTCTCTCTGTTTACCGATCCTTCTCTCCTACCCACTGATACCTCATTTGATCCAACCATTCTCGTTGGCTATTGTCCCGTGTCTCTCCTCAGCTAAACTCCTGAAGGAAACTAACTGCCTTCATTTCCCACCCCACCCCCATTTTAAACCCTCTGCAATCTGACTTCCAACATCACTCAAACCTATTTTTTTCCAAGGTTGTTCCCATCCTTCTTGACCTCTCTGCAGCCCTTGACACTGTTGATCACCATACACTTTCTCCTGGTTCTCCTCCTACCTGTCTGACTACTCTTCAGTATCTTTTGCTGGATTTTCACTGAGGACACATTCACTAACTTTGGGTACATTTTCACTGGCTATCCCCCATGCCTGGGATGGTATTCCTCTCTTACTTCTAGATCCTACATTCCCTGGCTTTCTTTAAACTCTGGATACAGCTTACCTTCTGTAGAGACCTTTCCCATCCAATTTCCCCTCTTCTCTCCTACTGCCCCTCATAGTGTCTTACCTGTTACATTAGCTTCCCATTTATACCATATTAATCTTGTAAGTACAATTTTTTGCACGTTGTTTCCCCATTAGAATATCCTTGAGGGCAGGGATAGTTTTGTGTGTGTGTGTGTGTGTCTTTGTATCCTCAGTGCTAAACACGATGCCTGACACAAAGTAAGTGCTTAATAAATGTTTATTGATTGATTGACTATGTATTTTGTTTATCAACTCTCAGTCATCCATTTTTGTTCTGCTTCTACCACTCTAAAGAACATTCTCCTCAGGGAAAAAAAAATTATTAAGCTGCTCTGCCCTCTGCTATCAGTTATTATTGTCCTATCCACCCTAAGCAGTCGTTTTATCCTTTCTTTGATCCACCTTTCTCTTAATATCATCAAAAAAAAATCCCTACTCCTTTAGTTGTCCTGAGTTCTTAACCAGGAGTTGATGAACTTCTCTGCACCCCCTCATATTTTAATATCTGTATTTCAACATAATGGTCTCTTTTCTAATCTTATTTATTTTATGCGTTTAAAAACATTATTCTGAGGAAGGGTCTGTGGGTTTTACCAGACTGCCCAAGGGGTCCATGATAAAAAAAAGGTTAAGAACCCCTGTTCTAGGGATTTTTCTTGGTAAAGTGCTAGACGGGAGTCTGAAAGACCTGAGTTCAAATGCTGACTCAGACGCATTAGCTGTGTGACATTAGGTAAATCAATTAACCTTTATTCATCTCAGTTTCCTCATTTGTAAAATGAAGATAATAATAGCACCTACTTCATAGGGTTGTTGAGAAGATCAAATGAGCTACTTAATATATGTAAAATGCATTGTAAACCTTAAAGTACAATATAAATTTTAATTCATAAAAGTCAAGTTTTAAAAGCATATTAAGCACGTTGGCTCATTATAAGCTTTAGTTCTGATATTTTCAGTATTGTGCCATGCTTTTATATTCATACTAATACTTGCCCTTTCATCCACATTTTGCATGTCTTTTAAAAATCTAAATGTTTACGAGTTTCCTATACACATTAGTTTCTAGACAACTCCTCTTTTTTTGTTCCCATTGGAATAATTTCTCTTCGTGTCTCTAGAATTTCATTCTTGAGAGCTTCCCATTCCTCCTGTACTGACTTTGCCCTATAGAATTTTAGGTCAAATGATCTTATCTGTCCTTTCTCTGAGATCACTGAAATCTGCCTTGCTAAAGTCCAAGGAGAATGGCAGACTACGCCCATGTTTTTCCTTCTATGTCACAAAATGTAAAAGAGTGGTACCTTCCTACCTTCTCCCCACAAGGTTCTCTTCATTTCTACCACAGGCACTAGCTCCTCCTGATTGGTAAAAATCAGATATAGAATAGAAGCTCCCTTTTTGTTCATTCATCTAACTTTTGAGGGCTGACGTTATCATTCAGTTATGTCAAGAAATTATTAGCTACTCTGCTTGGAGAGAGAGAACTCTATATTATTTACATGAATAAATGTCATGTCATGCCCTTATGCTGGGCTTGAGATATTTCCCAAACTCTTCATCTATTTCTTCTTTCTGTCCAGATGGTCTGTAGTATATCATAATGACAATATAATTTGTTTCTAACTCCATTCATCTTTACCCACACAGTGTCTACCATACTTCACTCTCTCTGGTTGCTAGAAATCTTTACATGATTATATCTTCTTATTATACAACGCTACTCTGTTTCAACTTGTTCTATGCCATTTAAATGAGGAACACCTATGTACAGTCACGGCTCTCATCCTAATGATTCTCATTGATATCTATGAAGTTAAATTGAAGGTGGGAACTATACTTTTCACTTTTGTACTCTCAGTACCTTCCACATGTTACTTACAAATATTTATTGAATTGAATAGACTATGATAATGAATACACCATTGTGACATTATGTTGAGCTGGTCATGTCCCATGAAAGATGAAATACTGAAAATAAAAACAAGAAAAATTAAGCAACTTCCTCTACCAATGTAGATGAGCAGCTACTGTGAAACCTATATTTTCAGACTTATCAAGGGCACTAAAATGTTGAAAGATTTACACAAGAATCATACAAGCAGTCTGTGGCGGAGACCACAATGGATAGAGACTTTCAGAGACAGCAACCATATGTCCTCAATTTTTTTTTACTGATTTCTTAAAGGGTAATTTTAGTGTGGTTTCATGCAAAAGCAAGAGCCAGACTATGTGTTTTAATTTTTGGTGCAGAAATAGGGCAGTCATATCTATACATGGAATCTTAGCAGCATGAAACATTTGGTCTTAATCTTGGGAGGTGGTAGCAAAAGTCCACTCCATTTAGAATGTCATATTCCATAATAAAGTCCAGCAAACTCCACATGATGAAAGTGACAAGCAAGAGAGAATAATCAATTTCAAGATTCTGTTGTGATATTGAGTGGTCATTTCTACTCTTTGTCAACTGAAAGGTCAGTTCACTTATTGACTTGTATATTTTCTTTCATGAACTGCCCATCCTCATAATTTTCTTCTATGAATAAACAAATTTTAAAATTTTATCATACTTATTCTTTTCCCCAAGAATATAAATTACAATCATAAAATTTCCACTGTAATACACTCAATTTTCATTAGATGAAAACCTATATCAAACCACATGATAATGAAATTGGAATTTTGTTTTAATGTGTTATGATTATTATTATTAATTCCTTTAAAAAGAAGTACAGAATGGAAAAGGTCTCAGAAAATTTTTCTTTTGATCTTACTAGCAATAATATTACATCTATATGGCTTGTTATGGTGACAAACTGCTTTGTATACATTAACTTATTTGAAGTAATGAAGTAAAATTCCTAATGAAGTAAAAAAAAAAAAAACACCCCGCAAATATTCAATATAAGAAATAAAAACTCAGAGTTGAGGCTTGCTAAGGATCACAAAACCATGGAGTGGTAGAACCAGGACTCAAACCCAAATTTTCTGTCTCAAAAGTTCATTGTTCTTTCTACTATAGCACACTTCTGATATTCTGTGGTCTTTTATCTAAGATCTTTTCTTAAAAGGCAGCATAAAATATTTCAACTCATGTTGTTTCATAAGTTTCAAGGACATTTATTTGGTACCCACTATATGAAAGGCACTGGAGTTATAAAAATTTCTTTAAAAGAAAAAAGAGCCCCTGCCCTCAAGAGGCTTACACTATAAAGGTAAAGCTTCTAAAGTGCCTGAGCTCAAAAGTAAATATTAGATAACTGAATTACACTGATAGGAAATAGTCTGTTACATCTACTATGTACCTTTTTATGTGATTGATAAATGATTTCATGTGTTCTATTCCAGATGCAACCACTAAAAAGTTATAATATGAATCATATGTACAAAATATTATGAGCTCTAGCCTTGATGAAAGTACAAACTTTCTCCTACTGATATTAATGCCATACCACACTGAACATTAATCGTTTTAGAATCTGAGGCATCAGTTTTCTCATCTCTCTTTTCTTTACATCTAAAAGTTTTCCTTCCCTTTTGTCTCAGAGAAAGAATATTTTTCTTTCTTGTGAAGATCACTGTTCTTTCCTCTATTGCATAAAACAACTAGTCTGTTCCTAGCATCTCTAATCAAAAGCATCACAAAAGATTTCAACTCATGAAATTTAAATTGGAAAAAAAAGAACATTTACTAGGCATCTGTTGTTTACAAAGAACCTTGAAAGGTCATTGAAGATACAAAGACCTATCTGTGCTCTTAATATGATGATCCATCCCCTCATTTCTTAGGGATCTTGACCCAGTAACCAATCTCTTCTCACACACATTTTCAGTATCTCCAGAAAGGATCATAAATTAGAGCTGGAAGGAATCTGACCAGTTTAACCCCCTTTATTTTACAGAAGAGGGAATTAAATCACAGTGAAGTTAACTGACTTACACAGAGTAATACAATTAGTAAGTATATGAGGCAGAATATGTGCACAGGTCTTCCTGACTCTCTAAGTCCAGCATCCTATTCCCT
Source organism: Vombatus ursinus (assembly GCF_900497805.2). NCBI lineage: Eukaryota > Metazoa > Chordata > Mammalia > Diprotodontia > Vombatidae > Vombatus > Vombatus ursinus. The sequence goes on along the minus strand of NW_020946557.1, from coordinate 3,629,315 downwards.
GTGCTATGATGCTTCTCCATTGGTTCACTCTCCTCTCCCTACAAATAGAACCAGCTTTCCCCAACCTAAAATAAAATTAGACCCTCTCATTCCTGCTATCCCCTTAAGCTATGATCGTTCTGACCTTCTCCTTCACCACCAAAAATATATAGAAAAAAATAACCCATACTCTTTTAATCTTTCAGTCTTTTAATCCTTTGCAGTCTGTCCTCTGTCAGGAATTCACTCCTCATTTCTGCCTGTTGAAATTGTACCCTTTCTTTAAGGTATAATGGCCCCTCATCCCTAATTCTCTCTCTCTCAACATACCTCCTCTCTCCCCATCGCAAATCATTTCTCCTTCCTAGGGTCTTCCACACCATTTACACTTAGAAATTGACTTAAAAATTCTAATCTGTTAAAGTTATTGGTGCATATCATCTTTGCTACTTGGTTTGTCAATTTCTCAACAACTGAGATTACGTCTTGTTCATCTTTGCATCTTCCAGAGCCCAACAGAGTGCCATGCACATTGTAGGTGCTTAATGTTTATTAGATTCAATTTTCAGTATATATTCATAATTAAAAGGAAATAGATTTAATATTTCACAAAAACTGTTCTTCATATTGCATTAGGGTTCTATAGCTGACAAATTGTATGCTTTAGGATTAAAAGAAATGTTAGAGATCATGTAGTCACATCAATATGCAGATGAAAATACTTAGGACCAGAGAAATGAAGTGATTTGTTGAAGATCAGTGACAAGAGAACTAGTTAAATACTAGGTCATATACAGATTTCTCCTTTGACCACCAAGCAGTAATAAGCATGAACATACTTCTCTTTGTGCTTTATGGAGGAATGCTAAAGAAAAGCACATTGACTTCCAGTGCCACTGAAAAGCATCTTATATTTTCTGAGTTTTTAAAAAAGAAACCCTATTGTTGGTATATAAGTTCTTCAAAGAACTTTTTTTTTAAAGTGGCATAAGATTACAGTTGTAACTAGTATAGTCCACTTGTAAGGAAAACTAAATTTTTATAAAACCAAGTGCCATAATTAAAAATAATTGAATATGAAATTTTTTTTAATTCCAAAGTAAAAATCTGGTTCTTATTAAGGATGTTCAAAATGCTGACCAACCAGAGAACATGATAGAGGAAGGGTGGGAAAAGGACATGATATTCTTTGATCCAAGGTCAGATAACATGATTCAAAAACACAGATCTCATTTCAGGGCCTTGAGGATATTAATGTTACTGTTGTCATTATTTCAACAAATAACAACATTTCCTAGCAATTACTTGTAAATTGTATAACTATTTTGATAGAAAATGTGTATTTTTTTGCCTTTTTTTTTTTTAGTGAGGCAATTGGGGTTAAGTGACTTGTCCAGGGTCACACAGCTAATAAGTTGTACATTTATTTTTTATAACATTTTGGTAGTTAGCAGAGTGACACAACAGGTTATCAGAAGGCATCATAACTGTGAAATAACTTTTAAAACTCCAGAAACCTCTATCTGGCTAGTTTAGGTTATAGTGTGCATCATCCCAATGTTTGTCATTTGCTCAAATGCTTTATCAAACTAGTTTGTAGGTCTCAAGGCTTGATTGTGAAGAGGTTACACTGGGCCCACTTAAATTAAACATTGGCTGTTTACAATACTGTAAAATAGCACAGTGACTCTGAGTTCTATAATAAAAGTTTAATTTTCCTAGAGCATAAGCATAATGACAAGAAATCATGTGGTCCATAAGGCATACTCTACAGACAAATTTTTCACTTTTTTCTTTAATTTTTTTTCTTTTATTCAAGTGTTCTTGTACAAAATGACTAATATGGAAATGTTTTACATATGTACATGTATAACCTCTATCTGATTACTTACTGTTTCAGTGAGGGGAGAAGAGAGAGAGGGATGGAGGAACAGAACTTGGAACTCAAAACTTTAAATAAAAATGTTTAAAAAATAGGAAAAAAAAAAACCATTCCCTACTCCTTTAAATAAGACAACACATGATAGATTATAGGAACACTACATTATGACTGTAATGCATTGATCAGGAAGAAAAATTGGACTGGAAATTTTTGTGTATAGCATCCCAATGGGGATTTGTGGGTATCTATCAAATATTAATAAAAATAACATGTATATAGATCCTTAAGGCATGCAAATAGTTTTATACATATTAGTTAATTTCACCCTCCCAACAACCCTGTGAGGTAGGGGCTATTATTACCATCTTTTTACAAATGATACCTAGCACCTATTTGCTATTTTTCACCTAAATTATGTGATACTAATTGTTTATTTTAATATGTATTTTACAATCTGGTAAATTTTTTAACCATGAAGAATAAAAGCAACATATGAATTTTTTTTTTCCCTTCTCATTGCTGACTAAAACAAAGAGAAAGTTCCCTTTGACCTTCCTGACCCCTAACATCCTCTGTTGAATTTGTTTATTTCTGATATGCTTCTGAAAAAACAAACATCCTATATACTACTCCCTCATCCTGTGGAATAAGTTTATCACAAAACCTAAGCTGTTTTCTGGCTCTTCCTTTTCTTGATCATTTTTTTTGTGTGTGTGTGTGTGTGTATCTTGTCAATTCACATGGTAAATATCAACTATATTCTTACATTGTCATTCTCCTTTTCCAAAATAATGAAATAATAAGGGGGGAAATTGTCATTTAGAAGAAAATCCAACTTTTTTGTAGCTTGTAAGATTCTTTGAATTGTTAGTTAAGTACTACCTTTTCCTACAATATTTCCAAGTCAGGATCTCATTGCACAGTACTTATTTTTGACATTATCCATTAACTGCTTAAAACCAAGCCAGTTCAAAATACAGATCTCTTTTACATTTGAGCCCTACTCAACCATCTTCACAAAATTTTAGGTACTGGGGACTCCTTCATTTTATATACTTAGAAAAGCATTGTTTAATGCAATAGCTATCACTATAACTGCCATATGATCTATCCAAAATGTGGTTCTGAGTTTCCTGCAAATAAACAATTAAAAGCAAACTTCCCCAAAGTATACAGTAAGCACTAAATATACCTCATGGTTTTTTGGTTGCTGTTTTGTTTTGTTTTGTTTTAAACAGCTTAAGGTTTACAAAACCTTTTCACAACAATCATACGAGAAAGCTAGTCAAAATACTGTCTTCCCTTTTTTACAGATGTAGGACCTAAGGCTCAGAAAAAATTAAGTGACTTACCCACAGTCACACAACAAGTATTAGAGTCAGAATTTGAAAATATGAACCTAGTTCCTGTAACTCCAAGTCACTTCTCTTTCAATTGTACCATATCTAGTCCTTAAGTCATATTTTCCACTTTTAGGCATCTTATTTTACCTTTAAAAGCACCGTTAGAACTTAGCTTTATAAAAATCCTAAGTTAGCAATAGCTCTTAGCTGATGAAGACAGGTCTGTTATTATTCAACTTATCAAGAAAAAGGTAGTAGTAGTAGTAGTAGCAGCAGCAGCAACAACAGTAGTAGTAGTAGCAGCTGCAGCTGCACTTGTTAAATAAATACTTCTATATTTTCTTTGCCAAATATATTTCTGAAATGCCTTTGACAGTACCTGAAATCTCCAATGTTATGAACTCTAATTCTACCAAAGCAGAAGAATTGTAATCGGCACTTTTTCTTTCAGGATTTGCTATAGGCAAATATTTACTGTTGCTAATTATAATGAGAGGTATATAGGCTTTACAAAATTTTAAAACACGAAAATATAGAGGCTGAAGAGGAAAAACACCTTGAAAAATATCTTATTCATTGCCTGAAAAGGGTTGGATCCAGCAACGCTTTCTCCCAGTGATACAAATATTAATTCTCCATATCTGATATTTTCTTGGCAGGAGCATAATACATCCAATTGTCTGCAGGTTTTCTGTTTTAGTGTAATTAATACCTTGGATTAAAATTATGCAGATTGAAAGAACTCATTAAAAGAAGGTATCCAACCAGTGAAAAAGTATAAGATCAAGCTGTATAACTTACACAAACCTTTCCTTTTTGGTTCCACATTTATATGCTTGAACTGCAATTTTCTTGATGATGTCCTTCATGTTACACAATCATAGGTAAAAACTACCTTTAAAATTTATTTATTTATTTATTTATTTTTAGGCAGTTGGGGTTAAGTGACTTGCCCAGGGTCACACAGCTAGGAAGTGTCAAGTGTTTGGTTTGAGTTCGGATTTGAACTCAGGTCCTCCTGACTTCAGGGCCGGTGCTCTATCCACTGCGCCACCTAGCTGCCCCAAAATTTATTTTTCTTTTCAAATAATTTAAATAGAGTCCATGAAAGGTAGTCTTTTTTTTTTTTTTTCTGAAGAGGCAGTCAAGGTGCCCTCAAAATTCTTGTAGTCAAACTGCTATTGCCAGACTAGTTGACTGTATTTTCTGTTGTGTTGTCAGCATATTCCAAAGTAATGAGTTCAGTTTTCCTTTCATAATCTTGCAAATATTTCCTGAAGCAATGCCATTCTAGGTTTCAATACTGGCTTTTCTTGGGAGTGAGGGGTCGGGGGAAGGTTTTGGTTGTTGTTAAATTCCCTTATTTTGAAGCAGTGGGCCAAGAAAATAGAAATAGGTTGAGAAAAATGGGACCTAGCTTTCTAGTAATGTTGGTTTGTAGTCTATTTCAAGAAAAGAATGAAGAGTGTCCATTCCAAAGAAAGCAAACTATTGTAAATGGTATTGCATATTATCTTGTTAGGAACTCACACTTTTGTTTTTCAATACTGCATAGTTACTATTGGAAAAATATAGTTTTAAGTTGCTTCTCCATTTTAAAGTGACCTCACCTGAACTCTTCAGAATTCAATTAATTTAATTTCTGAATACTGACTTATGATTTTACTTGATTCTAAAAGGCCAGACTTATCAGCTATTGATATCTGTCCACATCTGCTTTTATTAAGGCTCTAGAAAGATTACAATAAACAATACTAGCTATCTTGCACTGAACAAAGTTACCTTTTAAAATTTGTAGATGGAATATATAACTCTATTGTTTTAAATCATTACATTTCCATGGTATTGACAAGTTATATTTCCATGGTATTGACAATGCCAATAGTCACACACATGACATGAGACTATTAAGTAATGTAATCGATTTAACAAACATGTAAGAAATTAGGCATTCAAATGAGTATCATCCTCTTAAAAGTACTCTCTTTGGGGAACTACGCATTTGTTCAAATGAAGGGAAGAAAAAGACATTTATGCTCCAAGCAAATGATGCTGTCATTTCTTAAGGCATTTTTGGAACTTCTCTTTCGGAATTGCCTTCAGAGCCCAAGATAACATTTTTTTAAAAAGTATTCTCACCGCTGGCAAATCTTCATCCACTGAGGCATAAACTTCTGTTCAAAAGCCATTTTTGGTGCATTAAGTAGATGTCCAAACTAGCTAATAGCATTTTGGTAAAAACTGGGAACTATAAAAACCAAAACTGATTTGTGTGGACAGTTCCAAAAATTTCAAGCAATTGAAATGAGCACTGTATAGCTAACTGCTTAGCGATTACTCTGAAGAGCAACATTCTGAAATCTGAGTTAAAATCAATCTCATTTCTTTATAGTCATCCCTTATATTTGTCACTAGAGGATTTTATTCTTTACCAAATCTTTATCTAAAAGTGTTGTGTAAACGCCTAGCCAACTAACAGTAAGAATTTCAGAACACATAAGTAATCCATTTTATTACTATCAAAGTTAAAATGGCAGCACCTTTGTGGTCTAATTTCAGTTGTCTCATCCCTGTTTCACATATACAAACATGTGTATATATGTATGTGTATATGCATATATGCACATACATTCAAATGAATCAAGAAACACACAAAACATGAAGCTTAATAGAAAGTTGCTTAAATTCACTTTATGCTTATTTCCAAGTAGCTTATCATTAAGTACTCATTTAAGTAAAATGTGTTCATACCAGAATCACTCAAGAGGGAATGGATCATTTGTTGGTTGATAGTACTCAAAAAAATTTCCCTTCTGCTTTAAGCATATTCTTATTAGTTGGAAAATGTAGATGAATGCCATTTTAACTAATGGTATCACTACAAGTAAGATAAAGAACAGGCTAACTGCTGACTTCGTAAAAAAAAAAATTTTTTTGGTGAGCCCTTTGTGGTTTATTTAGCCATACCTAGTAACGCCCAGTAAAGTTTCTAAAAACAACATAAGCCACTGGACCTATGTACCAGAAAAAAGCCTCCTTCTCTTCTCTCACCCCCTATGAATTAAGGGTTCTTAATGCAGTTGCATTAATCTAGAGGGAGGAAAGGATGCAAAATGGCCAATTTTTTCAAAGATAAAAAAAACCTTCCCATTTGAAATCCTTGGTTATCTTTCATTAGATATGTATTAATGACTAATTTCAACTATTAATCCCTCCTATATTAATACAGGACTTTTCCTCCAACAGTAAGGTTTCAATAAAAGTCTATACTTTGTAAAACCTGCATTTAATCTTATTTCAGTAGACCTTGATTACACCAGTAGATAAAGCTTTATTTTATACAACAGAAATCTGGATTTTCCAACAAATCCACTAAGCAGTGATAGTAATATTAGTTGGTATTATATTTGCATCTGGCTGAAACATTTTGAAACAGTGGCAATTGCCAACAAACATTGTAGTGGTAGTAGACAATACTAAATGGTACAACAGCATTACTGTACTTAATTTTATTTAATCTTTAAATTTTATTCCTAGTTACAAAAAACGAGAGCCCATATTAACATTTCCCCCTTTAGATAACATTAAGATGTACAAAAATGTAAATAAAAGGGTATATGTGAAATTTCATTTCATCACTAGGACAGAAAAGTTACCACCTTCATAAGTGCCCTGCTGACTTTGGCAGCAGTTAATAAATCATCTATTCAAAACAATAGATCTCAGAAACTCCAGAATAACAGTAGAGTTTACCATTCACTTGACTCCAAAGCTATGAAACCACCATTCCAAGGCTATTCTGGCCAACTAGGGGCTGCAAATATACTGATTTGGGAATTCTAGGGTGGAATGACCTGTAAAACAGTAATACAGTTCCCACCTTAAGGTTTTGTCTATTTTTTTAAAAAGAATGTGTAAATCTTCTATTAAGACATATAAAAATCTAATTTCTTGTACTTATTTGTTACACAAGTGTGCTAAATTTTGGACTTTATAGCCATGTTAAACACTAATAAAAAAAAAACAGCATGGAAAGACTGCTCCTCTTTATTAAAGGCAGCAAGAACAGGTGTGTACTCTTTCTCTCCATGAAATGAAGTCATAGTATTTGATACAGATCCTAAACTATACATTTCAATTTGGAATAAAAGAGGGAATAGAAAACACCCAGTCATAAGTAGGGTAGTAAACAGAGCAGAATAATAGGTAAGCTTTAAGTATCAGATTCTCAACTTTGTCTTTTCCTTTAGGGAACAAGGTGCTAATGTGTCACCCTCATAAACTAAATCATAATTGCTTCCAACTTTTTGCTGAGAATTTTAAATTGAGGCAAATGCTAAACTCTCCTATAAACTTAAAAACAACACTTCAATCTCCTCCATTCAACACCATTACTACCTTTTACATAAGCCTACTGTTTTATTAAGGTATAACACATGCCCTGAGCAATACTTTGGAAGTTAGCCAAGAGCCAAGCAGTTACAATGGCAAATACCAAGCAACCAGTTTCAATACAAATTCTGCCATTTTTCATGACTCATCTGCAAAAGCTGACTCAATACAAAACATAGGTTTTTTTTTTTTTGAAGGAGCAAGATGACAAAATGATTTAGGAAATTCTCATGTTAAACATTCCAAGCCCTTTAGGATCACATCACATGTCTCAAGAGGCAATAATCTGGCATGCTATATATTTACAAAGTAAAGGTATGAGTACAGTTTTTTAATGAGGATTAAGTGCTGAGAAATTAATATCATGTCACATTTGACATAGGATGGCTAAAATCTTGTATGCAATCTGATATTACTTGCTATGAAATCTAGAAAATGGATATGATTAAGAACCAAAAATTTACTTTTGATGGCATGCAAGATTTTCCTCCACACAAATTTAGCAGACTGGAAGCCTCTTTGACTGTTCAAAGCATCCATAAAAGAAACACAACCAATTTATACATTTTATTCACATTTATTTTTCGCTTTTAGTGTGCTCACAGAAAATTAGAACACCTTAAGCAGGAGTTTAATAGCAATTTTTGTAAGCAAAGTTACATTCCATCTCTAAGTCAAATTGGTCAAAGCTTCTCCAGTATTTACAAAACATGATAAGACAAGATGCTACACAAAACCATTGCATCTGAAGATTTTTCCTTTATTCTTAAAGACGACTGGAAAAGAAAGCATTGTCTGCTGTAATCAAAAAACATACCACAGTATAAACAGTAACCATTCCACTTATCACAGCTTGGTTGAGTTTAAAATTTGTGTTTAAAAGGTCCAAGATGACTGCAGTTTTACAAAAATGGGCAGGGTGGAAAGAGTTGCAAACTTCATGTGCTTCTGGATATCAAGATTTGTTTTTATACAATAGTCACAGTTAAAAACACCCTGCTGGTAATACATAATTACACTTTATTAAGGTCATAAACCAGCAATAAACAATAAAGCCTATACAACTTGTATTTCTACTTAATCACTGACTGGTACAGCTAACATGAGATAAGTGAAAAGTTCCTATGGTTTAAATGAACTCCTAAGACTATGATTTTTTTTTTAATCTGGGTATTGATTTTTTTCTTTCCTTCTTAGTGTTGTAAACCTTATAGAATGCCTGCCTCTCAAAATACGTCGTAATAAGTTTTCTTTTAAAAAAAAGACTAACCCCTTTACATCATCATTTCTTGTGGCACATCACCTTGGCAATTTTATGCACCACTTGAATTTCCCCATTGTGGCCCCTATCACTTCATTTGATATCCCTTATTGACCCACCCATCTCCTTCATATATGGGCATGTCCATAGATTGACAAAGAAAGTTTACATTTTGAATAAAGATGCAAAGTATGCAAAAAACATTAATACTGATGCAAAAAAATAAAAGGAACAAGGCAGAGAGAGGGGTGTTTAAACTCTCCCTCGAACTGTTGGAATGGTGGTAACAGAATGATTTGAGATGGGATCTGTGGGGAGGGAGGAAAAAAATTGTTTTTTTTTTTCTTTAAAAAAAAAAAGCAAAAATTAAAAAAAGAAGACATCTTTAAAATCAATCCCTGGTTATAGACAAGTTCTCCAAAACCAGTACCTGGCACCACTCCAACAAACAAACAGGGGGGAGAAAAGTTCTTCGATTATCTCAAAAAATCTTGCCCTTTTACTCTGCTGCCGCCTCGGCTGGGGGGGCTTCTGGACTGGACTCGGACGGGGCCTCCTGTGTGGGGGCTGCGGAGGCTGTCGAGGCTGTGGCTGTGGCTGCTGCTGCGGGGGGCTGCTCCTCGGCCTTGGCCGCCTCGGCCTCGGGGGCGGCGGCCGCGAGACTCTCAGCGCCCGACGAGGCCGCGGCAGGGGCCTCCTCGACGGCGGCGGCCTTCTCCTCGGCCTTCGTGGCCTCATCGGACGAGGCGCCCTTGACCTCGTCCCCCGCAGGCACCTTCTCGGGCGCGGCCTCGTCGGCCTTGGCCTCCTGCGTGGACGCGTCGCCGCCGGCCCCGCTGCCTGCGTCTTCCCCGGCCGTGGCCTCATCGCTCGGCCCGCCGGCCTCCTCCCCGCTCGCGGCCGCTGAAGCCTCGGGGGCGGCCGCGGAGCCCGGAGCGCCGGCTGGGCCCGCACCCGCGGCCTCGTCCTTCCCGCCCTCGGCGGCGGCGGCGGCGGCGGGGCTCGCAGCTCCCCCGGACGCGCCCTCGGCCTCGCCGCCCTCGCCCGCCTCCTTCTTGTTTTTCTTGAAAGAGAAGCCGCTCAACTTGAAGGACTTCTTGAAGGAAAAGCGCTTCTTTTTTTTTTTCGGGGTCTCATTGCTGCTGGGAGAAGGCGTCGCCCCGTCCTCCGCCTTGGGGGACGACGACGACGACGCCGATGCTGCTTCGCCTTCTGCCGCGGTGGGCGACGCGGGCTCTGCGCCCTCGCCCTCCCCGGCTCCCGCCGCCGCCGCCGCCGCCGCTGGGGCCTCCTTCTCGCTTGGGCTCCCGGCCGCCGCGGGGGCCTCGGGGGACCCAGCCGCCTCCTCCTTGTCGGCCCCTGCCGCCGGGGAAGCGCCTGCCCCGGCCGCCGACTCCTCTTTGTCTGCGGCCGGGGCGCTGCCGTTGGCCTGCAGCTCCTCCTTGGCGCCCGGCTCGGCGCCCGCTGGAGACGCGTCGCCGTTCACCTTCACGTGGCCGTTCTCCTGCAAGGGCAGAGAAGCAGGGAGTGGGTCACTCGAGCTGCGACGCCCGGGGGCCCCCTCCCTTCCCTCCCCCCTTCCCCAATAACCCCCTCCCCCGCACGAGGGAAGGGCGACCCTGCGGCAATAAACCAACATCCAGGGGAAGAGGCTGGCCTGTCCGGCGAAGAAAGACCAACCAACCACCACCGCTCCAGACTCTCGTCGAGTTCCCCACCCCCAGGGCCATTGGAGGGGGGGGGAAGAATCCACAATTAAAAGTGCATTTTCGTAAAGCCCCGTCTCTTCTTTGCCCCTCTTCTCCGGAGGATTTAAAAATTAAAGGAAGATGGGGGGCGTAGCATAAGAGCGTCCTCAGGAAAGACACTTGGCCAAGGCATGGGGGGGCTGAACTGCATTGGAGATGACCCCTTTTCTCTTCTTCCTCCCCTCCCCCAACCTTCCCACTCAAAACAAACACCGAGGGAACTTCGCAAGGCTAGGAAAGGCCCGCTTCCCAAGAAGGGGCCTGACTAGGCAGGGGAAGGCCTGCGCCGGCAGAGGGCGCTGTGGCTCCACCAGTGCAGGCCCGGTCGCCTGGGCCCGCCGGGCTCGGGGGCGGGGACCGCTAGGCCTGCCTGCTCCGCTGCTGCGCCCCGGAGCTCCCCAGCTCGCTCCTCGTCCAGCGGCAGCGCTGCTGAGGAGCAAGCCGAACAAAGCTCAGATTGCTCCCCTCCCTTCCAATCCGGTTAGAGCCAACAAGAAAGGAAACGCGGTATCTTGCGGGTCTCTTCCTCCAGCTCGCTCTCTCCCTCCCTCCCTCCCTCCTCTTTCCTCCCCCTTTTCTTTTTCCTCCCACTTTCGTGTGATTCTGTAAAGCTTGGGGCGCCCCCCTCCCGCGCCCCAGCGGCTGTCTTTGCATTTTTAACGGGTTCAGAGCCTGCCCGGGTTGGTCAAGGCGAAGTAACAGCATCTGCTCTAGGAAAAGAGGCGTGGTGGGTGCTTTAGTGTTTTAAATGCAGCCACCCATAGCCAACCTCTCGTGCGGTAACTAAGGCCACCCGAACAGGCTGGAAAGCAGTGACAGGGTGGTCAGCATCTCTGGGAAGAGATGCCAGCCACCAAAACGCCTCGCAAACCAAACAGAACCAAATACATAGTCTCCACGTTTCGTTCCCCTCCCACTCCCAATTCCCCTTTGAAGGGGCAGAAACAGGGACT
>NW_020946557.1:3493175-3617747 GCF_900497805.2 Vombatus ursinus | reverse complement strand
GGGGAAGACAACAAGCTAATCATGTTTTACCAAGCTCAAAACCACGCCATTTTAAATGAAAACACTACTCTTCCACATACACTAAAAAATTCACCAGGAACCATTCTTGGTGGCAGGGAGGCATCTCCTATGAGAAAAGAACAGTGCAAACTGTCCCTTTTCATTCAAGTTTGAGACTAGAATCCGGCCATGCTCCTTTCCACCGAATATGCCCAAGGCACAACCCAAGAGGAAGAAAGGGGGTGAAGACAAGGGAAAGAGACGACACCAAATAAGTGAATAAAATCAAGGGTTCGATTTACCTGTCCGTTTGCCTTGGAAGGCGATGCAGCTACTGCTGCTTCCCCGGGTTTCTCAGCAGCAGCTTCGCCTTTTGCAGCGGTCTTAGAGAACTGGGCACCCATGCTGGCTTATTCAACAAAGAAACTCAACAGATCCAAAAGGGGGGAAACAAAGAGCCTCGGGTTGGTATAAATACTGGGCGATCAGCAGCAGCAGTAGCAGCAGCAGCAGCAGCAGCAACACACCAGAGGGAGGGGGGATGGGGGTGGTGGAAGAGAAGAGAAGACAGAACCGATTATATACACTCCCGATAAAAAATTTTAGTCGAAGAGATCAAAAAGCAGCAGCATAGGAGGGAGGGAAAAGGGGGGAAAGTCGAGCACAAAAAAAAAGGCGCCCAGGTGTAGTTTAAAAAAAAAAGAAGTAATAAAAAAATCCCAGATTTGTAGCCGCACTGTAGACAAGGGGAAAATGGAGAAATCTCCCTGGTTGCTAATAAGATGCGGAGTCCAACGCCCAAGTGCACAGATGAATGGGCTTCCCGAGCGCTGACGGCAGCCCCCGCCCGCAGCCGACCAATCCCGGCGCCGCCACACAAAGGAGGGGGCTGGGCTTGCAATTGGAGCGAACAATGGAGCCGCGTTTTGCAAACGATTTGAAAATCAGCCTAAGACTAAGAATTAATGCCCTCCAAATAAATAAATCAATTAAAAATACATGCCTCTCGTCTCCCTCCGCTTGCAAATAATAATGCATCACTTTATTGGCTTGCTTTGTTTGGAATTAATTAACACGGGAGGGGGGCGAGTTATGGGCGGGGAGTGGGTTAACTTGACTTGCTGTGACTCGTCAGTCTATATCTCTGTCTATATCCCTTACCACACTCTACCCTCCCTCCCTCCCTCCCTTTTGCGTGTGAGTATGTGTTCGGATATATGTGTATGTATGTGTGTTAACCTGAAGACAATGGTTTCGCTCATGTTTGTTTTTGCAATGTGTTCTCTATGGTCCATATAGGATCAACAGATAGTGCACAGTGTTTGCCTTTTAATTGGATTCAATTGTTAAATCAACCCGATTTAGAAGGTATTTAAACCACGAAGATCGAGTTTCGTCCAACGAGATCACGAGTTAGAATTAGTTGGTCTGTAGGCCAGATGTGAAAAATGCAAAAGCAGCAGTGGCAGCCATACCCCTCCCCCTATTCGTGTCAATTTGGCATGAAATAAAATATTTTTGCGATTAGACTATGGCTTTTATTAAATTCCCCAGTCTTATTATTCTCGTTTAGTGATTTAAATGTATACATACATACATCCATGTGTGCATATGTATATACACTTTTCTGAAGAGGGAACCGTTTGTGGAAAAAATGGATTTGCTTGCATTTTGTCAGTGGACAAAACTACAGAATTAATGCATCTTCAGTTAAAGTGAAATGACACATCTCTGACGTGTATGAGTTCATGTTTATAGCTTGAATGCAGTTCACTTCAGTACGGATCGTTTTAGACAGCCAAGATCAGATTTTTTTTTTCTTTCTTTTACAATATGTGTGCGCGCGGGGGCGCGCGTGCGTGGTGGTGGTTTTGGGTTTTGTGTGTGTGCGTGTGTGTGTGCGTGTGTGTGTGCGTGTGTGTGTGTGTGTGTGTGTCGGGGGGGAAGAAGCAGGGTTGAAATATTAGGCAACAGGATTGACGATTCTTTCGTTTAAAGGAAGAAATTGTATGAAAAGAGCCTGCGTGAAGATCACTGAATTGCTATCTAGCCTGACTGGAATTGGATGAGAGGGAAAAGCTGCTATAATTGATACAGTATTAATTTTAAAAGATACTAAATTACACAGATTGTCCGGGCATTCCCTGGCACTGAACGTACTGTACTTTATTTGTGTGTGACAAGATAATGCTTTAAAGTATTTTAAATAATCAAGAACTTAACCTTCCAAAAAGCGTAGCAGCCCTCCCACCCGCATTTTAGTCCCCAAAGGTTACACTTGTGGCAAAATCCGACCACCGTTTCTTGGTTGAATTTCGTCATCCCGAAGTGACCATTCGCTTTCACTTTGCTTGAGGTGAGAAACAGCACAAGGAACAGTTAATTCCTTCTGGTCAAAAAGCACAAAAGGACGCTGGCTCTGAATTTTCAAACAGCTTTATTTTCTGCTTATTGTAGGGAAATGGGTCACACTCTCTGAGTGTCAAAGACGGTTGGTTCAGCCAATCCTTCTTTGTTCAAGTATGTCTTTGAAAATCACCAAGCTGAACAGCGTACGTGGAGATTCGGTTTTGTACAGTCTAGTTCACTCTGATGCATTATTCAATCACGAAATCATATTCCCCCAGAGCTGATGTGCATACATTTTCATAGAAGTGCATCTTGCCAATAAACATATCTTATCACCCTTATGGGAGCACGCTGGCCAAAAGATCTTCTGGAGTGATGGAAGAAAATTCGAATCCCTCGCAATAGCTGGAGAGTCCCAAACTGAAACATAAACTGGGCAAATCCAATAGCATCCAAGCGTTTGTGAAATGAGCGTTTAAAGCTGTTGATTTTCTTTCCCCAGAAAACTGGAAACATACTCTTTTTCTGTCCCCCCTCAACCCCCGCCCCACTTTTTAAAACTGAGATGGTTCCTAGCTGTGTAGAAAGATGCCTTTCCTCCAACACATGCACAAAGAAACAGAATGGTGCTCGATTTGAGATTTTCTCGCAGACTCGTCTTCTGCTCTCCATTTGGGGGCTGCTTTTATTGCTTCTTTGTTACCAAGCTGCTGTATTGCTTCACCACCGCCCCCCCTTTTCTTTAGCAGGATGCCTATTTGCTTGGTATCGACTGGTTGTCCTGGCAACGGCCGGAGAAGATTCTGAGCTACTGGGGGTGGGTTGGAGGGGCGGAGCTGGCGCTCAGAGTGTTGGGGGCAGAATGGGAGGTGGAAAAGGGAGGGCAAAGAGGGAAGGGAGTGAGAGACAAGGAGACAGACACAGAAGCAGATGGACTCGGGAGGGGGTGGCGGGTCCGGATTGGATGGGGGGAGGGGGGAGGGAAGGAGGACACAGAGCAACTGGGGGACCAGAGAGAACCAGCCTAGCTTGTGGTAGCGTTGGGTAGAGGAGGCAAGTGAGAAAAAATACGTAGGCTGAATTCCCCCGGAGAGGTTTCCTAGTTTCGTGCAAAAGATGGTTTCCCACATCGAGGCTGCTTGAAAACAGTATTGATGGGAATGGGACTGTAGGGGAGAGGGAGATGATAGAAGAGAAGAAAACATTTTGGGACTGTAAAATGATGTGGGGGCGGGGCAGAGTGGTGAAGTAACCGCCAACTGCTTCCAAAGGAAGCCATGTGAAAAGGCAGGGATATTAGACTAGGCAGAAAAAATGGATTTCCAACACGGAAAGAAAGTGAATGAAAGAAAAAAGGGATGAATATAGAGGATGGGCTAGGAGCAAAATGAGAAGAGACATTTCTAACTTAAAAGCAGCAGACTTGAAGAAAAGGTGAGACTCATTTTGACTGAGAAACAGGTACAAGCTATATAGTACTGAACTGAAAGTTTCTCAGGAGTTTGGTTTTCTGACACAGAAAGTTAAAAGTTAAAACCCCAAGTGGGTGGTTGCATAAATCTGAGGCACTCCTTGGATCTCCACAGAGAAAATCTGAAATTTGCCTTTAAAAGGTTTTAAAGATGGCACGATAAATTAGTATCTGTAACCTATGCCCAGCAAGAAAGTGGAAGGGCCTTTGTTTCCAGAGTTTATTGTCCCATTAACAAGGATATTTCCAGATAGATGGACACAGTATTGCATTACTTTGGGGAATAGAAAAGTTTGTTTTGTGGAATTGTTCACTTTGGAATGATATACCACTTGATAAAACATTTAAAAACAAAAAAAAAAGATTTTTTTTTCAAATTCGGCATAGGAAAAGGAGAAGGAAGTATATGGAAGAAATTAACTGATAATTATGATATAAAAATTATGATATAAGAAAGGGCAAAAACTTACCTGATAAGCACTCTCTAGCCTCCACATTAATTATGGCCATGGTATCTAACAATATCTTCCATTTGTCTCAGTTCAATTTAATTTAATAAATGTTAGATGAGCCACAAAGTTTATATAAGACAGTCATGTCACGAAGCATTTATTATGTTCCAAAACATTGTTCTAACTCTGTGATAAAAAGAAAAGCAAAAACATTGCCTGCTCTCAAGGCTCTCAAAAAAGGTGAGAGACAAGATAGAAACTATGAAAAATATCCTGAAACTTAGAGGTAATATCAGAGGAAAGGTACTGGCATAAAGAGAAGATCAGGATAGGCTTTTTCCAAATGGTGGGATTTTAGCATGTATCTGAAGGAAGCCAGGGAAATAATGAGAAGAAGAGGAGGGAGAGCATTTGAAGCAGGGGCAACAACCAGTGTAAATTCACCTGAGTCAAGAGATGGGAATATCTTATGTGAGGAATATCAAAGATTCTTAGTGTCACTGGATCCAAGAGTAAGTACATGGAGGGAAGTAAAGCTTAAGAAATCTGAAAAGCTAGGGAGGAACCAGGTTATGAAGGGTTCTAAAAGCTAAGCAGAAGGTTTTATATTTGATTCTGAAGTAATAGGGAGCTACTGGAGTTTAATAAAGGAGTGTGTGTGTGTGTGTGTGTGTGAGAGAGAGAGAGAAAAGAGAGAGAGAGAGAGAGAGAGAGAGAGAGAGAGAGTAGAGTGAGAGTCAAATCTGATTGGGGTAGGGAGAAACTTGAAATAAGGACACCAACCAGCAGGCTGTTGTAGTAGTCCAGGCACGAGATGATAAGGACCTGACATCGGTGGTAGGAGCATCAGAGAAGAGAAAGGAAGCATGTAAGAGACATGTTTTGAAGGTAGAATTGACAGGACTTGGCAACTGCTTGGATATGGGGGCAGAGGGAGGGGAAGAAACATAGTATGAGAGAATGAGAGGTCAGGGATGACACCTAGTTTTTGAGCCTGGGTAACTAGGAGGGTAGTGCTGGTGACCTTGTCAGTAATAGAGAAGTTAGGAAGAGGAGAGAGCTTGGGGAGAAAAGTAATGAGTTTTGCTTTGGACATGTTGAGAAGTCTATGGAATATCCACTTGGATATGTCCAACAGGTAGTGAGAAATATGGGACTGGAAGCCAGGAAGGGATTTTAGGGCTAAATAAATTGATTTGAGAATCATCTGCATAGAGATGATCCTTGAATCCTTGGAAGCTGATAAGATCACCAAGTAAAATAATTTAGAGGGAGAAGAAAAGAGGGCCCTGTCTTCATGGAGTTTATAGCCATATAGTGAAAGTTCCAGAATTATTCAATCTCACTCAGTACCTAACACAAGGGCTGTGCATAGAGCAGTGGCTTCTATGAATCAAAGTGAGCCAGATAGAGGCTACTATTAAATTCTTTGGAGATAAGGACTAGACTTATGCTTTCATTTCTTATGAAGAACTCCCAAGAGGAAACTTCCTCTACCAATAGTCTCAAATAAGAGTTGCCTAGGGCAATGAGAAGTCAAGAGATTTGCCAAGGTGATACAGTCAGTCTATGTCAGAGGCAGGAATTAAACCCAAGTCTTCCTGGCTTTTTAGCCTGCTCTTATGTCTATTATGCCATGTCTCTCTAGATGCCATGAGCACATTTAATTTGGACCCTATAAAGTCTTTCATTTCATAAGACTATGAAATCTGGGATTTCTAATTCCAGATTTCATAATCCCTCAGACTTGGTTTAATCCTGATGATGATGAATCATTATATAAAATTTCTTATTCCTCAACATAAATTCCACCACTACCACCGCCACCAAACATCCCCCAAGACACCCCCCACCCCCACCCTGCTTGCATCCTACCTATACAATCCCTTCATGCTTTCATGGTTTAAAGCAAATAATACATGTCTGTTCAGAAATAAAATTCGATCTGCTGCCCCATGACATTTGTAATTCTGTACTTATAGTATGCTGGTTTGCTGTATTAAAGCTCAGGTTTAAAAAAAAAAAAACAAACTTCAAATGATCACAATGTTTGGATTCACACCCCTGGAAATTTCTCAAACCAGAAACATAAAGGAAAGATAAATTCCTTGTGGATACTGAGTAAGGCAGAACAACTTCTAGGATTGCATAGTAAGACTACAATTGGTTTTAATTGACATACCCCTAAACTAGCACATTTTTCACCTTTAGCCCAGTACCACCTCCAAGCTACAACATTCTTTACTTTCAGTCAGACAGGAAGACTTTGGAAGCTATGAAAACATCAAAGAATCACTTCTAATCTGATCTGAAAAGGCTAGAAACTAACACATCCACAATAGGAATGGATTTTTTGGAATGCTAGATTCACTCCAGATAGGTAGATCATCATTAGAAAATGAAATTCCACCAGTGGCAGGAAGATATCTGTAGCTATGTCTCTTCAGGAATAACAGTTGGATTTAGTATGACTTCTTCTGTTTGGCAGGAGCTTTGGTATCTGTTGAGAACCGCGTAGTTTTGTATCCTTTAGACAAAATAAAAGGAAGAAAAAATACGAAGTTGGCAATCAGAAAGAGCTTACCCCAACCCCAGGATTTTTACCAAAATCACCCTTTTCTTAATGCCTTATGCCATTTTATCCTTTGAGTGTAAAGTGAAAGCTTTAGAAAAATTGTTGCAAATAAAGAGAATAGGATTTTTCTCCATTATTCTCATAGTTAACAAACAAGTAAATGAAGAAAAGTAATCAACAGTTACACATTAGGTAAGATCAAGTTCTTTGCTTCTCATTACAGCCTAAGGCCATTTGTTCCTTTGAAATACACTCAGAATACTACACATTCATCTGAAAATCAAAAAACAGAACAACAACAAAAACAAAACCAAAAAATGTGCTTTAGATTAAAACTTTTACCTGGTAGGATTAAGCAAAGACTTGGGGAAAAAATAATTTCTCATTCCTGTTTTAAAAGGCATAAATACCTTCTGATAATTTGAAAAGTAGGAATATGTTTTGCCTTAAATGAGGTACATGAATTGTTCTGGAAATCTAGTGACTAAATTCTGGCTTGTTTATGGATTAGTTTTGGCAAGATTAGTCAACCAATCAATCAACAAGCATTTATTAAGCATCTACTACATGCCAGGTACAATGCTAGGTATTGGGAAGAAAAAGACAAAAGTGAAACCATTCTTGCCCTCATGGAGCTTACCTTCTCTATCAAGGAGACAAACATCTACATATAGAACTATATATAAACTAAATACACAAGGTAATTTGAGGGGTGGGACAGAGAGGCACTCATAATTTTGGGGATTAGGAAAGGCATCCTGAAGCAAAAACTATACTATTTCTTATGATGAAAAGTAAAATCTTAAAACCAGTTTACAACTACTTAGGGAATATCCACTATGTGCTCATGGTGTTAGGCATTACAACAGAAATATAAGTAAGCTGTTTGAGGGTAGTAACTCTGGTTTAAGTAGTAAATGCTTAATAAATTCCTGTGGAATTCAATTGAATTGAGTTACAAGGAGTGCTCAGAATAGATAGCCAACACCTATTTTTCTCTGACAACACCTATTGTAACTTCATAAATGGATATTCTGGTTTATAACTGCAATGGCATATATTCTAGGTTTTCCTGGACAGTCATAATTTCAAGAAAAACCAAAGTATATTTTTAACAAGGCCTTACAAAAAGAATATCCATTGTTAGAGTGTGTATCTTGATTTTTAGTTAAGAAAATATGTTCACTGTCCACATACACACACACACACACACACACACACGCACACACACACACACACACCCCCACACCTCTTACAGATTCTAAGAATCCTTATCTCATCTCATCTTGTACTGATAAATCAGGTCCCTCAGCACAAGGCTACAACTTCCCCTCAGTGTCTTAAGTATATCCATGAAGGACAGGGATGATTCTTTAATGTCATTAACTCCAGAATACATTTCCATGTGTTTTCCCCAATATCAATCACCACTTGTTAGTGGAAAAGGTTCTTAACCTTTTTTCTGTCATAGAAACCTTTGGGAATCTATTTAAGCCTATGGACCCTTTCTTAGAAAAATGTTTCTAAATGTATAAAATAAAATACATAGGACCAGGAAGGAAATCAAATATATTGAATGTAATTATCAAAACAGTTTGAAAAACAAGTTCATAGACCCCAAGTTAACAACGGAAGGGTAAGATATAGACTAATCTGTGTTAATGTATTGCCCTGATAATAAATGGTTTAACACAGTCAAAATGCACATTTCTCTATTAATCTCAAAGTATGACTTCAAAGTTATTGGGGAGGTAGGGAAGAGAGAGAGAAAATTTATTGGGAGGAAAAGACTCATTGGGCACTCCTCAAATAATACTAGAGAGGGCTTTGCTACTTAGGTGTAGGACCAGTTGTGTTTTTCAGGACCTAAGGGCCTAAACCACAGGGCTTTGATCTGGAATAATCTGACATATTTTAAAAATTTCATTCTTAGCTATGTGATTCTATTCCCTAATAAGCGAGAGGAGTTTGAGGTAAATAAAGCTGAAATTTTGCCACCTCCACCCCACCCCCCACTTGGTTATTTATACAATTCAACTGGTAGCAGCTAGTCTCTTTAGGGCTCTGGGCTGAAGCAGCATGGCACAGGAGATTGAAAGCTGCCCTCAGAGTCAGGAAGACCTGGGTTCAAATCCTGCCTCTGACATAAATTGGCTATTGAACACTGGACTAGTCATTTAATCTCAGTGCCCCAGTCAACTCTAAGTTTCAGAGTGGGTACCTCTCTGCATTGGTAGAGGGGATCTCCTTATGCTGATTAAATCACAGGCTTAGCATTTTAAAAAATTAAGTTGTTCTGTAGTTCTCAGGGGGTTCAGTTGTAGTGTGTGTGAAAGATAGGAAGGATTACCAAAGAGCTTACTTCCCCTCAACCTTTTGCCTACTAGGGAGAGAAGAGAGTTAGTTTCAATGGTTTTGTTAGTATGAAACGTCTCTCATTATAAGAGAATTATAATGAAGTGGCCACCACATGACTATGGCTTTTCGGAATGACTTTTTCTGCTAGCTCACAAAATAGGGCATCTAGGTAATGTAGTGCATAGAGTGCCAGGCCTGGAGTCAGGAATCCTCTTTCTAAGTTCAAATCCATTCTCAGATGCTTATTAGTCATGTGAACCTGGGCAGGTCACTTAATCCTGTTTGCCTCAGTTGCCTCATCTGTAAAATGAACTAGAGAAGGAAATGGCAAACCTCTGCGATATCTTTGCCAAGAAAACTCTAAATGGGATCACAAAGAGTCAGAAAGGACTGAACAACAACAACCCAAAATATTACTACAAACAGCTGAATACAACTAGGTGCAATAACTATTGCATGGGGAAGGGTCAATATCTAATCAAAAGAGATAGACTTTGGGGAAAGGAAAGGAGTGGGGAATATTTGAAAGTACAGAAAGGAGATTTGCATATTAGCCTGTGGTGGTATGATAACAACTATCTCAGGCTATCTTCCATTCTTGTATTCAAAATTTCTGCATAATTATCTAATTTTAATTAATTAATTAATTAATTTGTTTGTTTATTCTGGTCCTTAGGATCTAAAACTGGAAGAGAATTTAGAAACCATCTAAAGCTATCCTTCCATTTTACAAACTAGGAAACCGAGGTCCAACAAAGTAAAGTAATTTGTCTAGGTTATATAGGGAACTGAGAGAAGGGTTAAATTACAAACCAAGGTCCTTGGACCCCAAACTTTATGCTGCACCACACAACTCAATGCCATCTAGTTTATGTCTTCTTAGAGTTGTATAGTTTCTTTGTTATTGTTGATTTATCATAAAGAAAGATTCCATATAGGCCAAAATATTCATAGCAGCACTTTTTATGGTAGCAAAACACTGAAAACAAAATGAGTACCCATCGAATAGGAAATAGTCAAACCAATTGTGACATTTGAATGTAACAGAATACTGTTGCAACCTAAGAAATAATGAATATGAGGAATTCAGAGAAACATAGAAGAACTGATGCAGATACCCACCACCTGACAGAGAAGTGATACAGAATGAAGCACACATTTTTGAACATGGTTAATGTGGAACTTTGTTTTGTTTAGCTATTCATATTTGTTACCAGGATTCTTTTTTCAGTTAGAAGGAGGATGTGAGAAAGAAAATAACTGAGTTAACATATAAAGCACTTTGCAAACTTTAAAGTGCTATAAATGTTAGCTCTTATTGTTAATTTAAAAAATAAAATTTAATTTGAAAACTGTTGAAGGAACTTATGCAGAGCAATTAAACAAAAGCAGAAGAATAATACAGTCAGGCAATAAATATTTTATTAAGCACCTAATATGTACCAGACACTGTGCTAATCACTGGAGACACAAAAATGGTTGAAAAAAAAAGAGGAAATAATGAAGGGATGGAAAGTACTAGAATTAAGGGTGATTGGGAAAGGCATCCTGTAGAAAGTGAGATTTTGGCTAGGACTTCAAGGAAACCATGGAAGCCAGGAAGTGGAGATGAGGAGGGAGAGTGTTCCATGCATGAGGGACAGCCAATGAAAATTCCCAGAGTTGAGAGATGGGGTGTATTCTTCATATTCTATAATCTAGTCTGGGGCTGTTGTAAGGTATAAGAAGACTGGAAAGGTGGGAGAGGCAGTTTTTGAAGAGCTTTGAATGCCAATGACTACTATAACATAAACCAAAACAACACTCTATGACTATTAGACTTGGATTCATTTCACTGACCAATTTTGGTCCTTGAGAAAATGAATGAAACACACCTTCCTCCTCTTGCTAGTGAGGTAGGGTAATATGTGTGGGTGACTACAAATTTGGCATGTCACATATAGTCAGACTCTATGGTTTGTCAGTTTTGCTTAATTGTTTTTCTTTATTATAGGGGATATACATTGGGAAATGATTGGTATTGGAAGAAGTTAAAATTGACTTAAAATTGAATAGACAGGGCTAATTGTGATCAGCAGTACTAATAAATTCACTCTAATAAAGAAAATAGTTAAAAAACAATTTAATAAATATTATACATTATATTTTATATTTATATTATACATAATTATTGTATTAAATAATTAAGACAGTCAATAAACATTCAAGCAAATATTTATTATGTGCCAGGCATAAGTACAAGGGATACAAATACAAATAAAAACAAAGACAATCCCTACCTTCAAGGAGTTTACAATCTAACGGGGAAGACAGCACCTTAAAGGAAGCTGCAGGGGAATGGTGAAAGGGAGAAGGTACTCACTAGTTCCAAAGAAGTTCAAAAACAGTGTAGCTGGTGGGAAATAGGGAGAAAAATTGCACAGAACCCTCTACTTAAGCAGAGGCCTTGGACCCCATGGCCCTGTCTACCAGGTTATTGATGATATGTGAGTACTAAATAGATTCAGGGTTTTCCTCTTGGCCCTGCTCCTAAGCTATGTTGCCTTGACTAAGTCCTATGAATCTCACTGGGCCTATTTCTCTAGCTGAAGATAATGAGGATGGACTTGTTGTTTAGTTGTTTCTGACTCTTCATGACCCCATTTGGGGTTTTCTTGGCAAAGATACTGAAGTGGTTCACCATTTCCTTCTCCAGCTCATTTTACAGGTGAAGAAACTGAGCAGAGTTAAGTATTTGCCCAAGGTCACACTGCTAGTAAGTGTCTAAGGTCAGATTTGAACTTACGAAGATGGGTCTTCCTGACTCCAGGCCACCCCCCCCCCCCATTCTATCTACTGTGCCACCTAGCCTCTCCAGGAACTAGATCTGTTGTAGCACCTAGCCTCCAGAGGGCCTAGTGTTCTCAAACCTTTTAGTTTCAGGACCCTTAAAATTATTGAAGACCTCAAAGAGCTTTTCTTTGTGTGAGTTATGTCTATCAATATTTAAAAATATTAAAAATGAAAACTGATCAGTTTTGAAATGTTTATAAATTTATTTTAAAATAAGAATAACCCTTTACATTTTTAAAAATAACATTTTTATGAAAAATAATTATATTGTCCAAAACAGAATAAAATTAGTGAGAAAAGTGGCAGTGTTTTACATATTTTTGCAATCTTCTTAATATCTGCTTAGTAAAGACAGCTAGATTCTCATATCAGCCACATTCCTTCTCTTGTGATATGTTGTTTTGAGATATGTGTGTGTGTGTGTTTATTAAGAAAATCTGGCCTCACACAGTATGTAGTTGGAAAAGGAAGAAGTATTTTAATAGTCTAACAATTTTATGTTATTATGACAACTTTGGACAGTGAGGACCTCCTGGAAGGGTCTTGGACCCTGTCTCTCCCCCGGCCCCTGCCCCAAGGATCGTCAGACCTCACTTTGAGAGCCATTGGACGAAATAGTCTCTGAGGTCTTAGGATTCTGAGTGAGGTGAGGAAGCAGTATCTTCCTCTACTTTCTTCTCATTCCTTATCTTTACTTGGACTAATATCACATTGCAGGGGAAATGCATTTATTCATACTTTTGGAATAACTAGTTTTGTTGGCCAATGACAACATAATGTAAAAACAAAAAACAAACAAACAAACACTTAGAAAAGCTAATGCAGCTAAGGCCAATTGCCAAGGCTGCTCACCATGACGTGAATAAACTGAATGAACTGTAATCTATGACGCACATCTTCCAGGTCATCCCACTAAGAAGGGATCCCTCAAATCCTAAATACTATTTGCCTGAAAGATAGGCAATGGTCACATAAACAGGTAAAACTTTGCCACTTGATTAAGAAGTTTCAGTGAAACTTTTATTTAGGAAACACTGCCTCAGGATTCAACCCTACTGTTCCTGAAACATTCACTTGGTTTAATTACAGTTATTTTGTATTTCTGTGGACACTGCCAAAGGTATCTATCTAAAATTTTCCTCTTCATCAGAATAATTTTTACTTCATTTAAATCATATTTTTCCCACTTAAATCAAGTTTCCCAGTGTAGTGAGGCTCCCCACTTTCTGTGGTGTTGTAAATGGCTTCAATCCATTTTAGCAAGCTTAAGCTGAGCACGTGGTCTTTTATTGACTGAAACAGATGGCAATTTTCCCTACATCTAGTTTTATGTACTTCCAGATGGCACAGAAGAAATGTAACTTTGCATTTATCAAATTCTTATTTTTACTTAATAGTAGTAGATTGAACATATCTAATAGTAAATAAGATAAAGAATTCAACATTAAGTTTCAGTATTACTAATATTATTTTTTAAAATGTGTTTTTTTGGATATTTACTATTTTAATATGATATCCAAACAAATTAATCCAATTTGGTCAAAAGACATTAGTCAACCTTTGTTGGGGGAAGGAAGGAATAAGCATTTATATAGTGTCTACTATGTGCCAGGCACCATACTAAGCATTTTGTAAATATTATCTCAAATATTATGGCATTATGTTGAGAAAATAATTATTTGATTGGGTGAATTTACAAGCTTTTCAACTGTCTCATTTATTGCTGTCTATTATTGCATTAAGATAATTAAAAAAAAAGTGCTGTGATTTCATCAGTATGGAGAGTTCTCTCCACTAAAGAGATATCAACTAAGGAATGAGTAGCTCAGGGTCAGGTAGCTAGCTGCCTGAAGCAGTGGAAGGTTAAAGGACTTGCTTAGGGCTAGTAAATGACAGGTAGGATTTGAGCCTAAGTCTTCCTAAGTCTAAATTCAGTACTCCACCCACTAGGCCATGCTGCCTCTCTTAATGAGACAGTGTTGTTAAATGGAATATAATAAAGATGTAGTGTAATGTATCCTTGTCAGTGGACAAGATTTAGAAATATATACAAACATGCACAGTATTTTGACCCAAATTCAGATTTCATTTTCCCTTCTAAATCTGGAATAAACCTGAATATAGCCTAAAATTGTAATATTAGTAGTAGATTTAATTCAATTCAACTAGCATGTATTAAGCACCTACTATGTGCTGGTCATAAATGCTTATGCTAGACTCTTGGGACACAAAGATTTAAATAAAACTGTCCCTGTCCTCAAATAGCTTCCATTTTAGTGATGATTGCAATGTTTTGAGAAAATTAAGAAGATGGCAGTGATGATAAAAATAAGTACAACATATTTATTTGAATTGAATCTCCATATTGAACCTACCTTGATGCTTCATCATGGATTAGAAAAGTTCTTGGTCTCTGGAAGGCTGCACTAGTAGAGTTCATGCTCTGACAAATTCCATCAAGTGGAAAAGGTTTCTTTTTTTTGGCCTGGAAACTATATGTCTGCTGTCTGAAGACCAGTCTAGCTAAATCTGGAGAGGTTTATTCCCGTAAAGTTGACCATCATTCATCATCATCACCATCATCATCACCATCACCACCACTTTTTTTTTTGGCTAAGATAATTCATAAAAAATGTACCAAAACCCAAAAAGTCATTCAGTCTTATATAACCCCCTTCTACTTCTACAGTGAAGTTCACAGAATTATGGAAAAGAGTTCAGAAAGTACAAAAGATCACAGTTCTTAGATGGTCTATGCACATCCCAGGAAAGTGTTAAGGACTACTGGATTTGTCATTCACTGATTTAGAAAGCTAATTCCCTATAGAGAAAACATCTTCTATACATGTAGGTCAGCAGTTTCTCTGCAACTTGTAGTCCCAAAGACTTACCTAGAACACTGTAAAGTTAAGTGAATTGCCTAGTCATACAACTAGTATGTATCAGAAGCTGAATTTAAACCCCGGGTTTCACAGTTCAGAGACTAGCTCTCAATCTTCTCTATTGAGAGAGGCTGAAAGGCATAGTCCATAAACATATGAATTAAAACAAACCCTTTAGCAGTAAATATCCTTTTGCGATCTTTTTGTATAATTGTTTTTAAGCATATGTCTATATTTTTTTCCTTTCAAAAAGATCTAATTTTACAGACTATATTTGAGTGTGGTCTATATTCACACCAATATGACTTATTGTGTGGACACTTGGTAGAACATAAAATAACAGTATGAATTTCTTTAACCACCATACCAAACTTACACTTCTCAATGAGTGTTTTTTTTTTTTTTCCCAAAGTCACCACCTTAGGGAACTGTCATTTTTTTTGGATCTCCTTTTTTGGGGGAGGGATTGCTTTTTGTGGTATGAACCACACAAGGAAATTAGTATCATTACTTTATGGTCCAACTAGTCCCCTTTTTAAAAACATGGCATTACCTGGCATGATACCCTATTGTATGCAGTTGTGTCTCTTTTTCTCCAGTTGGCTTTTTCCTTTTTTTTTTTTTTTGATTTTTAATGAGGCAATTGGGGTTAAGTGACTTGCCCAGGGTTACACAGCTAGTAAGTGTCTTATGTCTGAGACTGGATTTGAACTCATGCCCTCCTGACTTCAAGGACAGCTCTCTATCCACTGTGCCACCTAGCTGCCCCTGCCTTTTCACTTTTTCTCAAAACTAAATCCAACCTCAGCTTTTCCTGGCTTTGTTTAGCCACCACAGAGGACACTGAAAAAAATGAAATATAGACTTTATAGGTTTATAAGGTGGCACATTGGATAAAGAACTGGGCCTAAAGTCAGGAAGACTTGAGTTCAGAGCTGGTGTTCCTGGGCAAGTCCCTTAACCTCCATTTACTGTAGTTTCCTCAACTGTAAAATGGGGATAATAATAATACTAAGGCTGTTGTGAGGATCAAATGAGATGGTACTTTTTAAATACATAGTCTGGCACAGTTTCTTTCCTTCCTATAAGCAGATTATGAAGAAGCAAGTTTAGTTTTAGGAAAAGCTTGAATGACAATATGGTCTAAGAGGCTTAATTGATATTCCTACATAAGGGAAACATGAAAGAAACTTCTGCATAAACTTTGAGGTCCAAACAGAGGAACCGAGGCATACTAAAGAAGCAAGGAAATAGAACAAATAAAACCCATGAAAAAGATACTTCCAAGTTGAGCACATAGTATATAAGTTTTTCATGTGTAAAAGAAGAATTTGCTGTGGACGCATTTCTCATCTTCCTCCTTAAGTAGAATTTCCATTAACCTCAGAGGCACATAGAAGGAAACATGAGACTCCTTTGTGCCTGTAATGTAATGGATGATTCCACTTGAGCCATCATCTTATTCTTCCAATAAGCTAACAGCTCAGTATCATTAAGAGATGTTCTCTGGGACTGTGCTTCTTAATTAATGTCAGTATTAATTAAGATCTGGGCTTTTTACTTGAAAGGAAAATGTCACTTCTCTGCTTCCTTGTATGTTTTTCTTTACATATCCTTTCAAGTAGGAGCTATCTGTATTAAAGCGGTTGATTCCTTTCCTCTCCTTGGCATTCCTTGATTCTCAAGTCAGTTACAGGAGGCAATAAACAGCATTTGGGGAAACCAGTATCAGATGTTCAGATAGCAAGAGCTTGTAGAAAATCTGACAACGATAAATAGCCTTTCTGCAATTTTTTTTTTCTATTTTGGTGGGTTGTGTTTTTTGTTTTGCTTTGTCTTGTTGTTGTTTTTAAGGCCCAATTAACTTAATAGAGAGACATCATGGTGCAGTGGATAGAGAGCTAGACTCAAAGTCAGGAAGACATAGGTTTAAGATCCAACTCTAACAGGTAATGGCTATATGATCTTTGACAAATAGCAATCTCTTAAGCAATTCTATAAGATTATAAGCTGAAGATAAGGGGTCAATCTGAAACGGTAGAAGAAATTCCTTACTGAAATCTCTCTACACTAATGATATCACAGGTCTGTTAAAAAAAAAAAAGACAATAATTTATTAATTCCCCTTCATGTGGTCCATGAGTGAACTGACACTGGCCTCCTTGCTGTACCTCTGGCCATTTTCACAGACTGTCTCCAATTCCTGGAATTCTCTCCCTACTCATCTCTACCTCCTGGCTTCCCTGCCTTCCTTCAAGTCCCAGCTAAAATCCCATCTACAAGAAGACTTTTCTGATTTCCCTTGATGCTAATGCCTTTCTTCTGTGACTAAATCCAATTTAAGAAGTATATATCTTGTTTGTACATATTTATTTGTATACTGTTTTTCCTCACTTCCATTAGAATCTATACTCTCCTGAGCGCAAGGGCTATATTTTGCCTTTCTTTGTATTCCCAGGGCTTAGCAAGGTGCCTGGCACATAGCAGATGCTTAATGTTGTTGTTTGTCCTTTTGTTTTCAAAGAGGATCGGTGAGGATCAGTGGTCACAAGGTGATATCTTTTCTCATTCGTGAATTGGATTTAAGTGAGGCAGAATTGCACAAAGTCATCAGCTTCACTTTGAACTTTCTTCCAGAGTCATCCAAGTCCAGTGGCAAGACAAAAGTCAGGATGACTGGCAATGGCTTGGGATGTAGTGGATAACCTTGACCACTTTGATGTCTGACCAAACTCTAACTATTCCACAAAGTGCTTAATAAGTGTTTGTTGAATTGACTTGTCATTGGATTTCTTTAGTAGTAGTGTATCATGTTATATTCTTTGTTTTTTTTTTCCAGTTTTACTTTCATCATTTATTTGAAGAGATTCTTCACCATCATTAGTAGCAAAACATATCAAATATACAAGTAATAGTTGGACTGTGTGGTGCATTGTACTTTAATAGGCCCAACTCCTGCTTTCTATGAATTTACAAAGCAGATGATATTGATTCTGGCATACTTATAAAAGGACACATAACCAATTATAAAAATGTTAAGTGGATACCTAAATTGTTTAAAATACCATCATTAGACGTTCAGTAGTGAATCCATTCTTTCTACAAGGCACACACTATTTCCCCCTGCTGTATATCTGTGAAAGTGATTTAATATTGTTCTTTGAATCAGTGGAACTCACAAAGGGGCATGGTAGCTATAGATTTTAGCAAGCTCTTCTTGAGCCTAAGTCTTCTTTTTTTTTAAATAAATTTACTTATTTTTAGTTTTCAACATTTACTTCCACAAGATTCTGAGATCCAAATTTTCACCCCATCTCACCCCTCCCCCACCACAAGATGGCATGCATTCTGAACACCCCTTCTCCTAGTCTGCCTTCCCTTCTATCTCTCCCTCCTTCTGTTTCTCCCCCCCTTCTCTTATCCCTTTCCCTTCTATTTTCCTGTAGGGCAAGATAGATTTCTGTACCCCATTTCCTGTATTTTTTATTTCCCAGTTGCATGTGAAAACATTTTTTTAAACATGCATTTTTAAAACTTTGAGTTCCAAATTTTCTCCCTTCCTCCCTCCCCACCCACCCTCATTGAAAAGGCAAGCAACTCAATATAGGTTATACATGTGCAGTTATGCAAAACACTTCCATAGTAGAGATGCTGTGAAAAACTAACTCTATTTCCCTTAATCCTATCCTGCCTTCCCGCATTTATTTTATTCTTTCTTTTGACCCTGTCCCTCCACAGAAGTATTTGCTTCTGATTACCCGCTTTCCCAATCTGCCCTCCTCTCTATCATCCCCCTACTCTCGTCCCCTTTCTCCTCTATTTTCCTTTAGGGTAAGACAGATTTCCATACCCAATTGAGTGTGTATGTTATTCTCTCCTTAAGTCAAATCCTATGAGAATAAGATTCACTCATTCCCTCTTACCTTTCCTGGTTTCCCCTCCACTATAAAAGCCTTTTCTTTTCTGTTTTTTTTTTTTGAGATAATTTACGCTGTTCTACCTCTCCCTTTCTCCTAGTATACTCCTCTCTCACCCCTTAATTTTATTCTCCAGATATGACCCCTTTATCTTCAACTCACCCTGTGCTCTATATTTATCTATCTATCTATCTATATACATACATATAATTTTTTCCCTCCAACTACCCTAATACTGACAAAGGTCTCATCAGTTACAAATATCGTCTTTGCATGCAGGAATGTAAACAGTTCAACCTTGATAAGTCTCTTATGATGCCTCTTTCTTGTTTACCTCTTCATGCTCCACTTGAGTCTTGTATTTCAAAGTCAAATTTTCTATTCAGCTCTGGTCTTTTCATCAAGAATTCTTGAAAGTCCTCTATTTCACTGAATGATCATTTTTTCCCCTGAAGGATTATACTCAGTTTTGCTGGGTATGTGATTCTTGGTTGTAATCCTATCTCCTTTGCCCTCTGGAATATTATATTCCATGCCCTGAGGTACCTTAATTTAGAAGCTGCTAAATCTTGTGTTATCCTGATTGTGTTTCCACAATATTTGAATTGTTTTTTTCTGACTGCTTGCAATATTTTCTCCTTGACCTGGGAACTCTGGAATTTGGCTACAATATTCCTAGGAGTTTTCCTTTTGGGGATCTCTTTCAGGAGGAGATCAGTGGATTCTTTCAATTTCTATTTTCCCCTCTGGTTCTAAAATATCAGGGCAGTTTTCCTTGATAATTTCTTGAAAGATGATGTCTAGGTTCTTTTTTTTTGATTATGGCTTTCAGATAGTCCAATAATTTTTAAATTCTCTCTCCTGGATCTATTTTCCAGGTCAGTTGTTTTTCCAGTGAGATATTTCACATTGTTTTCTAATTTCTCATTCTTTTGGATTTGTTTTACAGTGTCTTGATTTCTCATAAAGTCACTAGCTTCCAATTGCTCTATTCTAATTTTTAAGGAAATATTTTCTTCAGTAATCTTTTGGACTTCCTTTTCCATTTGTCCAATTTTGATCTTTAGGGTAGTCTTTTATTCATTGGCTTTTTGGACCTCTTTTGCCGTTTGGGTTAGGCTATATTTTAAGGTGTTATTTTCTTCAGTATTTTTTTGGGTCTCCTTTAGTAAGCTGTTGACTTGTTTTTCATGATTTTCTTGCATCATTCTCATTTGTCTTCCCAGTTTTTCCTCTACTTCTCTTACCTGCTTTTCAAAATCCCTTTTGAGCTCTTCCAAGGCCTGGGACTGATTCATATTTTTCTTGGAGGCTTTGGATGTAGGAGGTTTGACTTTGTTGTCTTCTTCTGGTTGTATGTTTTGATCTTCTTTGTCACCAAAGTAAGATAATATAGTCTGACTCTTTTTGCGCAGCTTATTCATGATCCCAGTCAATTACATGAGTTTTAAGCTCTTTGTTAAGGTAAGAGTCTGTTTCCAATGTGGAGAATGTACTGTCCCAAGCTTCGGGGGTTTGTACAGCTGTTTTCTGAGATACTTCTAGGGACCTGTAAATTTTCAGTTCTTCCAAGGTGGTATGATAAGGGATGAGGTGGGTGTTTTCTCTCCACTGCCACAAAAGCTTCACCACACCAGTATTCCTCCTTGACCCAGGACCGCCCCTCAGAACTGTGACCAAGATCCAAGCACGGGCAGAGCAAGAGATTCCTGCCTCAGCTCTGGCAAAGAGATCCCCCTCTGATCAGCCACTCAATTCCCTCTCAGTCTGTGGGCCTGAAGCTCAGGAAAAAGCCGCTGCCCCAGGCCATGCTCAAGACTTACAGCACAGACCTAGCTCCTCTCTCACCACAGTCACAAACTTTTCCCACTGATCTTCTGAGTTGTCTTGGGCGTTCAGGGGTTGAGAAGTCTGGAAACCGCCAGAGCTACCCTCGATTCAGTCCTCTGAGGCCTGCTCCAGGTTCGCTGCTGCGGCTTGCACACCCATGCCAAACTGCACTCCTCTCCCGACCTGGCCCGATATACCTTTCCGATCAACCATCCAGGCTGTTTTGGGCTGGAAATTTGTTTTGCTCTGTCTTTTTGTGGGTTCTGCTGCTTTAGAATTTGTTTACAGCCATTTTTATAGGTATTTGGAAGGTTTGGGGGAGAACTCCAGCAAGTCACTGCTTTCACTCCGCCATCTTGGCTCTGCCCCTCCTCCCAAGTCTTCTTCTTATGTGAGGGAGAACAAGTCTCAAGTTTCGGCCAAGCCTTGTGAACAAGAAAATTAGAAAGACAGCTCAAAAATGTCTCCCCTACCCACTTGCTGATGCTTGGAATTCCATGATGAAAAGACTGTTACCTCTGGGATAAATAGTACATTAAAACCTTTCAGTCACTGACACTTCATTGTGAATGAGTTTCAGATGCTCTGCTGAGAACAGATTTAATGTGGGGAGACAGTCTGAGGGGACTGTTTGCCTGGAATGAGGGAAGATACTATGGAGGAAGGATCTGGAGTAGAGAAGTTGCTGAAAGGGAAGATAGTTTCACAATTTGTACATTTATGTCTAGCACTGATCACTCTCCAAATGAGTGAGTACACACAACTGAAGAGTCCACACACTGTCTCCAGAATCAGCCCCCAAATGAAGGATGTTCCACTGTAGGGAAGAGGAAGAGCAAGAGTGTACCATTCCCGTACCATTCTGACAAGGTAGAAGTTCCTGGCACCATAGTATTTCCCAATAATGAGACAATGAAATGGACAGCAGTGTATGAAGTACAATTTGAGGGGTTCTAGGAAGTCCTCCTTGACATTAAATACATTCTCACTTAGAATTCATCCCGTGGATAAATATGTATTAGGTGGCTATTGTGTACAGTGCATTGTATGGAAATTCAAGAGTTGGTAGAACTAAACAAGATAGGGTTTTTATCCTCAAGGAGTTTATAATCCACATTAGAGATTTATTTCTTTTTTTAAATGAATTTTTATTGGTATTTTGTTTCTCACATCACCATAGCATCCCACCCTCTCCCCAAGAGCATCCCAATATGACAAATAGGTTTTTTAAGAGAGAGAAAAAAAGTCAGCATAATTGATTAATGCATTGAAAAAGTCTTAAAACATTTGCCATGTACTCCCACTTTCCACCTCCATGATGAGGTAGGTTGGTGGTGTCTTCTCATAAGAGATTTGTTTTTTAAAGAAATTGTAGATGTTTCTGAGAGGTAATAGTATAAGCTTCATGGTAAGGTGATTCACATTTCTCTACCAAGTAAGGCTTGAAGTTCTTCAAAGTACAGCTCACTTCAAATAAGTATATAGTATAGGTAGATAGTATAAGTCTCCATTCTACAGATAAAGAGACTGAGGCTCAGAGAAGTCATAGCTGTAATTAGTTAATATGTTAGTGGGATTGAAGTCCTTATGAGGAATGAGACATAGGCTAAACTGGGGGTCATGTCAGAAAGTTATCAGGGTGGAAGAAAGAGAAATAGAAAGAAAAGATGGGAGAAGTGAGACAAAGACACATGATGCTAACTTCAAAGTTTTGCTCAGGTTGCTATCTCTGGTCCAATACTCCAGTGAAAATAACATGATTTCATCAAAGTGAATATTCCCTCCAAAAATGCAGATTGTAGCCATTCCACTTCTGTCCATCCTCTGTAACTTCTATCTATAGTCACATAACCATGTGCCTTTTATTACCCTTTGAGTTATTTTTTATTAATATGCAACAGTATCTCTGCTCTGGTTCCTTATTTTCATGTTTCAGTGTGATTGCATGCAGGAAAATCCATCCTGGAAAGACATGGGGCAGAGAGGAATTCAGTATCACTTATGGATTTTGGTTCACCATATTTGAAAATCCACTAGCATTAATGAAGGTCAGCATGGCATTGTAGATAGAGAGTAGGCCTTGGAGGCAGAAGACTTGGGTCCTTCCTTGTTCTTAAATATTCTGATGACATTTACTTGTCACTCTACCTGGTCAGGTTACTCTCTTTTACCCCTTCACAGAACAGTCACACACTTGGAATAAAGGCCACAGGGTTCTAAGGCCCGGTGCTAGAGGTTACATTTGGCTTTAGTCTGTTTGTCTCCCTGCATCAATGATGATTCCTTGGCTGACCCACATTCATTTTGCTGGGGAACATTTGGAAAGGAACTCAGCAGGGTACAACTCACCCTTTTGACAGTTTTGTTTTTTTCTTAGCCAAGAAGAAATAGGGAACTTACCAGACCAAAGCTTAACTTTCTGTTCTCTTTGGAAAAAAAAAATATGGTGGCTTGTGTAAGACACTTTCTGTCCTAGAAGGTAGCTTTGGAGTGTTCTAGGTATGTAGGATAATATTTAATTTTATTTTTTTCTGAAACATATGATCTTCCTCCTTAGTCACTAGGCCTACTGCCTTAATAGAATTAAAAACCTAAGTTCTTTTTCATCATAAATAGTACGGCATTACCATCTTCCCTCTGAAACTAGCTGGATGACCCTGGGCAAGAGATTAAATCTCCATGGACCTCAGTTTCGTCATGTGTAGATTGAAAGCCTTGGATTAGAAGATCTCTGACGTTGAACTCTTAAACTATGAAACCATGAAAATTTTCTCTCTTCAATCATGTCCTTATATTCCAACACTCTTCACTGTCTACATAGATTAGAGAACAGAAGTATGTTCTTTTAGTCTGTTAAATTTGTACCTCACCAAATAGAGAAATCTCCTAAAATCTCTATCAAGAATAGGAACATTAATGGAATCAGTCAACAAAAACAATATCTACTTCGTGAAAGACATGATCCTCTTGATTGTTATTTCTTGGAAACGTAACATCTTCATCTTCTAGAACTACTGCTCTCTGTTAGAGTCTTTCTTTGAGCCAGAATTATGCATACACATACCTGAGAGTAACTCACTTACACTCAGCAGTCACTGTAATTACCTGCTACCACCATTTGCTAACTGGCTTTAAAAGCCCCTTAGGAAACAATTATTTGGGACATTTAAGAGATGCATCTGGGTATCTAGGAGAACCTGTGACTGTTTAGGCTACCGATCAGCTCCTGCCATATTTGTGAAAACCTTGTGCATTCAGGAAGTTGGATAATGAAGTGCTCTTGAGAAATTCTGGCAGCTGACATGGCATTACTTTGATGTGTTTCAATGCACATCTCAACATGGCTATAAACTAAGAAAGGTTAAGCAATGCTAACATATAAACAACAACAACGTACAGTGGAGGCCTCTTCCCTCCAATACATGCAATGTGTAGTCTTTTAGTATTGTATTCTTTCTGGCCCTGTGGATAGAACAAGTTTAGTACTGGCCAGATAGAGTTGATCATAAGCTTTCTTGCTCTCTGGACAGCTGTATGCATGCCTGGATTCTAGTGGTGGGCTATTATCCCTACCACCCAGGTATACAGCTTTATAGAGAGGTAAGAATAACCACAACCTGGGAAGAAGGGACTGGGGATTGTAGGATGTTTCATTTTTCTTCTTACATACCAAGAGTGCGTAACACCCTCAAGGGAAATGAGAGCCAAATGCCAAAGAAACCTGTTTGTGATTTGCATTGAGTAACTTAAGGAGGATAGCGTCATGTTTCAGGCTGAGAGGAAACCAGACTAAGCAGTATTGATGATATTTGGCAGCATTCCCCCAGTTTGCTTGCCAAAATGTTGGTGAGGATTTTACTGTCCAGATTAAGGAGTGATGCTGGATGAGATGAAGTATATGATCTGGAGTCCTGCTTATGTACAAAAGTTATCTTTACTTCCTTTTTAGTCAGAATTTTCCCAATGCCAAAATGTTTCAGTATATTTTTGAGGTGACTTTAAAGGCATTCTGTGACTCAATGCTTTATGGCATTCTAGTGAAATGTTGTCAATCCCAAGATACTCATTGAAGGCAAGATATTAGATACCACTCCCAACATCTGAACTGGATCTTCCGAGTCTAGGGGTTGTTAAGTCATTCAGAAGGGGGAAAGGAAAAAAGCAACAAACCCTAAACCTTCTGATTAATCATTTATGCTTCTAATGAGGTTTATGATATAAATAAAATTCTTATGTTATTTTAGAAAGAAAGAATGTATACATTTTAACCTGCAATTTAAAATGTACATTTACTTTTTAAAAGGTCCTTGGAAAAGTATATGCATCAGTTCAAGTATTTGGGACAATTTATGAGAACACAAATGGAGTTTTGTAGAATAAAGTATACCTAGTTGAAAATTGTAACAGTTTATTAAATGCTCCCAGGATTCTGAGTATTGTAAAGAATATGAAAGAAAAAACAAAGATGTGTTTCTTGACTCTAAAGTACTTAATATTTTTTTTAAAAATTGAAAGCAGGAAATTACATATTATAGTCTTATAAAATTTTGTTTTATACTACCATGCCCACAAGAAGATAGACGCAATAATTTACTGTTGTTAGATATGTTAATTAGTTCAACCATTCTAGAAATCAGCTTGGAATTATGCTAAAAAAAAAGAGAGACTAAATTGCCTATATACTTTAACTTAGATATCCCACTGTTCAGCATAAACTGCAAGGAGGTGAAAGACAAAATGAATGATACCATATATGTCAAAATATTCCTAACAGTATTTTGAAGTAAATTAAGTCTTTATCAAATGGAAAATGGCCAAACAAATTATGTTACATGCATATCATAGAATGTTACTACACCATAAAAATTATGCATATCAAGAACTCAGAGAATCATGAGAATATTTATGTGAACTGATGTAGTGTGAAATAAGTAGGACCAGGAAAATAACATAAACAATTATTACTACAATGTAAACAGAAGAACAAAAAACCACAACTGAATACTATGTAATTATAATAATCAAGCTTGGTGTAGCAGAATAATTTTTCTTCTACCTAATGCCTTGAAACAAAAAAAAAATGAAAGAAAGAGAAAAAAAACACAGTTCAGCAAAATTAACATATTATCAGATGCAGTTGATATTTTAGTTTGCTTTGGGGAACTGTATTTTTTCTTTCTTTTTTAATCTTTATTTCAAGCAAAGGCTCATTAGGTAGGAAAAAGGAAGGAAAATATTCATAAATGAATGTGATACAAAAACAAAAAGTATGAAAAAATAAAACTAAAAATAAATTAATATCCCCATAATGCCACAAACTCAGTTTTACTGTGAGTCCAAATTATGTCTTCTGTGGACACAAAAATATGAGCTCTATCTCTCTGCATTGTAGCATAGAAAGCCTCTAAAAAGAGACTTAACTAGGATATACCTTAATATCATAATTTTAATAGAATTTTTACCATGTATAACCTATATTGTTTTTCCTTTTTTATTTAGTGTTACTGCCATGAAAGAGTTTAGAGTCAGGTCAATAAGACAAGCACATAAATAGATATAATTGATAATGGAATACTGTGATTAAGAGAGACACAGAATGTTGTAAGTGTACAAAGGAATAGCTAAACAAGGGACAAAGGCAATTACAAAAGATAAAATAGATTATTTTAATGACATAAAATTGGAAAACTTGTACATACACAAAATTAACACATCTAGGATAAGAAGGGAATAAGTTTAAAAATCTTCATATTGAGTATCTTTGGTAAGAGTTTGTTATCCAAGATATATAGGTAATTAATAGAACTAGATAAGATCAGAAGTCTTCTCTAACAGATAAGTAGTCAAGGGAGATGAACAAACAGTTCTCAAAAGATAGACAGCAAATATTTTACAACCATGAAAGACTCCTCCTATTAATATGAGAAATGGAAATCAATACAACCCTGAGGTTTCACTTCACGACCAGCAAACTGGCAAAGATGACAAAAGTTAAAGGGGATGTGTAAAGATAGGAACACTAATGCATTGTTGGTGGATCTGTAAATTAGTACAACTAGTCTAGAAGAGAATCTGGAATGGTGCAAATAAAATCACTTAAATGTCTGTGCCCTTTGACCTGCAGTTTCCACTGCTACCCTGAAGAGGGGTAAAGATTTACTGAAATATTTATAGTAGCTATTTTCATAATAGCAAAGAATTTGAAACAAAATAGACGACCATTGATTAGGGACTGATTAAACAAATTGTGATGATGAATGGAATGGAATATTACTCTACTGTAAGAAATGAAGAAAATGTTCAAATCTGCAAGGACTTACATGAACTGATACAAAGTGAACTAAGCAGTACCTGTAAAACAATATATACTATGACAACCACATTAAATGAAAAGATTAACAACCATAAAACAGTTGAAAATTAATGTTGTAAAATTATAAAGAACAATCTTGCTTCCAAAGAAGAAAGAAGAGAATCAATACCTCCATTTGCAGAGGTGGGGAATTCCAGAAGTGTGGAACAGTGCATTAAAAAAAAAATTCCAGATTTTTTTTTCAGTATGTTGATCAGTTTTGCCCAAATTTTCCTTCTCTTCTTTTTAAAAACATTCTTCCAGGGGAGTAGTCCTCTAGGAGGAGGGAAAAGGAAGAATAAGGAACATAGAAGTAAATCGAGACAATAGAAATACCAAAACAATAAAAAAACTATTAAAATAATGAAGTCTATATATTCAAATTACTTTTAATAATAAAAATTGTAATGAGACTCACATTTGTGACATTAATAAATAAAATAAACATGTTTTAATATTAAAAAAGTAAATCCAGAGGAGAACAAGAGTACTTCGGATGGGGAAAGTGGGACATGGCATTTGAATTGAGTAGGAACTCAACAATCACATATAGGGAAGATAGTAATAAAGAACAGCATGATGTATTCTTGGAAGGATGAGTAGTTCAGTTTGTTTTGGATCATAACATCTATGGGGTGATAGTGTAAGATAAGGCAGAAAAGGTAGATTGGAGCCAGATTTTGGATAGTCTTAAATGTCAGACCGAGAAATGTGGACTTTATTCAGTGGGCAATCAATCCTAATTGCCATTAAAAGGTTTTAAGCAGTGGAGTAAAATAGAGAGTGTATTAAGATCACTTTGGCATTGATGTTTGCAATAGATTAGAGGGACATAAACCAGAGGCAGGAAAACCAAATTAGGCAAGAGGAACTGAAAAAATGATTTGCAGTAGAGGAAATAGAAGGAATAGATGAATGAAATAGGTATTTCCAAATATCTTGAAGAAGAACTTCAGTATTGTATTTTTACTTCTCATGATTAGAATATTACCTGGTAGTAATAGTAGTGGTAGTAGTAATAGTAGTAGCAGCAGCAGTAGTAATAGTAATAGTAGTAGTAATAGTGATAGCAGAAGCAGCTAGCATTTATATAGCACTTAGAATGTGCCAAGCACTGTGCTAAATGCTTTACAATTATTATTTCATTTTATGCTCAAAACAACCCTGGGAGGTAGGTGCCATTATTATCTCCATTTTACAGATGAGGAAACTGAGGCAAATGGAGGTTAAGTTATTTGCCCAGGGTCATACAGATAGTAATTATTTGAGGTTGAATTTGAACTAAGGTCTTCCTGACTCCAAGCCCTGAGCTCTATCTACTGCTACACTATATAGGTGGTGTTTTATAAATGCTTATTGATTGGTTTGTATTTTACAACTGTTTTAATATATATAAACACATATGCATATACATATATTCATATACATGTATCTATATATGGATTAAAAGTACATATATATTTGTATACAAATACAAAAACATATAGATAATCCTACTCAATTATTTTTATTCGGCTACCTATAAAATGCCAAAGTATTTGAATAAGACAGTCATGGAAATCATAGAAACGATATTGGAAGGAACCATATAGATAATTCAAGCTAACAATAGCAATAAAAGCTGAAGCCCAGGCAAATATAATGACTTGCTCAATGTTTCAGGTACTTAGTTGCCATTTTTCTGGCCCTCTCTTTTCCACTCTATATCATCTTGAACAAATCTTCTAATTTTTTTTTTCAATTCTTCTTATTTATCATCATAGTAATGTTCTACTCTATTCATTTACCATAATTAGTACCCCTTGCCCCAGCTCAATGATCTTTCAATTATCCTATATTATCTCCTAGTCAGCTCCCCATTATCTTTTTCACAAACCATTTCTGTTAAATTATTCAAATTAAAGTTTACATATGGGACACATACCATTACTGGCAATCTCCCACGGATAAACTTAACTCTTAAGGTGTCTTTCTTTAGTTGGTAAAACTATAAGAATTCCCTTCCCTTTCTCCATCCCACTACCTCTGAGAACCCCATCTCACTACCAATATTTTCTTACTTCTGATGTTTCTTCTCAATCTTAACCAGAGTTCATGCCAATCTTCCTCATCCCTAGAGCCCAGTAAGATCTTCCTCTAGCCTCTGTACCCCAATCTTCTTGAAGTTCACAATCCAGTCAATGGAGTCCACAGTACTATCAATGAGGTCTCCATTCTCCAGCTCTCAGAGCCTTCTTCCATGGCCCCTTGGCTCGGGCACTTGCTTTCTGGCCGTAGGAGACATCTCCAAGAGTGCTACACTTGCCTGACAGGTGGTAACAGTGGGATGTGAGTCATCTCTTTTATATTTTCTAATGCTTCAGTGGTGGACATACATTATTGACATCCATAATTGGAACTCCAAATGCCCTATCCCAGAGAAATATTTACTATGATATAGCTAAATTATTGATTAAATGAACTTTTTGTAGAATGACCTATGAATATCCCTGATAACATTATTTCTATGGGGGAAAATGTTCCAAGTCCCAAAAAAACAAATTATTCATGAACTTTTGGAACTCACTTTGACCGCAAATTGGAGATTATGTGCATAAAATTATTGTATAATATACACCATACGAACTCAATAATTATTGTTGTTAACTATGTCCAAGCTTCAGACAATACCCTTGTTATTTCATGTGATGTATAACATATTATAATTCTAGTGTAGCTAAAGAATTTTGTTAATCTGTAGAGTTCATTGCAACTTGATTTGGCTTCTATTATGATTACAGGTCCCTAGGTATTAATTTACCACTGAAATCTGATTAATTATATTTGGCTTATTTCCTGAGGCTTAAGCCAAGTTAGTCTGATTTTGATAGCTGTAAATTGGGCAAGAGAAATAGTCTGCATTATGACAAGTGTGCATATTTATTTAATTATATAATTTCAAGTCTAATTGAGTTTAGGCCACTGAAATCCCCTGCAGCCAATATTTTACTGCTCTTGTATACACACACATACACACACAAATCTATGTGTGTGTATTTTGTATATATCCTATTTGAGCAACCATTTCCAATTTCTCATTGTACTAAAGAGATTTTTAGTTAGTTGGCTTGTGCTTTCAAGAATGTGTCTCTTTTAACATAGTCTAAATTATGTCACCATTGGAAGTTAACCTCCCTTTTGAGTCTATTACTTGCTAAGTCTAATAGCTCATTACAACTAAATTGCCACATTCTCTCACATATTGTTGATTTAGTGATTTGATGTTTCATTACCACTCAACTTTTCATGAAATTATTCTAGGGACATATTTTGCATTTAGTTGACAAAAAATCTTGTGAATTTGCAAGAGAATTATGTACTTGTCTGACATAATTTTTTGAAACTATTAATCTTGCCTTTGAAAAACTGTTTTAAAATTGATATTCTTTCAGTTACTTTTTTGGCATAATAGTAAGTACTAAAATTCTCTCCCTCCCCCCACCCCATAACTCTATAATCACATCTGGGACTGGAATATTGGTATTTGCCCTAAGTCTGCACAGAGGAAAAACCAAGTGAATAAACAACAGCCACGTTATGGGCTATAACTTGCAGTTGGATGGACAATCTATGTAGCTCATCTTTCCATATATATATCTCCTAGTCAAAAACTGAAAAATGGACAAAGAGTTGGGTCCACAATTATGCAAGAGGAGTAGTATGGACTAGATTACCCTAGGGGAATGATAAAGTACTTTTAATAACCCATAGCTTCTCCTTGAAACAAAGGCCTATCTTTTATAATTTCAGTATTCTTCTCATGATACTGCATGGCTGCAAGCCATGGAAAAGTATAGTCTCAGAAGAACTGACGTTGAAAATAATACAAACAATAATGAAAAGGCATGCGGTGAACATCAGCTGGCTGCAACGTATGACAAATAAGGAATTATGAAAGAAAATAAGTTTAAAAAAAGGATACCACCAAGAAAAATATTTTTAAAAAGATGAGCTGGTCATGTCATCAGAAGGAGGTTTAACGAATGCCTACATTTTCCATTGGCATCTTCAGAATGTCAGGATTCCAGGAAGATGCCCCATAGTTTCGATGGGTTACCTGTGACAAACATAGGAGGACACAAGCAAAATTTGCACAGCTCTGCTTTTACTTTCTATGTGACCTTAGGCAAGTGATTTAATTTCCCTGGGTCTCAGTTTATTTGTTCCTAAAAATGAGGAAGCCTAATTAAATAATCTCTAATGTCTCTTCTAGATCTTCATCTGTAATCTCCTGAGAGGGGAGCCAGGATGAACAGGCATGGATGGATAGGTTAGATTCTGTATCTTTAGAGGGGATATCTCCATCGATGAACATAGCTTCCTTGGAGTGTCTAACTTAACTTTTTAATTATAGTGTCACCTTAAATATTAGAAATAAGACAAGGCATGGTTCATATATCAAGATATCTGGCGAGATATGTATATATGTATATATGCATATATATGATGTATATATATATATAAATATATATAATCTGAGAGTTTCAACAATGTTCATTCAATAAGTATTTATTAAGCAACTACTGTGTGTACAGGTTTATGCTACATGCTGGGGAAAATATCAAGTTTAGATAGGACACTGTTTTTGCCCTCATGGAGCCTCTAATCGAGGACCAAGACACTAACAGAGTTAACTGTAATACACAATATTACATGCTAAGTACACTATATAGTTGAAAACCAAAGAGCTATTTGAATTCTATGTGAGGAATTGGCATTGCCAACCGGGAAAATCAAGGAAAGCTTCATGAAAGATGTTGTATGAGTCGTGCTTTTAAAGGATTGATACATATTCAGCAAACAAAGAGAAATATAGAGGACATTCTAGCCATGAGGAGCATTATAAGCAAGAGTCCAAAAGTAGGATGGTATTTTGCATATTGGGGGGATTAAGAGTAGTTCAGTTTGGATGGAGCAGAGAGTGTGTGAAATGAGGAATATAAGATAATTCTGAAAGATACAATAGTGATAGGTTATGGAGGATCTTAGATGCAATACAAAGACCTTTGAATTTTATTAGTCAATAGGTAACCCTATAACTTTTAAAGCAAAGATATTGGGTAAATCCTCTGATCTTATGATTGATGTGCAAGAAAGATTATGTAGGACTAAGTACATTACATTAAGAAGGTACTGGTAAGTGGTAAGAAGGATGGAATAAGGTAGGGAAAGAAGTAGGAGGAACTTCTAGGAGTCTCTTGCAATATAATGAGGAAAAAAAAACTGTAATCAATTCAGGGTCATCACAATTACCTAAAATAGGACAAACTATTTAGTCTCAGTTTTAATAGACTAGCCAACACTAACTAATCTCAGTCATATTCTAAGAGAAAAAGCACATACTTTCTCCACTGGTTGAACGAACACCTGTGCAAACAATGAAGTTCTTTTTGCTGTATCTTTGCTACACTTCTCATAACTTAGGTCAACTTGGAATAGATTTTGGAAAAATTCATTTGGTTTTCTGTTAACTTAACTATAACTATCTAGAAATAGAAAGCAAAATATCTAAACTTCTAGGCTTGAAAGACCCTCTTCTTAAGACAGATGAAAAATGAAGCAGAATTCCTTTATTTTTTAGTTAAAATATAATTTTCTATTTTGTTGCTTCTTGCTATGTTCTACAGTTATGGACTTTGTCAGACCATGACTTCTCATGAAAAATGATCTTACAATAATAACATGAATTTCAAGTTAACTATGATTAATGACACTCTATAGATAAAGATAAATCATTTCTATGGAAAGCAATTTGTACTGTGCCCCAAAACTAAGCCACACATACTCCTTGACCCAGTGAAATCACCACTAGATCTATACCTGAAAGAGATCAAACAAAGAGGAAAAGATCTCCTTTATACAAAATTATTTATAGTAGCTCTTTTTGTAGTGATGTAGAACTGAAAAGTAAGGGAGTACCCATCATTTGGGGCAAATCATAGCATATGGATATAATGCAATACTATTGTGCTTTAAGAAATGATGAAAGGGGTGGTTTAGAGAAACCTGGGATGTACTGATGCCAGCTGAAGTGAGCACAATCAGCAGAACAATTTATACTGTAACATGAATGAAACAGACATTTGAATAATAATAAATGAACAATTAAAATGAACAATTTTGCAAAATTTAAGAACTCTAATCACCACAATGAGCAACCAAGATTCCAATAGAATGATGATGAAGAACACTACCCATCTTTTGACTGATGGACTAATATGTAGAATGAGAACTA
This sequence comes from Vombatus ursinus, assembly GCF_900497805.2. Taxonomy (NCBI): domain Eukaryota; kingdom Metazoa; phylum Chordata; class Mammalia; order Diprotodontia; family Vombatidae; genus Vombatus; species Vombatus ursinus. The sequence continues at coordinate 3,584,455 of NW_020946557.1, read as the reverse complement.
ACATTTTTAGATAGGGCCTATATGGGCATTCATTTTATTTGATTATGCGTATCTGTCATGGGGGTTTTGTTTTTCTTTCTTTTTTTTCCAGTTGATGGAGGAAGTGAGAAGGGGAAAATGATAATTGAAAAAATAAAATTTAACTAAATAAATTAAAAAGAAAAGTCTCTGATTTTGAAAACCTTTTACCATGTAAAAATGGGTTTTATACCATACACTCCTTAATAAAAAAAAAAACATAAGCCACTGTTATGTGTAACACTTTTGCTGTGTGATGTAAAAAGCATTGTTTAAAAACATGGAAATGAAGGTATCATGAGGGAAAAAAAAGGTGTAGGTATAGTACCAGATCTCAAGCCATATTACAAAGGAATAATCATCAAAATGATTTTGTGCTGATTAATCAGTAAATCAATCTGTATTTATTAAAAGTGACTATTATGTGCCTGGCACTGTGTGAAGTGCTGGAGATATAAAGAAAGGCAAAAACCAAGTAAAAACAGTCCTTGTTCTCAAGGAGCTCACAGTTGAATGGGGAAGCCAAAATGCGAACAACTATATACAAACTATGTATCAGAAGAATTCGGGGTAATCTCAGAAGAAAGGCGCTAAGAGTAAGGAGAACTTGGAAAGGCTTCCTGGAATTCCAGGCATGGGGGACAGCTAATGAAAATGACCAAAATGGGAGATAGACTGTTGTGTGCAAGGAACAAAAAGGAGGTCAGTGTCACTGATAGCAGAGTACATGGAAGCGAGCAGGGTATAAGCAGACTGCAAAAGTAAGAGGTGGCCAGCCTATGAAGTCCTTTGAAAGCCATATAGAAGATTTTTATATTTACTCTCAGGAGGTAAGATGGAGTCACTAGAATTTATTAAATGGGAGGGGAGAGTGAGGAAAGGGTGGTGACATGGTCTGATCTGAATTTTAGGAAGACTCATTTTACAATTGAGTGAAAGATGGATTGGATTGGGAAGATATTTGAGGCAAGGAAATAGACCAGCAGGTTATTGCAGTAGTCTAGGCATGAGGTGATAAGGACTTGTACTTCGGTGGTGGGAGTGTCAGAGGAGAAAAGGGGGTATATTCAAGAGATGTTAAAAAGGTAGAAACTAGAAGACTTGATCACTAATTGTATGGGTAGGGTGGTAAGAGAGATTGAGGAGTCTAGGAAAACACCTAGGTTGTAATCCTTAACAATAATAGGGTAGTTAGACAGAGAAGAGGGATTTTGGGGGAAAGGTAATGGAATCACTTTAAGATAGTTTATAAGACATTCAATTTGAGATATCTAAAAGATATAAGACTGAAAGTCAGGAGTGAGGTTAAACTAGACAAATAGATCTGAGAGTCATCAGCAAAGAGATGATAATTGAAACCATGGCAGCAAATAAGATCACCAAGTTAAACAGTATAAAGAGAGAAGAGAATAGGCCCTGAATAGAGCCTTGGGCAACCTTCCACTGTTAGTGGGTATGATGTAGATGAAGAAGCAACAAAAGAGACAAGGAACTGTCAGAAAGTTAGGAGGAATACCTGGACATAGAAATGCATGAAAACTTAGAAAGAAGACAGTATCAAGGAAAAGAAGGTGATCTATAGTGTCAAAGGCTTCAGAGAGGCCAAGAAGAATGAAGATTGACAAAAGGCTATTAAATTTGGCAATTAAAAATCATTAATAACCTTGGAGAGAGCAGTTTCAGTTGAATAATGAGATCCACTGTCAAACTGAAAAGAGTTAAGAGAGTGAAAGGAAAGAAAGTGGAAGTACCTATTACAGATGGTCTTCTCAAAGAGTTTAGCCACAAAAGAGAGAAGAGATACGGGATGGTGGCTAGTGAAGATGGACAGATCAAGCAAGAGTTTTTTGAGAATGGAGGAGACATGGACATATTTGTAGGCACTAGGGAATTATAGCCAGTAGACAGGAAGCAATTGAATATTCGAGAGTAGGAATGGTGGATGAGGAAATCTACAGGATAAGACAGGATGGAACAGGATCACTTGTGCATGTAGAGGGGTTTTCCTCAGCAAGGAAAAAGCCCTTAAGAAGGTTCTATTAAGAAATAGGCTGATTAGTGGAACATTGTAGGTATGTACTATACAGAAGCAAATGAGAGTAGCCTAGTGTTTGACAAACACAAAAATCCCAGTGCTTAGAATAAGAACTCACTGTTTGACAGTAACTGCTGGGAAAACTGGAAAGCAGTCTTGTACAAACTAAATATAGACCAATACCTCATTCTATATATAAGATAAGTTCTAAATGGATACATGACTTAGACATAAAAGGTGACATTATAATCAAAATAGGACAAGGAAGAAACTGCCTTTCAGATGTATAGATGGGGGTAGAGTTCATGATAAAGAAGTGGAGGACTCCTAGGACAGATTATTTTATACTTGGTCAGATATAGGTGTACACTGTATAAGATATTTTTGCTTAATTCCTTTTCTTTGTCACAAGATAAATGACTAATGTAAAGTGGAAAATCATCAGTTATATGTATTTAAAAACAATGATCAAATTGAGCATGAGAGTAGCTCTATAATCCTTATGTTTACCTTTGGTGGCAGGATTGGTGGCAGAGACCTGTGATTTCATTGCTGTAGGTAGGAACCACCAGATGAATAAACTCTACCAACATAGATCAGCAAATGTTCCGCAACTTAGTGTTAGTAAATTGCAAGAGGGGAAGTGAAATGTTAAGTGACTGGCCCTGGGTCACATAGTATGAGTCAGTAAGAACATGAGCCCACATATTTCTATTTTGAAGGATAGTGGTTTGTTAGTTCAAATGAGACTCTAAGTCTTGATTGAAAGTTTCGTTATGTAAAAATACTGACTGAACTTTTCTTCCTGATGCATATGAATTTACATGTATTTATGAACCACATTATTTATCAACCACATTATTATTCACTGTCAAACACTAATGACTAAAAGGAAAACAGGGAACTTCAATGCAAATAAACAGATGATCAGCCTTGACAAATAAATATGGATTACCCTAGTTAATTAATATGTGAATTATTTTTCTTTGCCTGTCCTCTTCCTCTAAAATTATTGGCATGTATACATACATACATACATGTATATATGTATGTGTGTATGTATATTATATATTGCATATGCATATAGAAAGGGAAAGATACAATTTTCTTTTTGGTTTTACTTAGATATTATATGTATGTAATTTTTTTATTGTTTACATATAGAGAGCAAATATCTATATATATATACATATATACATACATATTTTCTACCTCTTTAGGAGAAATTGATTATATATGTACGTGTGTGTATATATACACACATGAACAAATATTCTATGATCTACATTTAATAACTCTTTTCTAAAGAATTGGATTGTAAATAATTCTAATGGGCTCCAAATGCTTCTTATACACTTGGAGGTGAACATTGTTGTTTCTCCATTAATCTCTTCAAACAATTTTTACAAATTTCTTCCATTTTAAACTTCATGGGCCCGATTGCTCAACATGTAATGCAGAAGTAATGTATTTCATGGATTTATTAAAAAAAACTTAGGAATGACTTAAATAGTGGGGAGAACTGGTTCACTAATAGTAGTAGTAATAATAATAATAGCTAACATAAAGTGCTTTAAGGTTTGTCAGATGCTTTGCATGCATTATTTCCTTCAGTCATCACAACAATCTTGTGAAGTAGGTGCTATTGTTATCACCATTTTACAGATGAGGAAACTGAGTTAAATAGAGGTTAAGTCACTCTCAAGGTCACATCAAGGGTCCTCTAGGTAAAAGGGTAAGATTTTTCTGTTTGCATTAATACATTATGTCAAGAAAGGCTGTTCTTCCCAATTCCCAGGCCTCCCAGGACTCTAGAAAGACACTGAACAAAAAGCATTTTGCAAGTGTGTTGCTTAATGGATGAGGTACCTCTGATAGAGAGGATAGCATAGAGGGACTGACCCTGAATGTTGCTGAACATTCCCTGGGAACATAATGGATGACCCTGATGACGCCTCGAATGTTTCAATCAATCAGCATTTATTGAGGGCCAAAATGTTCCAGGCACTGTGCTAAGAGCTTAGATACAATGACAAAAATGAAACAGTTTTCCTGTACTGTTTCCACAGCATCATAGACTAGTCCTGAAGCAAGAAGCTATTACAGATTAGAGGCAAGGGGAGGACTGTTCTTTACTGAAATGAATGGAGGAGGTGCATGGGTGAGCCTTTGTTCCCCTGCAAAAAAAAATGAAGAACAGATTTTCAGTCCCACAAGGTACAGTGAAAGGTTTTATTGTATTCGTTTCAGAGAGAAGTTCTGTGCTCCTGAGTGAATTCATTTTGATGTCTCCCACATAATATTAGAAGATGATGAGACCCCATTTGGGAAATTGTGTAGCACCTCCACTGACTCCAAGTTTCTCTCAGCTGTTAAAGCCTATCTTTTTAATATAATATATTAAGGAAGCCATGCAGGAGAGCAGGAAGTATATTGACTTTGGAGTCAAAAGTCGAAGGTTCAAATCCCACCTTTGATACAAACTGCTTGTGTAATCTTGGGCTTCACCTTCCTGGGCTTCAGTTTGCTCGCTTGTAGAATAAGGGAAGTGGACTAGATGGGTTTTAAAGCCATTCCTAGTTTTAAATCTATAATTCTACCAATGTTCTCCTGCTGATGACATAGCATATGGTTATAAATTCTGGACACCATCATAAGAATCAACCACACAAGTGAACCAAAAAACAACGGAAAGACAGCTGGTGGGTGCAGGCAGACTAGACCATGATCCGTGTATGAGAAATGGCTTAAAATATATCATCAAGGACACATAACCAGGAAAGAAGGTGGGCCAGTAATGCAATTAGAGGAAGAGGTAATAGCTATAGGGCCCAAGTGCTACACTTGTATCCACAAAATAAGAAAGAACCAGAACACACACTGAGTAGGCAGGGTAGGTCCTCTATGAGGGATTTATGGAAATCCTATGGATGAGAAAGCAGAGAAAGGTTATAATCTGCAACTGTAAATGAGTACTCATAACAGCGAGATCACAGACTTGTCAAATACCGGGAATGTAACATTGAGATGAGCCAACATAACTCACTATTCTAGCTTCAAAATTCTTGCTCTGTAAAAATAAATAAATGGAATTTTTATGTAAGAAACTAGAACACCCTCCCTCTGAGCCTCTCCTGGTATTCTTAGGCTTAGTTGCTTTAGGTTGATTGCTACCTGAAGCACTCTCTTGGCTTACAGAAGCCAGGAATTGGGTCCAACTATGAACCCAAACATGATTGATCTATTCTCTGTCCCCAAAAGACAGCAACCAAGATGTAGAATTCATCTTCCACAGTCATTGTAAGTTGAAATGTTTAAAGATACTCTCCCAGTCCCCACTCAAACTCTCATGTGGGATCCTCAGAGCAATGCTGCTACCTCTCATCAGGGAGATCTTGAAGTAGTGAAGGGTTGGGAGTGTTTATAGCCCATGAGCCCCCACCAGTGTATTTTTCCATGTTTGCTGGTTGATACCAACTAGTCAGTCAGACTTTCAGAAAAAAGGAATTTACTAAACTGGTATAATTATTAGCATTAGTATAAGCGTTCTCCTCCAAATCCTTTGATACTGTTCCAGCAATCCAAAGTCCAGGGAAAATGGGCTCAAGCTCAGACAGCACATGTGGCAAAGGGGGTAATTCACAGCTCCTGTTGGCCTTTTGTCCGAATCCTCAAGATATTCCTTTTAGTTGTGGTGTAGGTTTTTTTTTCCTGGGCTCTTTGTAAAAGTATGAATTCTGTAAAAGTGTCCATTCTGTCTTTGAGTCCTGATCCAGGCACTGCCGCAAGCTGATCTCAGGACTCTGATAGGATGCCAATGAGAAGATGGGGAGTTTTTTCAATTTCCAAAGTTTCTAAGGTCCTCCTCCAGCCAAGGAAAGAGGAAGGGGAGAGAGGAGAACAAAACTGAGAGTGAGGCCCAGGGCCTATTTACTCTTCCCCAGTAAATTGCCCTCGGGGGTTTAGCTAGAATGGTTTCTAATCTCTACTTGCTATCCTAAAACCCCCAATTCCCACCAGCTTGAGCATTATATTCAGGTTCCACAGGCCAGTATCAAGTTTCCTCAGTCAATCTGAACATTATTCCTATGTGATCATTACAGTTGATCAAAGACATTTTTGTACTTTATCTAAAGTCCATGACTGATCGATTAAGACCTTTTCTTACCTGGTTACTATACTGGGGCAAAACATTTTATTACTCACTTTAAATAGAGTAGAATGACTTAATTGATAGGTTCAATCAACATTTAACTTTTATAGAAATACAGGTTCTTTCTTGTCCACTTCTGATATGTTCTACACTTTCCCACAACAGTTTATCCCCAGGCCTGTAGAAATGCCTGGACAGAGAGTATGTATCTCCCTTTTCCTTCATTTTGGTCCTAGAATGACTTTATGTACCCATTTTTCATTATTTGGCTAGAAATGTCAGGGAAGAAAACAAAAAGTCAATTTAAAGTTTTTTTTTTCTTGTATTATTAAAATTAATTTTTTTTTTTTGAGATTAGGTCTTCAGATCTAACCCACGGCAGAAAGAGCAATGGCCAGTTGCGGCTGAATCCCAATGCTGATCAATATAGAAGGTTTTTTTTGTTTGTTTGTTTTTGTTTAGGCAATTGGGGTTAAGTGACTTGCCCAGAGTCACACAGCTAGTTAAGTGTTATGTGTCTGAGGCCGCATTTGAACTCTGGTCCTCCTGACTCCAAGGCCAGTACTCAATCCACTGTGCCACCTGGCTGCCCCTAGAAGTTTTAAACTCATCCATTTTTCTGACATGTTCCAGTTCACCCTTCTTTGGGTTTTCTGGTGGTCCCCTGCTCCCAGGGACTTACCATAATGGTGTAAGACTTAGTACAGACACCTGAGGGGAAAGCTCCGTGGTACAGTGGATAGAGCACCAGGCTTGAGTCAGGATAAACCTGAGTTCAAATCTGGCCTCAGACGCTTACTAGCTGGTGACCCTGGGCAAGTCACTTCACATTGTTTGCCTCAGTTTCCTCATCTGTAAAAGGAAGTGGAGAAGGAAGGAAATTGCAAACTGCTCCAGTATCTCTGCCAAGAAAACCCGAAATAAGGTCATGAAGAAACGCTAAACTGAACAAAAGCAACAGACATTTGATCATCTTTAACACTACTAACTGAACTCAGCAATCTACTAGCCTCAGCCTCCTCTAGTAGCAGGGATTACAAGTGCGTGCCATCATACTCTGCCCTGAAAACAATAAAAAAGAAAAAAAAATTAAATAGCCTATTCATTTACATCCCCTAACCCCATCTGGCTTCCCCTCATCCCTATCTTCCTGTATTTGTGTGATATGCATTAGAAATAGTATTCTAGAGATTTGCTAATCTGGGACTACTCATCATATTTTTTATTTAAAAAAATTTTAAATTTCTTATTTATCCATTGTCTGATTTCTTTTAGGAAAGACCTAATTGCTTTCATCTATTGCTGTAGGTCTATGGTGATTTTCAAAGCTGATTTTCTGTAAAGTATCAGAAAAAAAAATATCCCTCCTAGTGTTTTACAGTGCTTTTGTTTAGTGTGTGTGTGGGGGTGTGTATGTGTATATAAAAATAAGGTTATTGGAATTTTTTTTTCTGGCTATCACCTCTAGTGGAAATTGCATTCAGACAGTGGCTTTAAGCAGAGAAGAAATATCTCTTTATCCAATAGAAACAATTTCTTTCTCCTGTGCTACTTCCCCTGTGATGAATTTCTCAGCCATGAATTTAACTTTCCTGATTAATATTTATAGTCTTCAGGTACCTGTAATGTCAGTTACTGTGAGGGTGGGAGGCATCACAGGGGAAATGATTTTTAGTCTGCCAACAAGCAAGTTTGCAAGGATTGTCTAAAGGTCCTGAAGCCTCAAGGAAGCCTCAGGACTAATTCTGGCTGGATGACTATGAGTATGAATATGATGATGAATATGAATATGAAGATGAATATGACTTTGAGGCCTCCACCTAATGCTAATTAGAGATGGCATGGCCTACTGGTCTTGGGGCAAGGAGATGTTGGGTCAGTTTCTTTTTGCCAAGAGTCTGTCTTATGATCTTGGGCAATTCATTTAACCTTTTGGGACTCTGATTGTCCCCAACTGTAGCAAGGGCTAAAATACGCTTGATCAAGTATGTGCCCTCCACAGAACCTACAACTCCATGTTTACAGAGCTCTTAGAGACCTTCCAGGACACTTAATTAAAGAGCTTTCATGTTCATTTCTCTTGCTCCATAATAGTTTCCCTTCTTATGTGGACAACTAGCCATCAGTACCTTAAAATTGTAGACGGGTTGAAAAAAAATAGACTTCTCCCTTCCTTCTTTGCAAAGGTGGTTGTGGGCACAAAATATTGGTTGAACTCAGCTGAAATGTTGACTGGCTTTGCTGAACTGTATTCTTCCCTTGTTTCTTTTTTATTCTTTGTAATAAGGTATAATAGAGGCAGTGTGATAGAGAGCTAAGTTTAAAGCTAGGGAAACTTGGCTTAAATTCTTGCCTCTTACAATAACTGGCTGTGTGACTCTGGGCAAATCACTTAACCTCTGAGTGCTCCTGGCAAATCTTTAAGATTATAAAGTTGCAGAGGTATCTACCTACATTGGTGGAGGGAGTCCTCTCTCCTTGGAATTCCCTTCACAAATGATAGCACAGGTTCAATCCTGATCTCTAAGAAGGGATGGCTCTTTGAGGAGGGATGTATTCAGAAATAAAGGTGACATTAAGACAATACAAAAAAATCAACATCTATATTTTTAAAATTATAGCCTCTTAGAGGTCAGGATCTGTACCTGCCTTTCCATGGAACTCAAATATTTGTCACTTCTAGAGCCTTGGAACCAGTGTTATACATACCCATCATTTTATGATGGTTGGAGTTTCCCTTAGATTCTTTGGTGGTCATAGGTATAATTTATATATTTACAGAGAGAAGGGAAAACTACTGTTCTACTAAGGACTGCTTTCATACAGGCAGAAGAATTGTACACTAATTTTCACCTCTGTCAAAGACTTCAGACAAACTATCTTAAGCCCCTCTGCTCTGTAGATCATCTTGTTTGACCCGTTCATTTTACAGAGGAGAAAATTGAACATTTAAACTAGAACATTTAAACTGATTTATCTAGGGCTTGGTGGCATAGTGAATAGAATTCAGGGCTCGAAGTCAGGAAGACTCATCTTCCTGAGTTCAAATCTGGCCCAAGACACTTACTAGTTGTGATCCTGGGTAAGTCACTTAACCCTGTTTGCCTCAGTTTTCTCATCTGTAGAAGGAGCTAGAGAAGAAAATGGCAAACCACTCCAGTATCTTTGCCAAGAAGACCCCAAATGGGGTCAAGAAGAGTCAGATATGAATGAAAAAACTAAACAACAACACATAAAGGTTGGAGACTGACTGTTACTTCACTGGTATAGGGAGCTTCTGCATGAAGAAACTCTATCAATGCTGGTAGGCCTTTTTTCTGCAACTTAAAGTCTTAGAAAGTTGCCTAGAACTAGAACCTAGTACCTGTTGTTGCTGTAGTTTGTCCTTTGTTCTCAGAGGACCATGACATCAGGAAGGTGATAGCATGACTTGCAAGTGAATTGAATTTAAATGAGGGAGGGCTGTGCAGTCATAAGCCTCACTTTCTCCTCTGAAACCATCTGGGGCCAGTGGCAAGGTATAGATCACAACTGGAGATGGCCAGTACAGAACTAGAACCTAGCACCTAGAGGTTAAGTAACTTGCCTAGGGACATATAGTCTATGTATGTCAGAAATAGGACTTGAACCTACATTGTCTTGTTTCTGTGGCCAATTCTCTGTCTACTATGCTCTACATCACAGGCAAATAGCAGAATTGCAATTGAAAACCAGAAATTCTCATTGTAAATCATTTCCTCTTTCCATTATATGAGGCTACCTTTCCCTCATTATCATTTACTCAATAAGTATTTTGTTAAGCATTACTATGTCTAAGATGCTGTGGGAGATACAAAGATGTACATAAAACAACATTCCCTGTTATATTGAGGCAGTCAGGTGGAACCATAGATAGAGTGCTGGGCTTGAGAATTTTAAAGATCTGAGTTCAAATATGGCCTCAGATACTTATATGACCCTGGGCAAGTTTACTTAACCTGCCTACTTCAGTTTCCTCAGCTATAACATAGTGGTAATAAGAGCACCTTCTTCCCAGCGTTTCTGTGAGCATAAAATGAGATCATATTTGTGAAGTACTTAGTGCCTGGACATGGTAGGTTCTTAATCAATGTTTGTTTCCCCCTCCCTCTTGGGATTTCCTATCAAATATGAGAGAAGATGTTACAAAGATATCTGCTGTAGGAAATAGCTTATGAAAAGTGTCATAACAGCCTGGAAGTGATACAGACAGGAAGTGATATGGGATGTCAGTGAAGGGAGAGATCGGTTCTATCTGGCATAATCAGAAAAAGGATCATGGAAAAAGCAGCACTTGATCTCAGCCTTGAAGGATTTCAACAGCTAGAGACTGAGAAACAGCCTTCAAGGAGAGAAGAGAAAGACTCAGAGGTGGAAAAGCACAAGGCATGTTTGGGAAACAGCAATTAATCTGCTCTTTTAAGATGCTTTATTAAAGCCTTTAAAGAAATCTTAAGTCATTTTACAATATGTCCCCACACCTTCAATGAACGTTCCCTTAAACAACACAGCAATATCTGGTGGCATATGCAGCATTTCATCTCCACTGCCCCTCACCTCTCTCAAGAAACTCATAGAATCATAGACTTAGAGGAAGAAGTCTGAAGTCATCTAGTCCCATCCTCTCATATTACCAATGAGGGAAATGAGGGCCAGAGAGGCGATGAACACGACTTTTCCAGGGACATATGGGTAATATGTAGAAGGGCAAGGGCTTCAGTTCATGTATTTTGACTCTATATCCTGCTCCCTTTTCACTATACCACATTGATTTCCTGGTTAACTTTGACTAGAAGAAGGCATTCCTGCAGAGTTATAGTAGAAAATATTGTTGGAAAGGTATATGAAGATAAGATTGCAAAGTGACTTGAATGCCAGTCTAAGGAAACTTAGACTTTATTCGACATACAGTGAGGGAGGGAAATTAACAGAACCTGCAAAACTCTATGTAAGGTGACAAAGAGGGAAGAGAAAAAGGAAGTTTCTAATATGGGTGACTGGTAGGCAATGTCCCTTACAGAAATAAAGAAGGCAGAAGGAAAAGCTGGTTTGCAAGGAAAGATGATAAATTCTGTTTTGGACATATGCCTCTGCTGCTCTGCCTGGTTTCAATTTCATTGAGCAAGATGCCTCTCCTAGGTTAAGCTCATCACTTCTACCATGAGCTAACTCAAGCCTTGACTGACACCATCTCCTTCAGCCTCTTTTCCTCTCTAATTGATGGGCTGGAGGGTGGAGTACCAAAATTCTCCCAATGCCTTGCTTTGTAGAGGGCAGAAACTGGACTTTTCTGCCCACTCCACTTTGAATCTGCTGCTCTGCCTGATTTTAACTCCATGAAACAAGATGCCCCTGAGTCAGATAGACTCTGGTGTTCCGCCTCCTCCTTTCTTGTCTCCCATTGCGTTGTCTTCCTCCCCCTTCCAATTAGATTATGAGGTCCTTGAGGGCAAGAAATATCTTTCTTTTTATTAACTGTATCCCAAGTGCTTAGTACAGTGCCTGGCACATAGTAGGTACTTAATAAACGTTCATTGGATTAGATTGGACATAGGTTTCAGCTGCTGACTGGAAACTTATGTGGAGATTTCCACATAATTGGGAATGCAAATCTCAGGTCTAGGAGAAGGATGGAGACTGGAGGTTTAGATTTGGGAGTCATCTATGAAATAAATGAGAATTTTAAAAAAGTATAGCAAGATGATAAAATAAATTGAAGACAAAACCTTGAAAAGTACTGATATAAAGAGATCAGGAGATAATGAAATAACCAGAGAAGGAACAATCTGGTTAGGTAGAAGAATCAAGAGAATGTGGTTGGTATCTCCAAAGCCAAGGAAAGGGGAATATCCGGAAGTCAGAACTGGTCAACAGTGTTATAAGCTGTTGAAAGATCAAGAAGGCTGAGGGGGGAAAAAAGGTCATCAGATTTGGCAATTATAAGATCACTGGTGACTTTTGGCAGAAGAGTTTCAATAGAGTGTTCAGCACAGAAGCTATAGTATAAAGGGTTTAGGAAAGAAATAGGAAGTACAGAAATCATGTGTAAGCAATATTTTTGGTAGGTTTATAAGTTAAGTGGAGAAATTGATAAGACAATACCTGGATAGGATATCAGAACTGAGAGCAGGCTTTTTTAAGTTTGAGGTGATCACAGGCAAAAGTTTCCAGACAATAGAGCCTTGGAGAGATTGAAGATGAATGAGAAAGAGAGGATTTTTGAAAGGATTAGGGTCCTAGAGAGGGTAGGAGATGGTATAACTTTGAACACAGGTAGACAGATTGGCATTATAAGCAGTAAGGACATATCTTACTTTGAAGACAGGAAAGAAGGGAATGGATGATGATAATGAGTTCTGAGGTGTGGAGAAGAATAGAAAGAACTCAGTTTTAGTAACCTTTATCTTTCTTTATCTTTTTAGCTTATTATATTTTTCAAGTAGCATGTTTCTAAAATTAATCTATTTCTCCCCCTTTGCCCTCTCCCAGTGAGCAATCTTTTTAAAAAAATCCTGCAATACATATTAATTCCTCTGGATACCTTGCTGCTTTAGGTAAGTTGGCTTGCTTGCCCTCTGAGTGGTTGGCAATTGATGGAGTTGGTTGGCACCTTATTCACAGGCATTGTTTCTCTTAGTAATCACCACAAGGACTGGGCTGGAAGCACACCACTGGTTTGGGGGGTGCTATCATGCCCAGGGCTCTTATGTTTTCTGGTGGTCTACTGGTGGTAGTTGGTAAGCATTTGCTGGTTGTAAATGAGGAAGCTGAGGCCTTTTCCTACACTGATTTATCTTCCCAATGATGACTGGATTGGAAGCAGGTCTAGTGGTTTGGGAAATTCTACTATTTGAAAGGCTTTTGGGCTCAGCATCTTGGGCTGTCTTCCTCAGAGATAAGGTAATGGTTAAGGTGGCTGTGGTGATTGATATGCCTATAACACTCTGCTTTACCTCTCTCCCTCAAGGTGCCCTGTTGCATGTATATACATACACGTGCACATACATTAATATATATAGTGTATATGTATATATATGATTACATGTATGTATTACACATGTGTATTTGTATTTCTATCTCTTCTGTTTCTACCTCTGTGTGTATAGTCAGGCAAAACAAATTCCCACATCCCATCTCTCCCCTCAAGGTTGCCCTGCTGCATAACTATGTATGCATATACATACATATACAAACATACATACATACACATATATGTGAGGGTATATATGTATATGGAAAGGGGGGTCAGGCAAAATAAATTCTCACGTCAGCTACATCTGAAAATCCATGTGTCTTTCTTCCATAAGTTCATCTCCTCTCTGTCAAGAAGTGAGTGGCATATTTCATCTTTATTCTTTTAGACTTGTGGTTTATCATTGCATTGATCAAAGTTCTAAAGCTTTCAAAATTGTTTTTCTTCTCTAATACATTATACAAATTGTTTTTCTAGTTCTGATTATTTCACTCTGTGTCAGTTCATAAACATCTTCCTACTTTCCTCTGAAATTGTCTGTTTAATCATTTCCTATGGCACTATTTTCAATTACATTCACATACGACATTTTGTTTACCCATTCCCTATTAGTAGGATTCTCCATTAGTTTCCAAATTTTGGCTATCAGCAAAAAGGTCCTATAAATATTTTTGTATATATGAATCCTTTTCTTTTTTCTTTGATTTCTTTGAGTTATAGGCTTTCTCATTGAAGTTGGAAGCTAAGACATTTTGTGTAAGAGTCAGGGGACTTAATAGGGCAAGAAAATGATTGAAGTACTTAGTTTGGGAAATAAAACATGTTCATAATCCAAGCAGAATTTTTTAAACTATCAGTTTTGTGGTGGTGTTTAGGATGGATTGAAGTTAGGGAGAAACTAGATTTAGTACAGTTAGAAAGGTATGATTGTTCAGGCATGAGATTTTAAAGCCCTGAACTAAAGTGGTCATAATGGGTCTAGAAAGTAAAGGGAAAATGTGGAGATTTGTTTTGCTTGATTATACATGTTTTTGTTTTTCTTTCTTTCTCAGGGAGATTGGGGTGGGAGGGAGAAGAGGTGTATTTTTGCTGATTAAAAAAACCCAAAATATAACTTTTTAAAATGCAAGGGAAAGATTCAAGGAATTATAAATGCAGAATCAACAGTACTTGATGACAGAAGGGTAGGAATCAAAGATTCAACAAACACTTATTAATCACTGGTTGTGTACAGAACACTGAGCTAGGCACTAAGGGAGAAATAAAATGTAGATAAAAGAGGGTCCTTTTCTTCCTGAAGCTTAAAGTCTAGTAGGAACAATTGACAGTTAAACAAATAAACAAAATACAAAACAAAAATTTGATAAGTACCTAACAGATGTGCAAATGAAGTTTCCCATAGGGTCCAAAAGATAATGTTGTTACCAGACTGGAGGAGGGGAAATGGAGAAGAACAAGTGAAAGTTTACTTAATAATGTTGTATTTGGGTTAGGCCAAAAAGGATCCTCTAGAATTAAACATGTGAATGAGAGAAGAGAAAAACTGATTTTAAGGAGAAGATAATTGAGTTTGCCTTTCAATATATTGAGTTGGTGGTACAATAGTCAGGTGGAAATATGCAATTAAAAATGCAGGACTAGAGTTTTAGAGAGGTGGGAATAGAGATGTACATTTTGGAGTCAGTCACATTCATTTCCTGCCTGTAAAAGTGGATATCATAACATCTTCCGATTACCCATCTCTGAATATATTAAAATACCTATAAGGTACTTTCAAATCCTTGGAAACGATACAGCTACAACTCTTCTTTACCGGGCCAATGATGAACAAGAAGAGTTTGAATAGTTGAGATCCCAAGGTAATCTGAAAAAAATCTATCCGCCTAGATATACAACCCACTCTTTCAGCAAACATTCTACTTGTGAAACTGATTAACTTAAATTTTTGCTCTCATTTCCCTTGACTTTAATGGAGATGTTAATGATAGAGGAAAAGTTTAATGTGTTGCTGTGAAATGGATGTCCTTCTGAATGATGAGGTTCCAACTTAAAACTTCTGTGAGTCTCTGAAACAGAGAGTAGTAGGTGAAAGGGGCTGGATAAATCTACAAACTTAATAATTGACCCTACAAAACTTGAGAGTGTATCCTATCCAACAAAGATAGATTTTTTTTCTCTTACGCTGTAATTGAAATCAAAAGTCTTGGTCCATAAAGATATGATTTACAAAACTACTTTTCATAGTTTTTTCAGAAACTTCTGAATTTGATTCTCTTTCCTACTTGGTTTGGCACAAGCAATACACCCTCCCAAAAAACAGTGTTGAAAAGCCTTCCTCCAATCTTCCTTCTTTCTCTTTCTTCCTTCACCTTCTTGCTCTACTGCCTTATTGAATTAGCAGAAGTGGCTTGAGTCACGTTGGATTGCCTTTGGAGGACCATTCAGCTTCCAGTACAGCTGAACCCAAGAAATGGTGCCCAAGAAAAAGAGTTTTTCTGTGTGTTTAAAGAGTTGTTTTTTCAGCACACAGATGTGTAGGCACCATGCTATTGTAGAAGATTTGGGAGGTATTATACTCTGTAATTTCTAACTCCTTCATTTTTCTCCTTCTTCAATCTTTTCCACCCTACCCCATGCATCAAATTTGCCTGGGAGGTCAGAGAATGCATTGGAAGAAAAGCAGCAGGCCCAAAATATCCTCTCTGCACAGGAAGGGGAAAAAGAAAGCAGAATGGGGGGAATAGTGCAAAACTGAACTTAAACAATTTACCTTCAGTGATGTAGTAAAAGAACACTGCACTTCGATTTAGAAAACCTAGTTTCTAGCTTCTCCTCTGATTCTACCTAGATGTTTGTCCTTGAACAAGGCATTTCACTTTGAAGAGCCTGTTTCCTTATGAGTAAAATGAGGGAGTTGGATTTTATGATCTCTGCTATCTCTAATAATGTACAGTGCTATGACTTTATTTTAAACTGTTTGATGGGCTAAAAAGGAAACATACTTCTAATGATTCTGGATCTAATCCTGCCAGAGGAATGTACAATTTCTTGTTTATAGCTAACGATGTTATTATGCCTCCTTGACTACTTGGGATGGTGGGGGGGGAGGGGAGGAAAGGGGCAGATATAAGTTATCTGCAGAAAGAAAAATATTAGGATGAAATCAATCCTGGCATTTCCATTACATTCAGGAAAATGACGTTCTGAACTGTAGGTTAGCAAGACCTGGAATTTGAGAAAGTATCTTTTCGATTCAGGTTTTGATTTATAGAAGCTTTAAGCAAGTGGAGGGTCTCGAGACGGCCATAGTGTAAAACAGAATAGGAACAAATAGGGCTTTGGTTCATCTGTTCCACCTAGTTAAGCTCCCAGAGATGAGCGGGAGTGCTGGTAGCGATGACTGTGAAAAGCCGTGTTCTGGTAGATTACGCTGCAAGGGTTGGCACCAACGTGGTCATGTGTGCTTTTTGTGCCTAAATCCCACAGAATGTCCCCCAGGCAGTTTAATTCTGTGGTGGAACCAACTTGAATAATTAAACAAAGCAAAGATTTGACAACACTGTACTTGTGGTACAACACAGCTGTGATTTCATGAGCTCAGTGGGGAGAAGGAGTTGGGGGCATCTGTCATAGCAAAAGCATGCTTTGTATTGAGTTAACAATTAAACAGACATCCAAAGTACTACAAAAAGGAATATAAAAAGAGGCTGCCCTGCCAGGAGTAAATGGGTCATAGTAGCTCTACCTACATGAGTCTGTTTGGTTACAAGTAAGAATGGGTAGCAGATCACTTCTGCTTGGACATGCTGTTGAGAGGTGTGGGAATGTATATTCCGGGTACATGAGTACACACTGATCTCTTTTCATAATACTAACAGTGCACCCATTTATTGGTAAAATAAGCAGATGGGAGGGGGGAATCTTTTTTCAGAATAAATATTAATAAATGTTGTATGTCTTTCTCTATAAAGACACTAAAGACTTCTCTTCTAAGTTATAAGGGGAAACTATAGATTGGACGGATATTTTTGCCTGTTGGTTTTTCTTCCTGTACAGGGGCTAAGTATTCTTTTCTTCCCTCCCTCTAAAGACAAGCTCAAAAAATTCACCACTTCTTCTGAAGCTAGACTTTAGGATCTCTATTATGGGAGATTGTCTTTTATTTCACTTGGAATGTGATATTTCTTTGTGTGTCTGAGCTACACTGGGGACCCTTTTCAATAGCTCCTTCCTCCACAGTCACATTCAGTGCCCTCACAAGCCATTTGTACAGCAAACTTGATCTACTTAGCCGCTGAAAACTGGAATATGTTAAGCATTGGAGTAATTCTGCTGCTGCACACTGTATTTCTGGAAAGCAACAAAGCTGCAGGACGATTACTGCTAAATACATTTGAACTGCAGATCTCAGCTATATAAATAGAGCAGTACAGAATTCCAAATGGAATTTATTAAACATGCTAATGTGTGAGGGAAGTGCTGGGTCCTCAGAATTAGTGGAAACGTTTAAGTTGGTGTTCTTGTTTTTTCTTCGTAGTTAACAGAGAAACTACGGTTGTAATTACTGGTTGAGCTTCTCTTCACCTTCACTCCACACCCCTTAAAATGGTTTTACCTTTAACAGCAAGATGTTCTATTT
This sequence comes from Vombatus ursinus, assembly GCF_900497805.2. Classification (NCBI taxonomy): domain Eukaryota; kingdom Metazoa; phylum Chordata; class Mammalia; order Diprotodontia; family Vombatidae; genus Vombatus; species Vombatus ursinus. The sequence goes on along the minus strand of NW_020946557.1, from coordinate 3,566,619 downwards.
CTATGTTGTTTGTTTGTTTGTTTTTTGTATTAGTGCTGCTACGTAGTTTAGAAACATAATATATACTTCTGAAGTATGGCATGTTTCATATTTTATGAAGTTGCTGGGTGGAAGCATACTAAGATTAATCACAGGCTATTTGTTATTCCTTTAAAAAAAAAACCCCTCTCCAGACTAGTTTGCCATGGCACTGTATTCTTCTGCCTCTCTTCTTATTTATTCTTCTTGCTTAATCCTTTAATTCTTCCTTTGAATATCTCCTTTTGGAAACTGCCTTCTTTTCACTTCTATCACTGTGGTTTGGTCCTTGTCTCTACTCCTTTTATTTCCTATGTATTCTTCCTGCTAGGTTTTTTTTTTTTCATTAAAGGCATATAGATGATTTCCAAACCTAAGTGTTTGCTGAAGTTTTCCCTTTTCCAGGCTCTTATCCTCTTACCTTTGTTGTATGTCGCTTACTTGTCTATTGGCCAGAGCCAAAAAAAAAAAAAAAAAAAGAAAGCCCAAGTTCTTCATCATGAAATCACATACTTTCAGAGCTAGACAGGCCTGCAGAATTCATCTAATTCATCCCCTGACTTTGTAGGAATCGAATCAACAACGTTTCCCAACAAGTGGTCATTTGGCCTCCCTTTGAAGACCTCCATTGATTGGTAACCTACTACTTCTTAGGGCAGGCTATTCCATGAAAGCTTTTAGCTTCCTAACAGAGAGCTGGAATAAGTCTCTTTGCAACTTCTGCTTATTGTTCCTAGTTACGCCCCCCCAGGCCAAGCAGAGTAAGTATGATCCTTCTATGTAGCCCTTCAAATACCTGGTCAGTTATCATGTCTCCCTTAAGACTTCTTTACTCTCTTGGGCTAAATATACCCAGCCTTTGAATCTCATGTGGCACTGGTTGTCTTCTCCTCAATATGGACATTCTCCTTTGGACGTATACCTGTTTGTCAGTGCCATTCCTAAATTGTCGTGTCTAGAAATGAACATAATACTCCAGGTGTATTCCAGAGTACAATAGAACTATCTCCATTCTGAACACAATACCTCTATCAGTGTTGCTTAGGGTCACGTTAGCTATTTATTTATTTTTTATTTTTAATTTTTGGTCTGAGCATGTGATTTCTTTAGTGTAAGCAAATCCCCAGTGTGGAATCTTCCATTACCAATGGAGATATCCAACTGTTTTGCAACTTAGAGCCATAGAGTTGCCTGGGAGCTATTAGAAGTTTTTACCATATCACACTGTTGGCTCATCTTGAACTTGTAGTCCATCAAACCCCTCTGATCATTCATAGCAATTATCTAAATACACCTCCGATTCTTATTCATATGGTTTTTTGATGCTCTAGTATAGGACTTTACATTTATCCCAATTAAATTTCACATTGTTAGATTAACTCAACATCCAAGTTTGTTGAGATCTTTTTGGGGTACTGGACTCTCTTCCCTAACATATTAACTATCTTTTCTTCTTTTTATTGAACTTCTCATTTTGCTCTTTGAAATGAAATCTTCTAGGACCTGAGTTCAAATGTGACCTTAGACACTTGCTAGCTGTGTGACTCCAGGCAAGTCACTTAACCCTGATTGCCTCCAAAAAAAAAAAAAAAAAAGAGAGAGAGAGAGAGAGAGAAATGAAATCTTGAAGTCATTCTTAAAAACCTGTTTATTTCTACATAGAGTCAATCCTGGATATTCATTTCATTAGTTCTTTCTTATCACTTCATGTTCAAATTACTAATATTTAATTTTAAGGATTTTCACCAGGTTGTACCTGTGTATCATGTCTTCTCTCATACCATGCTCCCTTTCTTTTCCTAGCATTTCTTTGTATCCACCTTTTCTTCTTCTCATGCCAACTCTACCTCTTTGAATAAATCAAACTAATATCTCAAGCATAAAATCATAGAACAGTAGAATCTCAGAGTTGGAAGGGATCTTAGCAGTTATCTAGTCTAACCCACATCTAAAAAAGAATACCCACTTGCCATATTCCACAAGTGGTTATATCTTTACTTCCAACTTAAAGTTCTACTTTATAGTCCTACATAGTTTCTACTATAGGTTTAGAGTCCTATACTTTGGTAACTTTCTTCTGGAGAACCTTCCCTCTTCATACTTATAAAACAACTCAACTCTTCTTCTTTCAGTCTTTCCCATTCAACAATCAGCAGCTTCTTGCAGTTTTCTAACTATTACCCCTGCTTTAGTATCTCCAGTCCTTGATTAATCTGCCTAAAACCGAATTTTTACCACATATTTCCCCATTAACCTAAATGGAGCTGGCTTAAATGGTCAACATAGTAGCAGCATGGTTTATAGGAAAAGGTCCAAGAGATTGCCAGAATGAGAATCACTTCTCCCTAGAGTACTCAGTACATTGCAAAGGAACTAAGACAACAAAAAGCAGGTACAGCCAAAATCATCATTTTAACAACATTCATACAGCATATCAAAAGTAATTCATATCTCTAGATGTTGATCAGGTCTCCAGGAGGGAGTCTCCCAGCTGTGTTATATGAACCAGGAAGTATCAAGATATCAATAAACTGTCTCTGCTTCCACAAATATTTGCAAAGCTCCACCCTTTCGCTCCATTGCCATAGAAATCATAAAAAAAAAAGTGGAAAAACAGGAGGAAAACATTATGGCATAAAAATGGACTTCTAGTCTATGTTCAATTAAGCCTTGTTGATCACTAAGTATCATTAAGCAAAGGTTCACTTTTAAGAGTCAGCCTCTTACTGTTTCCAGACTGTGTCATAGCATAGCTACTCCTCGTTTTATTAAAAAGTGCATCATATAAGGAGAGAATCTTGTACAGTCAACCAATGAAAGGTTAATTATTAGTTGGTCTGTAGGCCTGCCTAATAAAAAAGATTGAGTTAGGGAGAGGGAGAATTTTATGTATGTAAAGATAAATAGTAATAGCTTCAGTGAAACAAATTAAGCTGAAGAATAGGCATATGATCATGTATTTAGAACTGGAAGGACCCATTACCTTGAGGGCCATCTAGTCCACCCCCACCCCCATTTTACAGCTGAAAACACAGGCCCACCCAGGAAGGTTAAATCAAAGTTCACCCAAGTAGAATGAATTTGAAGGAGGACTTGAAACCAGATCCTATAACTGCATAGCCAGTGACGATTTGCCCTGAAGGGTCCTTGAGGAAAAGAAAAGTCACATGGAAACTGAACAGAATATACTTGTAAAGAATGGTATAGTCCTCAATTATATGATTCACTTTGGTCCAAGAGTTAGCAACATGCTCTTAAAACCCTGCTCTGCAGATTCAGCCACCATAATAGGGCTGTAAGCAGAAGTTTTTAACAAAAGTGAATCTGTCACCATTAGTGTTCTACTAATGTCGGTGTAACTACTGGTAGGGAAATACATTTTTGTGACACTAAATTTTATTTACTAAGAGTTTGTCTTCTAAATTTGTACTATCTGAAAAGAATCACAATCTGAAGAGACAGTTATGCCCCAAATGGATCTGTTTCATCCCTCACCCCCTTAAATTAAGCTATGACTTATGCAACATCCATGGAATAGCTTCCTTGAGCTTATCCATGGAAAATATCCTATTTTCCAAACAAGCCTCACATATATCAAAAGGTCCTTGGGGAAAAAAAAAATAACAACACCATCTCATCCTTCTTTTCTTTGCTCTTTCTGCAACCTTCATGTTCAGTAAATCTTGTAAGACAAATGATTTCAACAACCTTGAACATTTTGTTCACATCATGCAGTGAAAAATGGGAGACATACAATGTTTCTCTCAAGATACTAAGTGACAGTCACCAAAGAAAAAGTTCCTGGTAGGCAAAGTTCCCAGGGTTTTAAACTTTCAATTTGAGAATACAAAGGATACTAGAATAGCACGTCTAAGAGACAACATTTTCAGTGATGTCCATCTAGAAGGGACTTCAATAGAATATAAAAATCTTAATTATCAGAGACCTTAGAGTTCTCACATCTAGTCTAATACCCAAGTCTGCAAGTGATTTTTGGGGATCATAAATGAGGAACTGAAAGGAATATTAGAGATAATCTCATCAAAACTCCTTACTTTATAGAGGAAAAAACTGAGGCCTAACAAGGTTAAGAGACCTGTCCAAGGTTACACAGGTAGTAAGCATGATATATGGGGTTTGAAACCAGGCCGTCCGATTTGCCAGCCAGGATTTCTTTTCATCATTCCATAATCCCACCCTCATAATTCCAATACCAGGGAACTCACCACAGATCATTTGATTCAACCTCCTGCCTCTGCCTCAATGTCTAAACCAAATGATCCTGATTCTAATTGTCTCTAGGGTTGGAGATTCTTTGTCAATCTCTTCCTTAAATATCTAACACCTGTAACTTATGCTGGTTTCTTCTTATTTTTTTTTGTGTGTGTTTTTTATAAGTATGGAGATTTTTTTTTTGGTAATGGTGAGTTGGGTTTTTTTTGTGATGGTGAAATAATGTGTACAAGGAAAAGAGAACTGAATTTGAAGTCAAATTCAATTCAGATTAGGAGAATACAAGCTCTTGGTATACAGGGACTATCTTACTTTTGTATTTGCATGTACAGAGCCTAGCACAGTGCCTGACACATAGTAGTTCAATCAATAAATCAATAAACATTTATTAAACACCTTTTATATGCCAGGAAGGGCATCTAGATGGTACAGTGAATAGAGTGCTAGGCATGGAGTCAAGAAGACTTATTTTCCTGAGTTCAAATCTGGCCTTAGACACTTACTAGCTGTGTGACCCTGGGCAAGTCACTTAACCCTGTTTGCCTCAGTTTCCTCATCTGTAAAAGGAGGTAGAGAAGGAATGACAAACCACTCCAATATCTTCGCCAAGAAAACCCCAAATTGGGTCACAAAGAGTCAGACAGGACTGTAAAATTGAATTGTCAGACATTTGCCTAAGGGCCAGGATACAAAAAGCGGCAAAAAAAATCCCTGCCCTGTAGAAACTCACAGTCTGATGGGGGAGACAACAAGCAAGTATATACAAACAAGCTATATACAGGATAAATAGGGAGTAATTAATGGAGGGAAACACTAAAATTAAGAGGGTTTGGGAAAGGCTTCCCATAAAAGGTGGGATTTTAGTTGAGAGTTAAAGGTAGCCAAGGAAGTCAGTTGGTGAAGATGAGAAGGGAAAGCATTCCAGGCACGGTGGATAGATAGAGAAAATGCCTAGAGCCAAAGGATAGATGTCTTGTTCATAGAACAGCAAGGAGGCCAATGTCACTGGACTGAAGATTGTGTGGTAGAGAGTAAGGTGTAAGAAGACTAGAAAGGTAGGAGAGGGCTAGGTTATAAAGGTCATTGAATGTCAAACTGAGCATTTTGTATTTGATCCTAGAGGTGATCGGGAACCACTGGAATTTATTGAGAAGAGGTTGGACTAGATTGGAATTGAGCTTTAGGAAAATCACTTTAGTAGTTGAATGGAGGATGGATTGGAGTGGGGGGAGACTTGAGGCAGCTCCAGGAAGCTATTGCAATAGTCCAGGCATGAGGTGATGAGGGCCTGCACCCAAATTGGTGGCAGTATCAGAGGAAAGAAGATAAATTGCAAAGGAGAAATTGACAGGCTTTGGCAACAAATTGAATATGGGGGGGGCAGTGAGGGGTCCAGAATGTCTCCTAGTTTGCAAGCCTGAGAGATTGTGAGGATGGTGATGCCTTCTACCTTAATAAGGAAGGTGGGAGGAAGGAGAGGGTTTGAAGAGGGAGAAATAATAAGTTCTATTTTAGACAAATTGAATTTAAGATGTCTACTGTACATCCAGTTTGAGATGTCTGAAAAACAAGTGGAAATGTAAAATTGGAAGTCAGCAGAAAGGTTGAGGCAGGATATGTACATTTGAAAATCTTCACCATAGAGATGGTAATTAAAACCTATGGGAGTTGAGGAGATCATCAACTAAAATAATATAGGAGAAGAGAAATGGGCCTAGGACGGAACTCTGTGGGACACCTACAGTTAGAGAGCTTGATATAGATGAGGATCCCGCAAAACAAACAAAAACAAAAACAAAAAAAAAACACAAAAAAACCCCCAAACAACCCAACTGAGCAAAGAGCAGATAGGTAGGAAGAGAACAAAGAGAGAGTGTTATCCTGAAAACCAAGCCTGGCACACAGTTGGTATCTAATAGGAGCCTATTGATTCATCTGCATTGTACTATTAAGATTTTTAAAGTATTTGCCTCACAACAACTCAATGAGGTAAGGAATACAAGAAACATCTCCATTTTACAGATGAAGAAACTGAGGCTCAGAAATTAAGTGAAACCACCACAAAACAATAGAAAGTGATTGTTGTAAAATTGCAAAGAACAAGCATGGCCTTGAAAAAGATAAATGACAAGATACCTCTCCTTTTTTTCTTGAAGAGGTGTGTATGTGTGTGTGTGTGGTGGTGGTGGTGGTGGTGCGGGTCCACATTTGTGGAACATTGCATGTATTGTCAGACTTTTTTAATGAACTGATCAATTATGCTTTTTTCCCCCCTTCTTTTTCTTTAACAAAATATTCTTTTTATAGGGATGACTTCCTGAGAGAGGTAAATTTATGGGGGCAAATTTAGAAGATTTAAACAAAATATCCATAAAAACATTTAAAAAAAGAAATACTAAGTCACTTTCCCAGTGCCACACAGCTAGTAATAGCTTGACTTCAGGTCTTTCAATTTTAAGTCTATCCAGTGCCATTAAACTTTGTTAAAAGCAAAATAATTTTGCCCTGAATAGTTGGGGTGACTGCATGTATGTGTAACTGGGCTTTGAACATACCCAGATTCAAGCACTTAGGAGACGTAGGGACCAGCTTCTGAGAGAAGGTATTGCTTTCTAACCAAGTGGGTAGAAGTAGGATCTTTCCAGTGGCTGTGCAACTGGAGCAACTAGAGTTTTAAAAATTACTAGACTGGGAGAGTCTTACTCTTTCTCCAGGCTCATATTTTCATCCACACCATGGACACTCTGGACTAAGTTGGTATGGGGGAAGGAGTATCTTCCCTCTCTCCCTTTTAGACCTTTTGGAGCCAAGAAGTGCATTTGGAGTTTTGATCTGTTACTGCATGTCATTTTCAGTTCTGAGTGCTGGCAGTGGAGTGCCTAGAACCCGGAGCTTGGGCCAGTTGATCTTAGAGACAGGATTCCTAGGCTGATGCTGCTGCTTACCCAGCAGGGAAGCCCTATGAAACAAAAGTGCCGGGAAGCAAGCCCAGGAAGACACTGAACTTGGAACTTGATGGGATCATGCTATAAAATAACTGAGTTAAGTAAGCTGTGCATCTAACCTTCTCTCTTCCCCGGGGACTGAAGTGATGTAAAAGGGAATTATGCCCTTCAGGTGCTGGAGAGGGGAATGTTTATATATTTTTCCTACACCTTTAAAGTAACTATTCCTTTATAAAAAAAAAAAGCTAGTCTGACTCTTAAGAGAGTAAATAGAATGGGGCTGTAGGAGACTCCTAAAATTAAAGAAACACAGTTGGTGAGGGCCAGTGTGAGCACTGTTACATATATATACTATGATGATAGGTAAACTTCCTCCTGTCATTTAATGCACTTTCTCTTTCCTTGAGGTTCTAGGTATTTTTCATGTGTATAATATGGTGCTATTACTTATTTGCACATACAAATATCAAATCTTTTTTTCCTCATAGAAAAAAAGCTATTCAGGAACATTCAGGGGTCAACAGGTGATTTCAAATAGCCTTGGTTGTAGTGTCAGAATGCATACTTTATATTGGTCTACTCAGTTCTCCCCTTACCAGCGCTGATCTATTTGAATTGTAAACAATATTTCTTTGTTCTACACAATTCTTACTAGGGGCCTCCTTAGGGCATCCTAAATTTTCCTGGGGCCTGCCTTGTTTGGTTGGTACCCAATATTAAATTGAAACTTACCTATCCTATGTCTCCTCTTGTTAGAATCAGGTTCTCACCGTTTCATTTGATAATTAGATAATCTTATGATCGTGGGTGAAGAACAGAATAGACCTCCTTCCCTCACAATCCTGGATCTTCTCTTAAGTTATTCATTAATATTTTGTCTGTAGTCTCTTAAATAGTACCGCCTTTGTTGCCAAACCCATAGGAGTGGTGGGAATTTCAGGCCAAGTAGAAAGCAGAGTGGAACTATAGGAGTCAGTTGGAGGAGATATTTGAGGGCAGGGAGGACCTTGTGATTCTAATTCCATCATGCTATATAGGCAGCTATCTATTCTTTCTATATTCCTCACATTATGCTAAGGAGAACTTCTTATGGAAACCAAAAATCTTCCATTTTAAAAATATAACAAGACTATTGGATCAATGCTTCAACTGGGCCCTTTGTCACTTCTCTTGCATATTTCTTTGTGTGAATGTGTGTGTGTGTGTGTGTGTGTATGTGTACATTCACATCTATATGTGAAGAGTTTGTGATTTCACTAGCCTTGGAATTTCCTATACTTATGCAGATTATATCCTTTTTATAGTTTAGTACATAAATCTTGAGGAGTTGCCTAAGGATCACAAAGGTTGCATGCTTTCTATATGTATTCACACAGTAAGTGTTAGGGGCAGGATTTGAACCCATGTATTCCTGACTTGGGTTCTAGCACTCAGTCCACTATACCATCCTATTTCTCACATTTATATATGCTCTGGCAGCATCTATGTATACAGTGAAGAGTTAGCCAGCCAGACTTCACTCAAGTCCTTCTTCTGTTACATAGGGACCCTGGGTAAGTCATTTAATTTCTCATTAATCCATGGACCATCTGATGATTAGCCCCTTTCTCAATTTAGTATATTGTTCCTCAGATGACAAACTAAGTCCATTGCAAAAGGATTATACTCAAAGCATTTCCAGGTAGGTAGAACCTTCCTGAGTTTATGTTTTGCTCTCAGAGACTTTGAGAAGCTAGGGTCACCTCCACACCAAGATGAGGCATAGCAGTAGGACTTTAGTGAAGGCTATCTCTATCTCTGTCCATGGCTATAGCTATCGTTAGAGCTGCATACATATATATTGAATGATAGTAGCCATATTTACTAATAATATGGTTGGGACCCATGGCTGCAAAATTAGAAAGTCCCTGCCACTTAGGCCAGCTTTTTCCTGAAGATGCAATGAAGCCATTATCTAGACTTAATTGGTCCAAGGAATTAAGGCTTTAATGTTGACTCAGTTTCCCAGTTGCCTAAGGCATAAATGCTCAGCTCACAAATACTTGGTGATCCACTTTTGGAAGCAATTCACCCTTCTGACTGCCCCCACTATCCTGAAAAGTGAAGAGGTGAGAGGAGATTTGTGCTTAAATCAACCAATGCTGTATCTTCACTGAATATCTTTTTCATGCTTTTGTTAAGTAAATGTCCTTTTGTTCTAAGTTATATGATCTATGAGTGCTTTATTTTGTTCCAGTCCCAAGCCTCAACCATAGGACCAGCCCAAGTCAGTCCCAGAACATATGAAGTCACACATAATACAATACATATTCATAGGTATGTAGAGACAGATAGGTGTGTACATATACACATATGTGAATGTCTATGTGTGTATAAAAGACACAAATACTGTCTAATTTAATTCTTTTTATAGACCAGCTTTGCTCCAGAATATAGACAAGGTTGTTTGCCTTTCTGAGTGGTTTAGAATTTTGGGAAACTACATAGCTTTATCTATGTCTTAATTGTGAGAAATTGCAGTGTTTGTTAGGTTAAAGGAGTTTTACACAGTAGAAAAAAAATATAGGTGAACTGGAATTGGAAAAGCTGAATGCTGCCAACTCTAGAAAGTGTTAAATAAATGAACTAAACAGAATATTGAGGTATATTGGATTTGGAATTTTTCCTTTTCCTAGAGTTAGAGACATTTTAAAACAATGTATGTGAAGCAGGAACAGAAGATTCTGGGAAGTCGGAAAGTGATAAAACTATTCTCACCAACCACTAAATCACTGAATGTAGAGTTTATTTATTAATTTATTAATACAGAGTTTGTATATTTTTCTTAGAGAGGTAGCATGGTGCAGTAGATAGAATGCTGGAAAGTCAGAAAGCCTAGGTTCAAATGCTTCCTCTGACAACATTGCAAACATGATAAGTCACACTTAACTTCTCTGAAACTGAGGGTCCCCACTTGTAAAACAATACCTGATAACAATACTTGTAGTATTGTAGTATTATGTCACAGAGTGGCTGTAAACGTGAATGAATTAATGAATAAAAGTTTATTAACAGCTTACAGTGCCAAGCACTGAGATCTCAAATACAAGTGGAGGCAGTTTCTACCTTTGAGGAACTTACATTCAATGAGATAACCACAGGGTTCTGTCCTGGGCCGTCCTCTCTTCTTCCTCTATACTACTTCGCTTGGTGATCTGATCAGCTCCCATGGATTTAATTATCATTTCTATCCTGATGATTTTCAAATCTGCTTTTCCTGCCCCAAACTCTGATGACTTTCAGTCTTGCATCTACTTTTCAGACATCTCAAACTGGATTTCTAGTAGACATCTTAAATTCAACACGTCCAAAAAAGAACTCATTATCTTTCTCCTTCCTTCCCTATTAATGTAGAACGCAACACCATCCTCTCAGTCCCATAGGCTCACAACCTAGGAGTCATCCTGGACTCCTCACTTTCTCTCACCGCCCCACACATCTAATCTGTTGCCAAGGCCTGTAGATTTCACCTGTGCAACATCTTCAGAATGTGATGGCTTCTCTCCTCTGACAATGCTATCGCTCTGATGGTAGGCACTCATCATCTCATGACTGAACTATTACAAGAGCCTACTTACTGGTGAGTCTGCTTGCCTCAAGTTTCTTCCCATTCCAATCCATCCTCTGTTCAGTCACTAAAGTGATTTTCCTAAAGATCAAGTCCAGACATATTATCTCCTCCCCCCACTTCCAACAAGCCTCTGCCAACACACACACACTCCATAAACCTCAGTTGGCTTCCTATTGCCTCCAGGATGAAATTTAAAATACTCTGTTTTGCATTCAAAGCTCTTCATAACCTAGCCCTCTCCTACCTTTCCAGTCTTCTTACACCTTTACTCTCTACCATGTAATTAATCTTCAATCCAGCGACACTGGTATCCTTGTTGTTCCACAAACATGACACTCTATCTCTTGGCTCCAGAAATTCTCTTTGGCTTCCAGGCCTCCATGTCTGGAATGCTCTTCTACACTCAGACTAATAACCTTCCTGTCTTCCTTTAAATCCCCACTAAAATCCCACCATCTACAGAAAGCTTTCCCTGTGTTATTTCCTATTTATCCTTATTTTCCTGATTTATAGCTTGCTTTGTATATATCTGTTTGTATGTTGTCTCTCCCATTAGACTGTAAGCTCCTTAAGGGCAGAGACTGTCTTTTGCCTCTTTTTGCATCACTGGCACTTAGTACAGTGCCTGACACATAATAGACACTAAATAAATGTTATTTATTGATTGATAATATATGTAAAACACTTAGCAAATTTTAAATCTCTTTGTAAATGTCAGTTCTCACAATTATTATTTTCCTAAAACCTAACAAGTTTTAGTTTGTTTTAGGTGATTAATTTCATTTAAATGCAAATAAGTCCCATCATTTGGATTAGAAACTTTCTCCAATCTAGCCTTAGCTATGACCATATATGTCTTAGATAAAATTCTAAGAAGGCTAATGCTCCCAACAGGAAAATTTAATTAGAAAACTGATTAATTTATACAATTGTGTGCAATTCTATTTCCAAGGCTAATTATTTGTTAAGCAGAAAAGTTTTGCCTCAGTTATAGGATCATATAATTCATAGAATTTAGAATTAGAAGGAATATTTGAGTCTAATATGGTTCTCTCATTGGCTTAGCTAAATGGCCCAGTGTATCGAATGCTAAGTGTAGAGTGAGGAAGAATTGAGTTGACCCTGGGGAAGTCATACAAATAATTTTTACTTAGGAGAGTCTACTCAAGGAATAGTGTAGAATTTAAAATAAATGAACGATTAACTTTGAGAATAAAAATAAATGGGCATGTAATTCATATCTTTGATCCTATTTCTTCCTTGACATGGTTACCAGCTGTACTATAAAATAACATCTTATACATATATTCTAATCCAGGGGCTAGATTTTTCATATTGATACATCACATTGGCATACAACATGACTGTAAATTCTTGGCATTGTAACCCAAGAGTCATGTAATCCAAGATGCCATCATACATTTTACATATACTCTACTATTATCACTACCATGACATCATGGCAGTGTATTGTTGCTATATATTGTTGCCAATCTAAATATCAAAGAAGCTGTAAAAAAAAAAAAGATGGATTCTATGATTTTCCTTGTTCTGTTGATATTGTTCTTGAAGACATACCAGCTGATGAAAGGTTTCCTTTCTTCAACAATGCTGAGCAAGGGTATCTGACAGACTTGCTTAGGTTGGCAAATAGATGCAGGAGAAGTGCTATATGACAGTGTCTCAGAGGACGGGGGAGTACAGGGCTTAAACCAGTTGAGGAAAGAAACGGGAAGTGAAAGAAGGGGCGGAAAGACACAAAGGTAAAGAGAGGAAGAAAAAAGAGGAAGAAGAAGAGAAGCCCAGAAAAGGCTCAAACTGAAAAAAAAAAAAACCCAAAAAACCAAACCAAACCTATTTGCATGGAGAAAAGAGTGTGAGAGACAAATTAGATGCATATGACAGAAAGTACCACTGGAGTTTGGAGTTTCTTTCCTTTATTATATGTTAGAGACTGAAACCATGAGTGAAATGGTGATTAGTGAAAAAGGCACACCCAAGTTTTGACAGAATGAACTACATCACCAGGAAAACAAACTGCAGAGACAGTGAGGTGGCATAGTAGACAGAGTCAGAAGTTCTGTTTAAATCTGGCCTCAGATATCTAGCTGTGTGACCCTGCACAAGTCACTTAACCTCTATCTACCTACCTCAGTTTCCTTAGCTTTAAAAAGGGGTATAATAATATCACCTAGCTTGCAGGACTGTCATAAGAATTAGATGAGATAATACTCCTTTTTAAAAAATATTCTATTTATTTTATTAAATATCTTCCCATTATATTTTCTTCAAAAATTTTTAAAACAATTTTATTTAAAGTTTTGAGTACCAAATTCTATTCCTCTCTTTCTCCCATGCTCCCCCCTCCCTGAGTTGGTAAGCAATCAAATGTAAGTTATACATGTGCAAATATGTAAAATATTTCTGTATTAGTCATTTTGTACAAGAAGATTCGAATAAAAGGAAATAAGTAAAAGAAAGTGAAAAATAGCATGCTTCAGTCTGTATTCAATAATATCAGTTCTTTTCCTGCAGGCAGATAGTATGCTTCATCATTAGTCCTTTGGGGTTGTCTTGGATCATTGTACTGTTGAGAATAGCTCAGTCATTCATAGCTAAGTCATTGCTCTCCAGCAAACAATATTGCTGTTACTGTGCACATCATTCTCCTGGTTCTGTTCACTTCACTATGCATCAGTTCATGTAAGTCTTTCCAGATTTTTCTAAAATCATCCTGCTTGTCATTTCTTATAGCACAATGTTATTCCATTACGATCATATGCCACAGCTTATTTAGCCATTCCCCAATTGATGGGCACCACTTTGATTTCCAATTCTTAGCCATCGCAAAAAGAGATGCTGTAAATATTAGTGTACAAATAGGTCCTTTTCCCTTTTTCTTGGATATGTTTGGGATATAGACTTAATTGAATATTGAAAGATCTGGAGTAGACAGTCACTAAGGTTCCTTCTGGCTCTAAATCTCTGATACTCTGTCCTACGGATGCAAATCTAAATTTTCTTGAACCTGCTTTTATTTCTGAGCTTTTTCTGTGACAATTTCTTTAAAAAGCTATCTGATATGATTGTACATGTGTAGCCTGTATCAGATTAGGTGCCGTCTTGGGGGGGAGGGAAGGAATGGAGGGAGGGAGAAAAAAATTTGGAACTCAAAATCTTACAGAAGTGCATGTTGAAAACTATCTTTACATATAATTGGAAAAAATAAAATACTATTAAGTAGGAAAAAATGAAAGCAAAAAGCTTTTCAGGCATTTAGAAGTCATGTTTTCTTTCTGAGAACTGGTAAAATAAAATGGAATATAATTAGAGACGCACCAACATTGTTGCAACACACTCAGAATGCTGGCTGGTCTGACCCTTAAGCTGCTTTGTATCTTATTTTTTTTTTATCAAAAGGGGGCTGGTGGGGTAGGGTTATGCTGAACTCTCCCATAGTCCTTGAATCATCAATTTACTGTGTTTACATAATGAGTAATCAGTAGTGTTGAGCAAGGAAGCTACAAAGATTGGTACTGAGGTACATAGAGGGCCAGACAATTGAAAGTGTTGAATATGAGACCAGCTCTTCTCTATACACTTATTCTCCCCTACTGTTTCCATATTTGCTGCAGGAATAATTCGAACATTTCTCTAATTTATACATTTGTTTCTTTTATAGAAGTCTTTTTCCTATGCCCCATGCAGAAGCAAGATGATGTGACACGAACACTGGAATTGAAATCAGAAAGATCTGGGTTCAAATGTGTCCTGACTTTCTAGCTGGGCAAGTTGCTTAACTTATCAGCATCTTCTTAACAGAGGTATGATAAGGATCAAACAGGTGACTAATGCTTTGCAGATCTAAAAGTCCTATGTAAATGTGATAAATAAATATGATATAAACGGTATAAAGGTGAACCAGAGTTCATACAAGCTATGACAGCAGAATACCAACAGTGGGAGGTGCTACCAAACTGGAAAGGTTTAATCTATGGACAAATACAATATGTATGTCTAGCTAACTATAGTCAGAGAGGCAAGCGACCAAAAAATGACCACTAGGAGATAAAATTTTTTGATCATAGCTTGTGAAGGTCATCTACTAAGAATAACAGAGTTCAAAATTTCTGTAACTCAGAAATCTTTGATGTATTTATTTAGCTAGTGTGTCTTTAAAATACCACTGTGCATATCAAAACTGGTTTTCCCAGGGCATAAACTTTGATCAATCACCGTTTCAATAAGCAACCAACAAGTCCAAACCCCATTCCACCCCCCCCCATTTTATAGGGAGGAAAATGAGGCCAGGGAAAGTCAAATGACTTGTCCAAGGTTCCATGTGCCTAACGTGTTAGAAATTGTTGTAAACACTGGGGATATACAAAGACAAAAAAGAAAATAATCCAGTGGGCAGAAGAAATGTCTCTAATCTGTTCTGTATAGCTTGGTGCCAACGTGGGTACCAAGCATAAATAAGTTCTATTCATTGATGATGATATGATAATCCTTAGTAATATTGGGAGAACGATCTTAGAACTTATTATCTGGGTTTAGAGTGAAGTTTCTAAGGAGTCTAAAACTACGAAAAGAAAATTAACAAAGAATACTTATACTTCCTCGCTTGTGTGTGTCAAATTGCCCTGTGGATTTGACCAAAATAAGTGGTAGCTGGGTGATGCAGAGGATAGGGCATTAGACCTGGAGTCGGGAAGATCTGAGTTCAAATTTGACCTCAGACACTAATTGTGTGACCCTGTACATATCAATCAGTTTCCTCGTCTGTAAAATGAGAAATAATAACACCTACCTCCTAGTGTGGTTGTTAGGCTAACATGAGATAATATTTCTAAAGTATTTTGTAAACCTTAACATTTATGTATAAATGTATATAAATTCCCTATAAATTTTAGCCATTATTTAAAAGGTTCTATGGACGTGATGCTTTTAAAGTCTTATTTTCTAAATGGATCACAGTTTTCTTATACCTTGTCACTGGATCTAGAGAACAGAAAAACTGTCTATTTTGCATAGTAGCTAACTCAGACTGGTAATTAGCCACTGAATAAATGAGTTTCATGATCACATTATAATTGGTTGAGAGTGGCTAGGAAACCGAGGTTGGGATAAATAATGATGAAAATTGTGGGGGAGGGAGCCTGGACAAGGAGGAAAACAGTTCGAGAATTTACATTCCAATCAATTATGTAACCATATGTAGGTGAGAGAGCTCCCAGAATATGTATTTTTCGTCCCATTATTGACTAATATATAACAGCAAGGACCAAATCCTTTTCCTAGGGGTTTACCATTGAAACTAGACAGACGGCCTTTGCACCTAGTCTTTAACCATGGGAAAGTGAGCTCAGGAGAATTTGGAGTCTGTACAAAAGGAACTGAATGAATAATGGATCTAGTTACATTTTTGCTTATTTCCACAACAATCACAGAGAGCAGTACAGGATACTATAATTTGTCAAGACCCCAAACACAACACAACACAACAAAACAGGTCTGTTGTTAATAATGGACAAATGGTCAGCAGCTGCAGCAAAATTTTCCACCAAAAAAAAAATCCCCAATCCTGGAGAGAGTTGTTTTTTTTTTGTTTTTTTTTTTTGCCATTTTCCAATCACTTTTCCAGGATACAAGTTTTTCCATCTCCTCCACAGACTGTATCCAGGTTAACTATTGATTCAGGGGCCATGGGCTTCTTTCAGTTAGATTCATTTTAAAAAACTGTATTTCTTCCCACTACGGTAGCTTTTGATATTCCACTCTATCAGCACACATGTGTCATTAGAGTTGGCACACTAGCTTTAGCAGTCAAAGTAAATGTTTTGATTACATGGTCCATTAGAAGGACTTCTGTTATATTGCTTTACCTATACACACTTTCCAGTGTTCCATTTAGCACTATGCCCCGTGTCAAGTCTGCTGCTAAGAGCTGCCCAACAAACCGACAAACAAAGGCACATGAAACGTGAAACCCAGGTCTAGTTACAAAGCCAACTTGTAGGCCAGGTGTGCCCAGCATCTTCTGGATGTTTGAAACATTTTTGTCAGAGCAGAACGGAGGCTGGTTTGAGCAAACTGAAGCTGATGTTGGAGCATAAGGGGAGAAGCAGACAGAGAGGAGTGTGGATGTTTGATCACTTAGGGCTGAAATCTGAACACCAAGCGAAACTCAGGGAATATGAGGTCCATGTGATGCAGAAAAAAGTTTTGTGAGACATTTCTGTAATCGAAACTGATGAGTTATACAGTTCTACTGCTGCTTCTAAGCATGCCTTCCTCTTTTTACCAGTGTTTATTTATATCGTTATGCATTGTATAGTGTGCATTGTAAAACTTCCATAGTTTTGACTCGATCAACTGGGCATTTGTGGTAACCCAGACTGGGCCAAGGCTGAAGTTGACCTTTTTTGTTTGGTGTGTTTTGAGGAGGAAAAGAAAGGATTTCCACATATATGTGTATATGTGTTTATATGTGTATGTGTGTATATACATATATATCTTTGGAAATTTATATATCTTATATATATCTTAGGAAATATGTACATACATACACACATATATCTTAGGAAAAATATATATATAGTATATATAAAACATTATATATCTATATCTCATATTGGGATGGGGAACCTGCAGCCTCGAGGCCACAAATGGTCGTCTAGGTCCTCAAGTGCTGCCCTTTGACTGAATCTGTCAGTCAAATGGATTCAGTCCAATTCAGTCAAAGGGCTGCACTTGAGGACCTAGAGGGCCACATGTGACCTCGAAGACATAGGTTCTCCACCCCTGTCTTATATCATATATCTATATCTTAGGACATACATATATCTATCTTGGGAAAAATATATTTGCATACACATATGGATATATACATAGACACATACATGTGTATGTTTATGTAGACAGGATTGTAAGGGGAATATTTGAAAGAAAAAAATTTAAGTCTTGTTTAAAACAACACCAACAACACAACTATGAGCATACAAACAATCTACAAATATTAAATATTCTTATCTAAAACAAGTCTTCAGATGAATTTACTTAAGAAGTTAGTTTGCCTTATTCTATGTAACTAAAAGTAATAAAATTCTATTTCTTTAAAAACATTTGGAAACTCAGACTGTCTACTCATCCAGACTAACCTTTTCCCAATTAATCTGAATTCTTGAGGTGTTACTCCATTGGTATGTACCTGTGTGGAAAAGAACAACAAGTGAGAAGTGAACATATGTTTAGTTTCCGGGCTCAGTTTTATTACTTGAAGAATTGTCTGTAACCATATGGTTTAAGAAAAAGGAGGGAACGGGAACATTCTGTTTTGAGTTGCTTCATCTCAAGGGTCTTTTGATGCATTTGGTGAAATATCAACAGGCAAAGAAAAGCTGGTCCATCATGTTAGCTTTTACCTTTTACCACTGGATCAAAGAGGAAAAAAATCAATGCAGTTGAGATGATCAAATTTTAGAGAAGTTTTAAGTTAGAATCTAGGCTTCAGCTCCTCCTAAGCTTCCAAAAGCTTTTCCTTGGCTGTCCAAATCAGATTTGTTTCTCTATCTGGAGTCAGAGCCTAAAACAGTCAAGACCCCAAAACTTCTAGTTTCAATACTGAATAAAAATTATACTCAAAAGAGAGGTTTGAGTATCTGAGTAGATTTCAGAGAAATCATTTTGTCTCCCTTCTCTCCACCTACACTTGATGCTTTTAGTTTAGCAATGTCAAAAAGCTCGTTGTCTTCAGTTGACTAAAATGGAACACTGGGGAAAATAGCATTCAGGTGATGTTCTGAAGAAGGAATACAAGGATTTTTTAGAGTTAGAAGGGATTGTAAAGATCTCTTAGTCCAACTTCCTCATTTAACAGGAAGGAAATTGAGGCCTAGAGAAATAAAGGGACTTGCTCAAGGTCATACAAATAGTGACCTAGACTAGAAGCCATTTCTCTTATCTCCCAGTCCAAAGCCATGAATGTGGCTTGTCCCCACTTAAAGTGGAGAAATTCCATTTTCCTAAAGTAGTTGGATAATAGATATGCAGGTATATAGTTCTTATGCTATCCAGATAACTTTGTTTTTCTCTCTCCTCCTTTTTCTTTCCACACATACCTTAGCACATACCTCAGCCATAGGGCACACCTACCTCTAAATGTTAGTTTGCTTTGCTAAACTAAACTTCATCTTTTTTTTTTGTATCTCTCCCAAGTACATTGGTTTATTTGAATTCATTTGTTTATTCATGCAACTATTTAATAAGGATTGAAATCCTACTACATTTAAGGCACTGTATAAAGCCAGGAGGGAGATAACAAAATGACCTGGTCTCAGGCCTAGCCCTTCAGAAGCTCACAGTCTAAAGGGATTAGAGAAATAATTAGATAGATTTGAAACAAACCAGAGGGTGAAAGTTCATAGGCAGGATAGAAAGTGCTAAGAGGATCCGGGCTTTGCTGGGAAGGGGGTATTGTATAACTAGGCTACCTAGCTAATGGAACCAGTCAAAGCATGTCCCTAAAAGAAATAAGTATTTTAGAATGAAGAGCACAAATCTCATACAGCCTAATCATTTCATTTTTATAGAATTATGTACATTCAGTTTTCTGATTTAGGTCAATCTTCTTGAAGGCAGGAGACTTCATAACAACCAGTTCTATTTGATGTCCTCAGTATAGTTTAATAAAATATTTTCATGAGTGCACTGTTTGAACCTGATTGATCCACTGCCTAAACTCGTTTGAAATTAACCACCTATTTTGGAAGGTTCTTAATTACTGCTAATTATAAAAAGTCACTCATACAGTTGAATGATGTGTAATGTATTTACTTGTCTGTGGCTAACAGAAAATGTTTATTTTATGCATTGCAAACATACAAATACCACAGTGACTTTTGCTTCGTCCTGCATGCAATGCTCATCTCTGAATCTAGAGGCTAATTTGTGATTATCGTGCTGGATAAAGAGGAATCTGAAAAAAAATTACTAAATAATGAAGAGGAATTAAGCAAATTCTTTTTTTGGTGAGGCAATTGGGGTTAAATGACTTGCCCAGAGTCACACTAGTGAGTGTTATGTGTCTGAGGCCAGATTTGAACTCAAATCCTCCTAACTCCAGGGCCAGTGCTCTATCCACCACCCCACCTCACTGCCCCCTAAGAAACCTCTTGATGAGGGTGAAAGAGAGGAGAGTGTAAAGGCTGGTTGAGGCTTAACATAAAAAAAAAAAGACAATCTTGGCAACTGGCCCCATCACTTCCTGGCAAGTAGAGGGAGAAGAAATGGAAGTAGTGTCAGATTTTATATTCTTAGGCTCAAAGATCAATGCAACTGTGGCCATGAAATTAAAAGACACTTGCTCCTTGGAAGGAAAGCTATGGCAAATCTGGGAAGCATACTACAAAGCACAAATATCACCTTGCCAACAAAGGTCCATATAGTCAAAGATATGTCTTTTCCAGTAGCAATGTATGGCTGTGAGAGTTGGACTATACTGAAATCTGAGCCCAGCAGAATCAATACTTTCGAATTGCAGTGCTAGAGAAAACTTTTGAGAGTCCCTTGGACAGCCGGGAGGTCAAGGAGGTCAAATCAGTCAATACTTAAAGAAATTAATTCAGGCTATTCATTGGAAGGTCAACTATTGAAGCTGAAGCTTAAATACTTTGGCCACATAATGAGAAGTTGGAACTCATTGGAAAAGACCCTAATGTTTGGAAAGATTGAAGGCAAAAGGAAAAGGGAATGGCAGAGGATGAGATGGATAGACAGTATCATGGAAACAATGAACATGAACTTGGACAGAGTTTGAGAGACAGTGGAGGTTGCAAGAACCTGGTGTGCTATGGTCCATGGGATTACAAAGGGCAACTAAACAACAACAATTTTTTTGAGAGTAGAGACAGTTTTTATTTGTGTCTTTTATCCTCAACACTTAGCGGAATGACTGGCACGAAGTAGGTGCTTGCTAAAGCATTCACAGATCTAAAGCAGTAAGGGGTTTTATTGGCCATCTACTCCAAGGAAGGAAGGAAGGAAAGAAGGAAGGTAAACAGAAAAGAAGGAAAGAAGAAAAGACTTACTTAGTACCTACTGTCCTGTGCTAATCAAGCCCATCCTCAGACACTAGCTATGTGACCTTAGGCAAGTCATTTAACCCTGTTTGCCTCAGTTCTTCATCTGTAAGATGAGCTTTAGAAGGAAATAGCAAAACCAGTATCTTTGCCCAAAAAACCCCAAATGGGGTCACAAAGAGTTGACTCAACTGAAAGGACTGAACAACAATTGTGTGCTAAGATCTTTATTTGAGAGTCACAACAATTCTGGGAGGTTGGCACTATTATTATCTCCATTTTACAGAGGAGGAAACTGATATAGTCAGAGGTTAAGTAACTTGCTCAGGATCGCAGAGATAGTGTGTCTGAAGCTCATTTGAATTCAGGTCTTCTTGACTCCAGGCCCAGCAATCTATTCATTATGCCATGTAGATATGACACACCTAGGCAGAGTCAGAGGTGAAATTTGAACCTAAGTCTTCTGACTCCAGAGTCAAAATGCTAATTACTGTTGCCTAGAGAAAGGGATACTAGCCTAGGAATCAGAAGAGCTGTTTTTAGTCCCAGTTTGGTTACAATCATTCATCCTCTTTGGGACTTAGTTTTTTTATCAGTAAAATGAGAAAGTTGGACCTTGTACTTCAGTGATACCAGGAAAAAAACAAAAACAGATACTTACTTTTTTTTTGGAGGGAACATCGTAACAGCCAATCATGATTGATTTAGAAGCAATTGATATATTTGGTGACATCGACTTGGCCTCCATTTTTCCTTTGAATTTTGCTTCTTTTATAGAAATATATTGAGGATTTCTTATTTGTGATTTCCTCTGTCCTCTTAGACTCCATGACTTCCTTTAAGATTCAAGTACTACTTCCTCCAGGAGGTCTTTCCTGGGTCCCCACCCCCACCCTCCACTCCCAGTCCATCTGTCTCTAAAATTTACTTTTACATTTAAATTTACATTTACTATATATTTGTCTTGAATGTTCTGATTTATATATGCTGTTAGAATGTGAGCTCCTTGAAGGCAAAGCCTAATTTTTTTTGGTATGCCCAGTACTTAGTATAGTACCTGGCACATAGTAGGCTCTTTTATTTTTAAGAATTTGACATAAACATTTGATTTTTTTTTTATAGCAAATAACAAAGAACCAGTTTACCAGCTTAACTCTTTTTTTTTTTTTTTTTTTTGGTCTAGGCTTAACATTACATATTTAAACAATTGTCAAAACTTAGTTGCCAGCATTCATTTACAACTAGACTATATCCTTAATTTATTTCAAACCCAAAATGTATTACTATTAATGTATTAACACCTTTTACTACTAAATACTTTTAAAAATTGAAATAAAAAAATTTATCCTGCTATATTAACAGCAAATCTGAACTACTACTTGGCTCATATTTCAAACAAAATGGAAAAGCAGGAATGATGTTGGAGTTAGTGTACATTTTGCCCTAGTACTACTAAAAGATCACTGTTTACCTTGGATGAATTTTAATAAAAAGCAAAGTACATGCAGAAAATCACAACAGTTTTAAAGACAAAAAAAAGTCCTATTAATGTAGTCCCAACAATAATCTCAAAAGTCTATGACAAATAATAGTTTCATCGAGCTGTTTATAAATACTTTAGATTAGATACAGCTATACTGTAGAATTTTTTTGAAATCAAAAAAAATGTTCCTGTTAATCCTCAAATGGTCCTGTTATAGCTTAATATTTCTGTTAAACGTGTGTTGAATTACTTGTTATCCAAGTGTAACAGCTGTTCCTTACTATTTTATTATTAAGGACTTTAACTGGCCATCTTCTCTTCTTGAGACCTTCTACTCTTTCTTGACCATTCTCAATAATTCTCCTTCAAGTGATTTTTTTTTTACCATTAACTATTTTAATCAGTGTTGATATGGGTTTGAAGTTACCCGTTCCACTACTACCAAATGACATGAGGCCTTCATGCTCCACTGAACCAAATGAAGTAAATCCAGTATCTATAAATGAAGAAAGTCAATTTCCAAAACCTGGAAATCCACTAAAGACAGATAAAAACGGTCCTACACCTCTGCTTCTGTTTCCATGATTCCCTCTTTAACTTCCAAAAAAAGTCTATTCCACCAAAAAACTCCCTGAAGATATCATCTAGGTTCCAGAATGTGAATCCATATTCCTATGGATTATCAAAATTACTTCTACCTCCACCATTTAATCCTTCTTTTCCATATTTGTCATAGATGTCCCATTTTTTTTTTTTTAGCATCTGATAACACCTCATATGTCTTAGCTATTTGTTTGAATCTCCTTTATTTTCAAGATTTTTGTCAGGGTGACACTTATATGCCATTTTGCAATAGGCCCTTTTAAAGTCCTGCACACCTAGAACTTCATGATAATCCACTATGTTTTAATAGTTTGTTGGAACAAGTTCTGAAAGGGGGTTGGCAGCTGGCAGCAGGAAAGAGGAGTTGGTCAGTGAGGCCTGCCACTGACTCTGCTTGGTTCCAGAACTGCTAGTGGGGTGGAGGTGACAGAGGAGACTCTGCGTAGTATGTTCTTAATAAACACTTGTTGCCTTTTTCAGAGGATAAGTGCTGGACCTGGAGCCAGGAAGACCTGAGTTCAGATCTCAGACTAGCCTCGGACACTTAACTAGTTGTGTGACCCTGAGCAAGTCACTTAATTTCTGCCTCAGTGTCTTCATCTGTAAAATGGATGTAACAATGGCACCTGCTCCTTGGGATGTGAGGATCAGATAAGACAGTATTTGTAAAGTGCTTTACAAACTAATGAGCTATATAAATACTAAATACAGTTGTTATTATGGATTAAAGTGCCTCTCACAGTCCACTACTTCCTTATGAGTATATTCTCCCCCCATTAGAATGTAAGCTTCTTGAGGGCAGGTACTGTCTGTGTTTTTATTTTTACATTCTTGGAGCTTAGTGTAGTGCTTGGCACAATGTAAGCAAGCACCTAGTAATTTTTTTTTTCATTTATTCCTCTGTTACTTTCCTTTACCCTTATAGATATTAGATCCTTCTAGTTTGTTCCTAACATATTAATTTTAATTGGTCTAGCCAGGATCGGAGGTAGGAGTTGAGTGGAGCTAGGAAGTGGTGGAAAAAAGGGGAATGAGAAAAAAAAGGAAACCATCACTTTGTTTCTAATTGACAAATGATCTAAGGAGGTGAACAGTTCTCAAGGGTAGAAATCCAGTTTATCTATAGCCGTATGAAATAATGCTCCAAATCACACTAATAAGAGAAATGCAAATTAGAGTGATTCTGAGATTCCATCTTCCATCCATCAAAATGGCAAAGATGACAAAAAAAAGAAAAAGATAAATGCTAGAGGGACTATGGGAAAACAGGTACTCTGTTTGGTGGAGCTGTGAATGGGGACAACCATTCTGGAATTCTGGGAGTTGAAGAATTTGGAATTTTTTATTCTTTTTTTATAAGAGATGGCTCCGTAGGGAGGGGAAAGAAAGGAATATATATACAGAAATGATGATGATGTGAAAAACAAAAGATATCATTAACAATTAAAAAATTAAAAAGAAAAGAGAGGGCTGGAGTAAGAGAATTTTTAGGGTCCCTTCCAGCTCTATGTGAACATTCAGGAACTATTCTGTCTCCGGTCATTGTAGGCTTTGTGTATATTTCAGAGTCTAGTGAGAGAAAGGGATCAGAAGGAAGCTGTGTTGTCAACTTAGGTTCAAAAGAATGTCATGGTTTAAAACACGACTTTGAAACACCTAGACCGTAATTGCTTTCATAATTCACATGGCACCTAAAATTCACTCTAAATTGATAAGAGTAGAGAGGATGACAAGCCAAAACAGAAAAAAATTCCTTCCCCAAAGAGCGTTTGACTCAATATGTGAACACTAATGTTATCCTGGGCTGGGAATTGGCTTCAACTCCTGAGATTCATGTTGGCGGTTCCATTTCCTCCATCAACCAAAAAAAAGTTTTCTCAATTATATTCAGTCATCTGACTGTTTTAATATGGACACCATTACTATTTAAAATCACTTTTCTTTAGGAATGTGGGTCTGTAAGTAAGAAGCAGTGTTGTTGACACAGTGGAAAAAGCACTGGCTGTGGAACCAGAGGGCCTGGGTTCAAATGGGGCCTCTGATTCTGATTACCTGTGTGATCTTGAACAAGTCACTCAACTTCCTGGGCCTGGGTTTCAAAAAAAACAAGGCTTGGCACTAAACAGCCTCCACGGTTCCTTCTAGATTTATAATTCCAGGATACTGTAAAATTAACCTTCTGTCTTCGCAAACCTAGGAACATGTGCTCATTATTTAAGATATGTAAAAAAGCATACTTTAAAAGGTAACTTGTTGATTAATTCATCATTCATTCATTCAACAGGCATTTATTCAGCACTTACTCTGTGCCAGGCACTGGGAATACAAACACAAAAAGAAGTCCCTCAAAGAGCTTATATACTAGAGTAGTAGAAAGAGAAAGGATGGGGTAGATGAAACAGAGACACGGATACGACAACACAAAATAAGTCCAAAGTAACTCCTGGTGATGGGGACTGGGGATACGGACTGATAACTGAAGGTTATTAGGAAAAGCCTTGTGGAAGAAGTGGCAGTTGAGCCAGGCCTTGAAGGAAGCCCAGAATTCCAAAAGGTGGAGGCAAGGTAGAGGGTGCATTTCAGGCATGGACAGCTTTAGCACGTTCAAAGATGCAGCATCAGGAGATGAAGAACTACAGTTATTAAAGCACATGAGGGGAAGAATAATTCTGGAAATATAGCTTGAGAACAATCTGTGAAAGTCATTAACTTCCCTTTCCCCATTCCTCCCAAAAAGTTTTTATTTTATCCTAGGGGCAATAAAGAGCTACTGAAGCTTCTTGAGAAGGGGAGTCATGTGGTCAGAGTTGGTCTTAGTCCATCACCTTCATTTATGGAAATTGAGGTCCAGAAACATGAAGTGATTCACAGCAAGTGATTCACCTAGGTAGTAAAATAGTGAACAATAAAGCTGGAATTCAGGCCTGGACATCTGGTGCCAAATTCAGGGCTTTTTCCATCACACATTAATGCTCATCTACTTGAGAATTAAGAACTAAGATTTAGGGTTCCAATGCCAGTCTAGCTGTAAGTACCTTCTACGATTATCTATCTTGAACTTCCATCTGTAGACTCTTAAAGTCTTTTTTAAAAAGTCTGTCTTTAAATTTACACTGGATTGTTGTTTTCTGACTCCTCATGATCCCATGGACTGTAATGTCTGTGATGTTTTCTTGGTAAAGATTTGTGGTTTGCCATTTCTTTCTCTAGGGGACTAAGGCTAAGTGATTTGCCCAGGGTCACACAGTTGGTGTCTGAGACTGGGCTGAGATCTGAGCTCAGGTCTTCGATCTGAGCTCAGGTCTTCCTGGCCCCAGGCCTAGCACTGTGCAGTGAGCCACCTAGCTGCCTTCAGAGATAAATACTCAATTGCAAATATCTATGTTTTTATAGTGGGGAAAGGATGTTAAGGAGGAGAAATTTCTCTAAGATCTGGATCAGGATTTGACTGTTATTCCACAAAAGTCCAAGTTTGTTTCCCTTTAGAGCTTGCTAAATGTTTCAATTATTTTGTTTTGCTGTAGGGGACAGTCCTTGTTGTTGGTGTGTGATAGAGAAAATGGTAGTACCCTCCCTTATAAACAGAAATCACCTGGATTTTAGTTGTTTCTATTACGGATTCAAGTTTTTGAGGTTTACGACTTCTTTAAAGACACTCAACTTGATTCTTGAACTTTGAGTCTGAAGGGTAGGGGAAGAAGAGAGGGGACAAGTTGGCAAAGAGTGAAGTAAAGTGAAATTTTTTGTGTCTATGCTCTAGGGCTACTGTGTCACTGCACTGAAATATAACCCTAGCACCATAGGGAGAGAATCCTAAGAAATCAACAAACATTTCTTTATTAAGTGCTTACTATGTACCAGGCATTGTGCTAAGCACCAGAGATACAAAACAAACAAACAAACAAACAAACAAACAAAACAGGCAAAAACCGGTCTAATATGACAGACAACATGCAAATAACCATATATACATAGGGTATACATAGGATAAATTGGAGAGAAATCTTAGAGGAAAGGCACTAAGGAGGACTAGGAAACACTTTTTCAAAAAATGACATTTTATTTTTTCCCCAATTATATGTAAAAACAATTTTTAACATTCATTAAAAACTGAGTTCCAAATTCTCCCCATCCTTTCTTCATCTCCCATTTCCCTGAGACAGTAAGCAATCTGATCTAGGTTATACATGTGCAGTCATGTAAAACATGTCAGAGACACTTTTTACAGAAGATTGGATTTTATTTAGCTGAGACTTGAAGGCAGGCAGCAAAGCCAGGAGGCAGATGAGGAGGGAGAGCATTCCAGACATGGCAGACAATCAAGGAAAATGCCTGTAGTTGGGAGATGGAGTGTCTTGGGTGAGAAAAATAAAACTCAGATCTGGTAGCAGTCTTAGAAATCTACATATGAGGAAAGTGACACCCAGCCCAGAGAGGGAGAATAATGAGTCAGGTTCTTTGTTTCCAAATCTTTCAACAGCTGGTCTTCTCTGATGACAGATCTGACTTCTCTAGCATGGTTAGGGCTTGTGAGAGGTGACACCAAAAAGCTTCCTTGGCCTCTAATGGTTCTTTAGGGAGTTCCCTTTTAAGGGAATTTCCCTACCCATCCAACCCAATACGTGTGCCATATTCAAATACTGCTACATAGCTGAAAGCCTCGCTTCAGAGATTACCCAGATCAGTCTTTGGTTACGTGAAGTCTATCAAATAAGGACCCATGGTTGGAAGCTTCTCTCTCCCTGCCTCTAGGAGAAGTCAGTGCGGTAAATAAGTGTTCATGTAATTTTGTTATTTACCTTTCAAAAGAAAATTACTCTTCATTTTAGCTAATGGTCCTTAATGCTTTCAGTAGGTCAGTGCCCTCATGTGATGGGATAGTATCATTCTTATCACAACCTTTCTGAACTCTTGTAATGTGTTGAAGGTGATATACTGGAGACACATGTGTCTACATGCATACATATACATGTACATATGTGTATATCTAGGGATAAAGCTTTACACACTGTTTTTGAAAGCAACATTGTTCTTTTTGGAAGAAAGTTCTCATGACACTTCCTTTGAAAAATAATACTATAAATAATATCCTATTATAATACATGCTACTTTTATGGTATTTCTGTCCATTATAGAATTCTCAGTATAATGAAAATATTTCTGAGTCAAGCTGGCACATTTCTTTCAAGTATTCAACTAGCCCACTGTATCAACTGGCCGCAGGCCCTAGACCAGACCATCAGACTATGTTTCATACTGCATATAGCCATATGCTTGGGTCATCTTGACATCTACCTTGTTTTTCCCCGTTTTCTCATCACCTGGGATATGTTTGTATTCCAGAAGCCAGAAAACATCATCTAAGTTTCTGAAGGATGTTAATCCTATCATTGTTGGAATTCCTTCCCTCTTTCCCCTAAGGTGAGTAACTAAGCAAATTCAATCTACTTACTTTATGTAGCCAACCTTAGCCTTAGGCCCCACCCAGGCCAGACCTTCAGGTCATGCTTCATATTCCATCTGGTCTTTCAGCTCACTCATCTCCTGCATTGCTTCCTTCCTTTCCCCCTTCCCTCTAGCTCTGCATCAATAATCAAATTTAGGCTACATCAGTTGGCTGCCCAATGGATCAAATCACTAGCCCTGTGACTCTATTGACACTTTCTTTCCTGACTTTAACTGGAATACATCTCAACAAATCAATAAGCATTAATAAGCCCCTACTGTGTTGTTATATGTGTTGTCTCCACTTGTTAGAATGCTCAAACATAACACCCATCTCCTATAGAGCTGATGAACTCAGAGTACAGAACAAGACTATAATTTTTGGACATGGCCAATACAAGATTTTATTTTGCTCAACTATGCATATTTATTGTAAAGCTTTTGTTTCCCTTTCCTTTTTTTTTTTAATGGGGGAAGGAAGGTTGGAGGGAGAAAAGTTACATTTTTGTTAATTGAAAAAATATCTGTAGAAAAAAAAGAGTGTGTGCTCCTCAAGGGCAGGGACTGTCTCATTTCCAGCCTCACCATAGTAGTTGGCACATGATAAACATTTAAATAAATACTTTTTCATTTATTCATTTAATACAATTACACTTGAACTCAAGAATGTGATGTTCTTCTCTGTTGGATGTGGAGTCAGGAAGACTTGAGTTCAAATCCAGCCTCAGATACTTATTGCTTCTGTGAGCTTGGGCAAGTCACTTAACTTCTGTCAGCTTCAATTTCCTCATCTGTAAAATGGGATGATAGTAACACTTACCTCCCAGAGTTGTTATGAGGATAAACTGAGGCAATATTTGTAAAGTGCTTTGCAAACCTTAAAATGTTACATAAATGCTAGCTGTTGTTATTGTTGTTGTTGTTGTTATCTCCCTTTAAAACATAGGATCATAGATACAGAGCTAACAATCCACCTTCTCGTTTTAAAGAAGAGACTAGTAGAAGTTAGGTGGCTCAACAAGGTCAAACATGTAGCCTGTAGTCTAAGGACCCAGCTAGCTGAGTTTGGGAAAGGTCATCAGTAGCTTATGACTGAGTGATGGATTTGGGGCCATATCAATTCTCAAAGATCATCTCTAGATGTTATATAGAGAGGTTGAAAGGAGTAATCACATCTGTGAAATTATAGATCTTTGAAGTATTAAATAATACTCATCAAGACAGGAAAAGGAACTCTGTATCTTTTATAAACAGTGTAGAAGTGGAAAGGGTTTGGTTTGGTTAACCCTTAGTTAATCATTAAATTGAATTAGGTTAACTAATTGAGTTAATTAAATTACATGCCCATTATTCTAGCCTTCTGGTTAGCCTGCTCCTGCCTATCCCTCACCTGGTTCTGAGACTGCCAGCATGTAGGATCATAAATTTAGAATGGGAAGAGACCTCAGAGGTCATCTAATTTACCATCCCCATCTTTTGACGCAGAAATCCAGAGACTAATCAATGTGCCCAAGGTCACACAGATAATAAGTAGCAGAGCCAAGATTCAAGCCCAAAAGCCCCCATGCCTTTCTGCTTCCTTTACTATAATCCAATAGCTCCAAGATCCAGACGTCATTGGAATTGGTTCCTGAAATTCTGGAAAGCCTTTTACTTTCCTTAGCATTTCAAGATATCAAAGAGTATCATAGAATTTAAATGAACTACCC
The DNA here is from genome assembly GCF_900497805.2 of Vombatus ursinus. Taxonomy (NCBI): domain Eukaryota; kingdom Metazoa; phylum Chordata; class Mammalia; order Diprotodontia; family Vombatidae; genus Vombatus; species Vombatus ursinus. The sequence continues at coordinate 3,536,494 of NW_020946557.1, read as the reverse complement.
ATCTGTTCCCAAATTAATTATATATAGACTCATGATCATATGATCATATGCTTCAAATAATCCATGTACCAATTCCCTACTGATATTGGTGTTAATTCCGTCCATAAGGAAAGGCCCAAATGGCAAGAAAAAAATATTATCTGCCTGGTTTCATAACACTCAGGACTGAGGGAATTTAGGGAAGGATCCACATTCAGGATGGATTCCAGATTCAGAAGGAAGAAGGATATGATTTACAGACTGAGGAGCAGAATACCAAAGTAAGTCAAATCTTTTCCTTCCAATTTGAAACATAACTCCATCTTGCTAGGTAGGATCTGATGGAAATGCTGCACCAACAAAAGGAATTTTCTCTCATAATCCCTTTATGGGTCTGCATTGATATAGGGACAGGGACCTGTGATTTCATTGGAATAGAGAACTTTCAGGTGAGGAAGTTCCCTTTCCCAATATAGGTTGACACCTTCTCTGGAACTTAGAGTCTTAGAGAGTTGCCTAAAGTGTTGAGAGGTTAAATGACTTACCCGGAGTCATACAGCCTGTATATGTCAGAGGTGAAACTCCAACCCAGGTCATCTTGTCCCTGAGGCCAGCTCTTTATCCCCTATACCATTCTTTCTCTATGTTGCTAATAAAGGAGTGGTCAATGTCAGGAGACATTGCTGGGTAGGCATCTCTATAAATGGCCAGTGCATGCCTCATCAACAGCCAGTGGGCTGTGTGAGATGCCAGGAAAATCATATAACCTATGCACTGATATAAACTTCCTATTTCTTTGTCATTTATCAGCTGAGCTTCATCTAGCAGTCTAATTAAATAGACAATCTCTACACATAGGACATGTATGCATGATTTGGCTCTTTTAGTGCAGACTTCAACTAATGGGTGCAGGACATTTACTCTGTGTGTGTGTGTGTGTGTGTGTGTGTGTATGTGTGTGTTTTGTATTCCTTTCCGGTAAGACTTTACCAAACTAGAAACCAGAATGTTGAAGACAATTTGTTAAAGCCTATGTTTGCATATACATTTTCTCGCACGATGAGGATCCCTTATTATGAAGCACCTATGAATCTGAAATACCAAAGAGCAAGTACAAGCATCCTACATTTAAAAGCTTGATTCTTATTGTCTATTTGGGAACATCAAACCGTCAGCCCTGAGCAGTGCATGCAAAATAAAAATAGTGTCAAAAAAGAGTTTTAAAGTGCCTCAAAGGTATTAATTTAAGCTATTAAAAGCAGGAATCAGGTGATATTAAGTAGATGTTAATTAAAGGTTACTTAATTTTGTAAAAAAACTGCAACTTCATAAACAAATAATGAACAGCTAAGCAAAGTGAGACTCCCACCCCAAGTGTGTGTTAGGTATTTTTGCATTGTGATACTTGCCTTGATAATAGGTACTGTCTTGTTATTCTAACTATTTCCAGAGGTTAGCACAGTGCTTTGCACATAATGTAAATACTATTTCATTGACTTATTCAGGAATACAGGTAACCCTGGGTTCCTAAACACTATGCTAGCAGAGCAGAGATACATGCATAGCAGGTTCATTAGGGTAAGAAAGGACCTTAGAGGATACTGAGTTCAATCCCCTCACTTTGCAGATGAGGACATTGAGGCCCAGAGAGATTGAGTGATGCACCCAAGCTCATACAGGAACAGGATGTGGTAGAGCTGGGTTTTGAATTTAATTCCTTAGATTCCAAATCCCATGTGCTTTCTACTATACTGCCTCTCAAACTGGGAAGGTTTCACAAATACAGACTCAGCAAGGGATTGTTCTTACACTTGGATTCAAGTAATTGACTTCAGTATTATAAGATGAGAATTAGATAGTTTGCCTGAATTTTAGTGAATTGTAAGTTCTACAGGGGTAAAAAATGAATCCCTAAAGGTAATGTAATCATGAGATGCATTAAGAGAGGCATAAGCTTCCAAGAATAAAGAGGGGATAGCCCCTCTGGACACTGTCCTGCCCAGACTATATCTGGAGTATTGGGTTTCATTCAGAGCACCACAATTTGGGAAAGACAATGGTAAGTGAAGAGCAGTACAAAGAGGGCATCCTGTAGTCCAGGGGTGAGGAATCTGTGGCTTCGAGGCCACCTGTGGCCCCCTAGGTTCTCAAGTATGGCCCTTTGTCTGATTCCAAACTTCAAAGGGCTGTACTTGAGGACCTATAGGGCCACAGGTGGCCTCGAGGCCACAGGTTCCCCACCCCTGCTCTAGTCCCTACCATAGGAGGATCAGTTGAAGGACTTGGAGGTACATAGGTTGGAGAAGAAAAGCTTTGTGGGGAGTTATCTTTAAGTATTGGAAGGGCAATCACGTAGAAGAAGATTTGGACTTTTTTTTTTCTACTTGACTGCAGAGGTGAGTAGAAGTGTTGGGTCAGGAAAACAAAACAAAACAAAAACATTTCTTTCAAGTAGGGGTTGGACTAGATGACTATCAAGGTTCCTTCTCACTCTGAGAATGTATGATTGTGATTTTGTGATTCTGGTTCTCTGGCCTGTTACTTTACTGTACTTTCTAGAGACTCATTACTAGAAGATTGAGCACCTGGCGATGAATTTATTCAACTGTAGCAATTCATATGGACTGTCTATTAAGACCTGGTCCCTTCTTGTGATATGCCCCCTGAAGGACACACCCGAACCAATGAAATCAGGGAGTTTTGAGGTGTCGTAATATATACATATGCTTTACCCAGTGGTCATACAGTCCACAAAAATTTCGTTTCAAGCTGTAATATTGTCCTTGAGGATAAAGTTCTATGTTGGCTCAAGTCTAGAAGAAAAAGGGGGTGAAAGGGAGTTAAACTTTCAGTAAAACTTGAGGCAGTTCTTATGCGAGAAAAATATTTTATCTAAACTTTAAATTACTTCCATGAAAACAATGAGAAGACTATGGGAAAGGAAAAGCTCTATCTTCTTATCTTAGAGTGGAAGCTACCTGTGACTATTACCCATGTCTAACTCTAACAGCAGCTGGGTAGTAAAGTGGTTGGAGAGTTGGGCTTGCAGTCAGGAAGACCTGAGTTCAAATCCAACCTCAGATGCTTACTATTCGTTTAACCCTGGGTCAGTCACTTAATCTTGTTTGCCTCAGTTTTCTCATCTGTAAAATGAGCTGGAGAACGAAATGACAAACCACTCTAGTATCTTTGCCAAGAAAACCCCAAATGGGGTCTCAAAGAGTCAGACACAACTAGACAACAACAATAACTAGATTAAGCTGCATAGATTATAGGAGGAGTAATAAAAGGAGAGTGAGATGCAGTGTGTAGAAGGGGTTATTGGGGGGTCAGGGAGGATGTGGATTGAAGGTTTTCTGAAAGGTGGCTTAGATTAATTAGCCTGCCCAAAGGTCAAAGATTGCTGACTCCAAACCTAGACGATTAAGGTAAAAACAAAAATCTCTTCTACTTGCTTGGATTTTCTCAAAAGTGGAGACAAGGAGCAGAGGGTTGGGGTTATGAATTCACAGGATTGGTTTTCTATATTTTTAAATTTTCTTAACATCATACTATATAGATTTGGTATAAGATTCCAGCAATGACATTGGCATCTTTCTAGAAGGGTCTGTGCTTGCACATTGTCCATGTTGTAGGATTATTACATATCAAACTGGGTTCAAAGCAACAAATTTGAGGCTGCTTCTAGTAATTCAGTTCCTTAGATAGTATCCAAGATGGATCTTTGTAAGCTATAATTCCATGCTTTAGGGAAGTGGGTTTTAAAATCTTTGGCCATTATAAAAAAAAGAATATGTATTTCTAATAAGTGTGTAGTGATATACTACCCTCACTCCCATAGTAAGCCTGGCTAGCTCTTCCCCTCAAGGCTTTAGGAGTATTCTTGAGGGGTTAGGGAAACTTTTTAATGTTATCTTCTAGAATGCCCATTCTGGGGTGTTTTCACATCCCTCCTCTACCCAATGTTAGCTTCTAATGATTAAGTTCCCCCAGTTCCATTTAACCAATTAACATAAATTGGTTTTATTTCAAAGATATAGCAAAAATAAAAATACAAATATTCTCTTCCCTTACATTAATACCTTGGGCACACACTCTGTCCTGTATAATCATGGTCCCTGAGAAGAATGGGCTCAAACCTAATGCTGTTTCTACATGGTATGGGTCCCACCAAATTCATGGCCAAATGCAGTTACTTGATGAGTCCAAGTCTCAGATATTTCTGAGCTGAGCCCCGCAAGCTTGATCCTCACTCCTCTGACCCTTAACATTGGAAACGCTGGCTACAAAACCTGGCCTAGACTTTGTTCCAAGACCTCCAGCTGGCTTACACTCCTCTCTGTTGGAAGCTCCCAAGGTTCTTGTCATCACCAGTCTCCTTCACCTAGAAGCAGGAAAAATAAACACAAATAGGCAAAGAGTAGAGGTTCATGTTGTCTGGCCACATTGAGACTTATCCCTTACAACATTGTCTTCCATGGGAACTCAGCCGGGCAGGAAGAAGATGTTTGGGTTGACTTGTCCCTTAGGAATGCATGCCATTTCTGGCTCCATAGCCAAGCAGAAAGACTCCTCTTCACTACGTTATTAATAGAAGACAGACAGTTACAAAATGTCTACCTTTGTCCCCAAGTCCACGTGGGGATTGCATCAACTAAGCACTCTGTGAATAAGGGCTGGGTTCATTGGTTAGTCCTCTATTACACGTGTATATTTACTTATCATCAGTGAGTTGGGAGGATATCTACCCCAAACATGTGAGGACTTTCTCCGGTAGAATGAGTGGATGAGAACATTTGTTCCAACAATTTGTTGGAACAGTTTGTTCCAGTGGTCCTGAAGGCAGTTGAAGCAGGCACTGTGGAATGCGTGATCCGAGCATGGTCAGACATCAAAGACACCAAGGTCATCCACTGCATCCTAGGCCATAGAGGGTCATTTTGACTTCTGTCTTGCCACTGGACTTCAATGACTCTGAAACTCAGCCTCACTTAAATCCAATTCATGCTCAAGTCAAGACATCACCCTGTGATTGGTCCTCTTCAAAAATGAAGGATCAACAACAACAATATTTACTTATCTACAATCTATGATATCTATGTTATATACAATCTATGTAATCTATACATAATTTATAATATTTACTTATCTCTAAACTATATAATATGTGCTTGTATTAATAAGTCTGCATATTATAAAACTCACAAAATAGAAATTTTTAAAAGGATAAAATAAATATGAAATAATATCTGAACCAAGAGTCAATAGGGAGATAGTAGAGGTTATTGAGAAGGGGAGTGACATTATCAGACTTGTGCTTTAAGAATATCACTTTGGCAGTTGTGTGGAGGATAGATTGTAGAAGGATGAGATGAGGCAGAGAGACTAATTATTTTTTTTTAATCTCAACGTGTTTCTGAAAAATAGACCTCTGCTCTTTCTTTTTTTGTATTTATTTTTCCTACTTCTGCGTAAGGGGAGTTAGTAATCTTGGGAGTGTCTAGCCAATAGGAGAGCAAGACAGCTGGAGGTCTGTTTGCACACAAAGTTGTAGGGGGAGAAATGATAAGACTGGCAACAGATTGCATAGGTGGGGTGAGGGAAAGTGGAGAGTTCAAGATTATATTGAGATTGTGAGTGAGCCTCCATGACTAGAAGGATAGTAGTATCCTAGACAGTAACTGAGAAGTTTGGAAGAGGAGTGATTTGGTGGAAATGATAATATATAGAGATCTGTCCACGCCTCCTAATCCTGTTGGACTCACTCTGTTGCACATAAAACAAAAAAGAGAAGGGAAGAAACTTAAAACTATAGAAAGCAGACGTAAGAACTAAAAAAGCAAAGCAATCAGAGGCCATTTTGTGAAGGGCAAATAGCCACACACATATCAATAGGCTTTAAGTTCAACACTATGTCAGAGGCAGACAACACCATAATTTATGGCAAAGTGGTTTGGTGGTTGGAATGCTGGGATTAGAGTTAGGAAGATGTAGGTTCAAATCCTACATCTAACATTTGCTAGCTTGGTGACTGCGGTCAATCCATTCAACATCTTCTAGTCTCAGTCTCCTCATCTGTAAAATGGGAGTAACAACAATCCTAGAGCAATACTCAACTCACAGAGATGTTGTAAGGCTCAAACCAAGGCTCAAATCAATATGTAAATGTAATCATGGTGATGATGAGAATGATGATGATGATAACAATACTGATCATGAGGACCTTGAATTATCATGAGTAAATATTGAAGATCATTCTTCAATTCATTCAATATATTCACTTTTAAAATGCAAGAAAGCTTATATTTTTAGTTTTCCATCACAAATGGTCAAAATGAAATAAGTCAGATGCTCAAAGAGAAAAGCCATCTGTTATCTTGAGAAATTGACTACCACCGAGAACTGTGCTTTCTCAGAATGATGGGACTTTCTGAGGGTTATTAATCACCATACTTTTATTGTAATAGAAGTTGCAATCCTTCAATAGTATAAACTTCCATATTTACATATCTTACCATTTATTGAACATCAGCATCCTTTAGCAGTTATTTCATTTAACATTAACTTGATTTAACTTTAAAGTCCTTGAAATTATTCCACAATCTTTAAGCATTTATGCTATTAGTGTCAATTTAGGCAAATTAGGGACTGTACTCAATTAGAAAATGGGACTCCTTTCACTTATCAAAGAGTAATCTAACTTCAGGTAAAGAGGCTTTATTAAAAACATGGATCTGTAGAATTCCTGGAAACTTGCATGCAACTGGCAAGCAAGAGACAATAAAAAGAATCTTAGATTTTTTTATTGTACATTTACAAATTTCTTTCCTTTCCTCTCATAACCCTGGGTATATTATTATTCAAATGATGTAAGAAATGGTCGCACAATGTCAATCTAAGAAGAAAACAATTAAAGGCTGGAAAGTGTATCAGATGAAGTTTGCAGCACTGTAATTAAATGAAGGTAACATTTGTCAAACTGCACAAAGAAAACTGTCTAATATAATTGACACCAAGCTCTGAACAAAGGGGCTTATCCTTGAGCACCACTTGGCGATTCCTAGATAACATTTAGCAGTGCAAAATTTGGGTTGCCACATTAACAAATCTGAACAACTTATTTATAATGGCACTGCATACAAAGGTCTTTCAGAGTACAAAGATACTCCCTTTACTTGGCAAGGAGCAATTGCTCTGCACAGATGCTCTCCAAAATACCAAGCACAAGGAAGTAGATTTTTAATTACAAAGTAAAATATCATTCCAAAGTTGCGTAACTGGTGGATGACTTTCGCAATGCAAGAACATAAGGGAACCTGACATTAAATGTTTGATGTGTTGCCATGACATTTTCAGAAGTTTTATTTTATGCTATGTTTAAGCTATAAACTAGGCTAAATTTGAATCCTTTTTGGAGCCATGCAATCATAAAAATGATAAAGGCTGCAAATCTGTTGTTTGTATGCAGAAATGCCCATTTAAGTTGTATATTTTTGGATAGTGAAAATGACCAAATAAATGTTAAAATATTTTTTATTTTACTTTTAATTCACTGTAAGTTTGAAAAATTCAAAGAAACCATGGGGTCTCTAGTCTCTCCTTGATCTACGTCAGGGCTTAACCTTTTTTCTTTTTATCAACCCATTTGGCAGTCTATGGGCCCTTTCTCAGAATAAAATTTTTAAATGCATAAAATAAAATATATAGGATTACAAAGGAAACCAATAATATTGAAATACAATTATATATATATATGTATATATGTATGTGTGTATATATATATGTATATGCACACACACATATACATACATACACATACGTACATGCATGCATATATATATATATATATTTAAAGTTCACAGACCGCTCTGAAAGCTATTCAGGGACCTCAGGTTAAGAACACCTGCTGTAGCTACTTGTCCTTCTGAGCACAGAGAAGAGGACAATATGACCTATACCTTTCATTGCTGTTTTTCCTTCTAGGATGAAAGTGTGGCTAGTTTAGCTAATGGGAAAATCCTTAGCAGTCACAGTATTTTTCACTTTTTCAAGTAAGGGCCACTGAGATTAAGAAAAGAGGTCCCCTCACTTTGAGTTGAGTATGTGTATTTACGCTCATAAACTAGAAAGTAGAAAGCCAAAACTGGGACAATCACTGTAGCTTCATTATTGATGACTTTTCTCTGTTTCACATCAGAACTTGGCCACTTTTTCACGAGGCACTCTGTTATGCTACAAAGTGCATTGCCCCATGTAATATGGTGCTACTGGGGGACATTGGAGCAAGATGTCTTCGTTAATGGGAGAAAGACTGCCCAGTTTCCACATATACATATCTATTCCAGCAAAACCCTGATTTGTACCAGACTGAATAATAATCAAGAAATCCGACAACAAACTATAGTGAGTTTAGTTAAGTATAGTAAGTGAGTTTTTCCATTCCAGAAGTGCTAAAAAAAAGTTAGTCAGAGTACACTGGCAATATGAAAGGGGGTATTGCAAATCTGTAAGTTTTTGTGTCCAGAGACAGTAAGAGTACAAGTCTCCCCTCATAAAACCCCAGTGTGGGGACCCTGGAAGCCCCCAGGAGAGGCAGTAGTCAGCAACCATTATTATTATTTTCTGTAACTATACAAGGTAACTTCTTGGTGGTTTGAGTGCTATAGCACTAAATCAAAAAATTAATTTTGGTAGCATCTTCATTTTATTATATTGGCAGAGAACAACCACAAACAAATGTTTCTTCAATTATTTAAATTTTTCTTAATTTTAGTAAGAAGTGTTTTGTAGTTTTATTTATATGTACTACGTGTTTCTTGGTAGGTTAACACCCAATTTTTTTAATTTTTAATTTTTTGCATTTCATAACTTTTTTTTCAATAGAATTTCTGTCTTATCCTTCTGAGTTTTGTTAGTAACATAAAAAACACCCTAATGATTTCTATGGATTTATTTTATATCATGCTGCATTACTAAAGCTATTAATTGTTTCTTTTTTCCTTCTCTAATCTCTGAGCCTCTCTAAATAAATCATTATTTTGTCTGCCAGAGGAGGTGCTACACTGCCAATCATTTCAAGTTCTATGTTTTATGTAGAATTAGATGGTCAAAGTTGGCCTTTTCAGCCTTCCATAATCTTTTCTCGTATATGACATATGAGAATCTGTTACCGATGCAAAGACTTTTTTCTACTGTTCCTGCTTATTAAACGAGTCATCTCATTCTCAACTCCAAGGCCAGAGTTTGGGAAAATTTAATTTGCCCCTTAGTCTCATAGCAGAAAATTATATTTCCCCCATGTTTTAGAATTAGGTGCCTGAGTCACCCCATTTTAAGGTCTACAGGCCTTCTAAAGCAAAATATTTAAGTATAGGTCAAACCTTGATAGAATAGTTGTCTTTTTCATCTATGTCATACGAGCTAGACCCCTAGGTCTCCAGCCACCTAAGCAGCCTACACGGCCTTATATTATAACTACTTCTTCCTGACTAATGTTCTATTATCTTGATACTGTCTTCCCAGTTGAGTCTGTGCCAAGTTCTCTTCTTTTGACGAGGCTAAGTTGACACATTCGGAGGATCGATAGAGGCTGGACATTTTCATAATCTTCAAAGTTCAGGACTATGAATTATTTGGTATCTTTCCGAACACTAATATATGTTCCTGTCTTGTCTCACTTGATAAAATGCAAACTCCTTGAGGGCAGGGGCCAGTTCCTTTTTTGTCTTTGCATTCCCAGTGCTGTTGTACTACTATGATCAATGCTTAGTAGTTATTTAATAAATGCTTGTTGATTGATTGATTCATTGATTGATTGGATCCAATCCCTTTCTTTACTGGGGGTCATGAATCTTCTAACCCCTCTCCACTGAGGGAAGATCCTGCAAACAAGATGTACATCTAATATTATCAACATAGTCTCATGAACCTCTCTCCAATTATCCAACCATTCTACTCCTTATCTTTAGGTGTGAATACTTATATGTATATGTGATTATGGAAAATGCTGATTTCCTTTCTCTTAACCCCTACATCAAGGCAGCTGTATGGCATAGTGGATAAAGTGTCAGGAAGAACTGAGTTCAAATCTAGTGACCCTAGGCAAGTCACTTAACTTTGTTTGCCTTAGGTTTCTCATCTGTAAAATGAGTTGGAGAAGGAGATGGCAAACCACTTTAGTATCTGCCAAGAAAACCCCAAATGGAGTCATGAAGAGTAGGACATGACTGAAATAACTGAAAAACAATAAGGTCCCTACATCTGGGCACATAAGGACACCTTTATGAGCCTTTTGCTAGAAAGATCCCTCTAAAATTTAAAGGATAATCAATAGTTGTGTGACAAAGTAGATAGAGTGCTATTAGGCTTGGAATCAGGAAGACCCAACATCTAATCATTTCCTAGCTATGTGACCCTGGACAAGTTATTTAGCCCCTCTCAGTCTTAGTTTGACTCTTGATGATTTCTGAGTTCTTCCCAGCTCTAAATCTATGCTCATATTATCAAGCAGTTAAAATTCTAAAACTGGAAGGGACCTGAAGTGATCATCTTCTCTCTGCTTGTATGTGCAGAAACACACACACACACACACACACACACACACACACACAATATGGGTGAATTTACCTTTCCCTCAGGTAATTTAATAGAAAAACTAATTTTAATAATGAAAATGTTGAAGCATTGGCTCTATTTCACCTTCCCACTCCCTCTTGAAGTAAATATTGTGATGGCCTTGTGTTATAGATGAAATGAAACTTGAATATTTCATGAGTTCCAATTGTTCAGTGTACATATCAGTACATGCATTATCAGAAAGATCACAAACTAAATCAAGACTGGATAAATAATTTAAGGCTCTATTCTGTCAATGTCACCTCATTTCCTTCACAATGTACTGATTTTTAATGGTCTTTAGCCAGTCACATTTTGAGGCCAGCTATGTTCATTGCCTGAAGCTGACTCTTGTTGGCTTGGATTCATTATCTATAGGATCCAAAGAAAACAGAGTCAGGGAGGAAAAAAAAATACATTGTTGTTTTCATTCATTGAAGAAGGAAATAAAATGTAAATATAGTTTTAGTAGAGAGGAGATAAGTCCATATCATTCCTCTGAGAAAATTTAAAGGCAAACATTGATATGAGAGATTAGCCCATTTTCCCCCTTCTTTACAATGATGGTTTATGTGTAATTCCATATGCCAAAATGTAATTTATATTGTTATACATAATAATTCCTTCCCTCAGTATAACATTTTAAACTTTTCAAAATGCTTTCACACACTTCATCTCAGTACACGCCTATGAGATAGATGTTGTTGTTTAGTTGTGTCTGACTCTTTATGGCCCCATTTGGGGTTTTCTTGGCAAAGATACTAGTGTGGTTCACCATTTCCTTCTCCAGCTTATTTTACAGATGAGGAACCTGGGTTAAATGACTTGCCCAGGGTTATACAGCTAGCAAGTATCTGAGGTTGGATTTGAACTCATAAAGATAAGTCTTCCTTATTCCAAACCCAGTGCCCTATCCACTGCACCACCTAGCTGCCCCTTAAAGTGACGGTTTAGGTATTGTGAACTCCTTGAGAGTGGAAGGGTATATGTCTTTCATTTTGGCTTCCCTGCCAGAAGCCACATAGAATAGTGGATAGAAAACTATCCTTGGAATCAGGAAGACTAGATCTAGTCTTGTCTCTGACATATCAGACCCTGTGTGGATGGGACATCAGGCCTGAAGTCAGGAAGACTCATCTTCCTGAGTTCAAATCCAGCCTCAGTCATTTACCAGCTGTATCACCCTGGGAAAGTCACTTAACCCTGTTTGCCTCAGTTTCCTCATCTGTAAAATGAGCTGGAGAAGGAAATGGAAAACCGCTCTAGTGTCTTTGCCAAGAAAACCCCAAATGGGGTCATGAAGAGTCGGACACGACTGAAAAAACTGAATAATAGTAACAAGTTCCTGGGTAAGACACTTAATCTCTTGGTGTTCTAGGCAATTTCCTAAGACTATAAATTGCGGAGAAGGTGCAACTTCCTGAATGGTAGAGATAGTTCCTCATGAGGACCATCCTATACCTAAACTGGCTTCCTTTGTAGTCCCTGAATTTGACTTTTCATTTCCTACCTCATTAACTTTTCACTCATTGCTCTCTAAGCCTTGAATGCCCTCTTCTGTAATAATCTTGGTACCTCATGGAACTCCTCCAGACTGCTTTGAGATGCCATTCAAAAGCTTCTTCCAGTTGGAAATCTTTCTTGAGCCTTTCCCCCACACCCTTGTTAATACTCTCCTCTCCACCCTCTGGAACTATTTTTTAATTTACTTTGTGTATTTTTTGTATTTTTTCACCTTCACACATCTTGATTTCATTTTGCTTTTCTCTACTAAAATGGAAATTCCTTGAGGGCTGAGACAGGTTCACTTATGTGTTTGTATCACCAGTGCTTAACACAAGGCCTGGCACATAATAAGTGCCCAATAAATGCTTTTGCAATTTAACTGAATGGAGTAGAGTAGAATCAAATCCAGTTAAAGATCATCCAACTATTTTTTCTTCTCAGATTGAATGATAGTTTGACTCCATTGACTGCCAACATGACAGACAGGAAAGTAACACTGTCAGCATTTATTAAGTTCCAATAAGTGTGCATTGGCCTTTGACTAGTTAACAAATGAATGGCTGTTGATTGATATCCCCCTTTCACCTCTAATTCTATTTAGAGGACTATTATCTCTTCCCCTCAGTAAAAGGGAAGAGCAAGTGGTAATACTCATCCTAGAATGTACCTTTATATCTAGCACTGCTGTATGCATACCTATTTAAGTGACCACTAACATAAAATTAAGATAATCCCCGCCCAGAAGGAGCTTAACTTTATAACAGACTTTGACACTCCCTAAAGCTGGAATTCTTAATTTGGAATCTGTGAACTTGTTTTTGAAAAATATTTTGAAAATTCTATTTCAATATAATTGATTTCCTTTATAATCCTATGTGTTTCATTTTATGCACTTAAAAACATTATTCTGAGAAGAAAGTTTTCTATATACTTCACCAGAATTACAAAGGAGTGCTAAATACCCCCTGCTTTCAAGTAGTGTGAAATGTTCTTACAAATTCTTTGCATAAAAACTGTTTTCAAAATAACATTTATTTGGCTTATTGCCAGAACAGTTTTTTTTAAGTGACCTTAGTAAGAGAGGGAATACCATATGAATAAGATATGAGACAGAACGACTTTGAAGTTTAAAATGAGAGTTTTTATAAAAACTATAATTCCTTCCATTTAACTCCTTATTGGTCCTGTCAACATGCAAGAAAGGCTTCTGTTTTACTACGAGAAAAAGTCTCATATAGGAACAAATATTCTCTCTTGTAAGGGGTAAGTAAAATACATTTCTTTGGCATTAGGATTAAAAACCAATTCTAACTCTAAAAGTTCCTGCAGCCTTCATTTGCATCAGAAAGCTAAATTTAGTCCTAGCTAAATGCAGGGACTGTGTTTTACTCAATGAACACTTAGGCAGCATTTTCAATAGTAGCAGTTTATAGGGCCTTGGCATCGCTGACTGAGGCTTGTCAGCAGTGAATCTCATCATCTGTGATGTCTGAAAACTATTAGAGACAGAAAGAGCAATTTGGAAAAGACAGTGGTCCTCTAAATGGAGTGGAGAAAAAGGCACCCTGGATTGAATTTCCCTATCCAGTTATGGTAAATTTCAATATGTCTAATACACTATAAATTAATGACTGTTTCGTGCCTTAATATAGTCACACACATACACGCACACACACACACACATACACACCCATAAATGGCATAGTGGATAGAGCTTTGAAGAGGGAGTCAGAAAGATTGAGTTCAAATCTTGCCTCAGACACTAACTATGTGACCCTGGTCAAGACTCTGCCTCAGTTTCTTCATTTTCATCTGTAAAAAACCTACCTCTCAGAGTTTTGAGGATTAAATAATATGATAAAACTTGTAAAGCACATTACAAACCTGAAAGTGCTACATAAATGTTAGCTATTATTACTATTATCAGGCAGCTAGGTGGTTCAGTAGATAAAAGCATGAAGTCGGGAAGATTCGTCTTCCTGAATTCAAATGTGACCTCAGATACTTACTAACTGTGTGACTCTGGGCAAGTCATTTAACTCTTTTTACCTTAGTTCCTCATCTGTAAAATGAGCTGGAGAAGGAAATCGTAAACCACTCTAGTATCTTTGCCAAGAAAACTCCAAATAGGGTCCAGCAGAGTCGGATATGATTGAAAGGACTCAATAATAATAAAATCAATTATCCACCTTGAAAATTCAGCGAGCTATATCTCCTGACTTCCAGGCTCCATGCTTTATCTGCTATAGTGGGTAGAAGTCTAATTATTTCTATAGATCATTAGCACTAAGAAGGGCTTTAGAGATCTAATACCCTCATTTTATAGATATACTCATTGAGGCCCAGAGAGGTAAAGTTTTTCCCAAATCACACAAGGAAGTTAAGAAAGCTGTGAACTTGAAAGGCAAAAAACCTGGATTCAAATTCTACCTAAGTTGTAGAACCTGTGTGTGCTTGAGTAAGTCATTTTCTCTTTTTCTGTGAAACCTCATCTTTGTTTTTTTATTATTTTTTTTGGATGCAATTGGGGTTAAATAACTTGTCCAAGGTTACAAAGCTAATAAGTAATCGAGGTAGGATTTGAACTCAAGCCCTCTTGGCTCCCAGGCCAATGCTCTATGCACTGTGCCACCAACTGCTCTATGAACCGTTGTCTACTCAGGAAGGACCTGGATTTAATGAAAATTAAAATTCCCTTCAGCTGTAACATACCCTGAATCTGTAGGATCACATATAAGGTCTCCTCAAACACATACAAGATTCATGATAGCCCATGGTAGCCAGAAGCCCACCTTTCATCCTATTTATTACTTGTCAACTCCTAGATACATGCTAAGATGTTCCCACTCCCCACCTCTGTCTTTTTTTTTTTTGCTCCTCACACTGAGTGGCACATGCCATCTGGCAGTACAGACATCCTTCTTTCAATTTGAATTTTACAGATTACTGAGGCAAACAGGTTTAAGTGGATTTGCCCAGGGTCACACAGCTAGTAAGTGTCTGAGGCCAGGTTTGAATTCAGGTTTTCCTTACTCCAAGACCAGCACTCTATTCCCCGTGCCACCTAGCTGTAATTCTGATCATAAAGGTTAAACAGTCATCTGCGAGAACTATTCCTTGGTCCTACAAAATCAATTAATCCACAAGCATTTGTTGCTTACTACTGGGGATGCAAAAGAATACAAAAACACCAAAACGATCTCTATCTCTGAGGAGCTTACATTATTGTGGGGTAAGCAACATGTAAATGAACAGGTAGATAGACATGCTTATTTATGAGATGGATACAGAATAGATTTATAGATACAGGATAAAATTAAAATAACTTTAGAGAGGAAGGCACAAGTGACTTGGGGGACTAAGAAAGATGTCCTGCTCAAAGTGGCATTTGAGATGACTCTTTTTTAAAAAGACACTAGGAGAAGTGACATAGGAGAGCATTCCAGACATGGGGAATACCCAGGAAATTCACTCCTGTATGCCTTTCTCCCTCACTGCATGGGAAGGAGAGATGTGGTGTGAGAAATAGTAATACAAGAATAGGAAATGTAGGTAGTTTGTGGAAAGGAATAAAGTGAAAGAAGACTGGAAAGGTAGGAAGAGACCAGGTTATAAGGAACCTAAAATATCAAACAGAAGGCTTCATACGTGCTTCTGGAGGTGACATGAAGCCACTGGAGTTTGCTGATCTATGCTTTAGATCACCACTTTGGCAGCTGTGTGGCAGGTAGAATGGACCAAGAGATACTAGTGGCAGGGAGGCTCTTAGAATGCTGTTGTAATAGTCTGGGTCAGACATGATGAATGCCTGAGCTAAGGTGATGGGTTTAAGAGTGGAGAGGAGGGGACTTATCTAAGAGATACAGTGAATGCAGAAATTATAAAACATGCAACAGAGTGAATTTGTAAAAGTCTCCTCTTTTAGATTATAGATTATCTATCCCCCCCAACCCCCCACCACCCCTTGTTGTTGTTCAGTCTTTCAGTCCCATCTGACCCTTTGTGACCCCATTCTGGGATTTTCCTTCTTTTTTTTTATTAATTTCTTTTGATTTATCAACAATCACTTCCATATGCTTCTGAGTTTAAAATTTTTCTCCCCCTATTCTGGGATTTACTTGTCAAAGATACTGCAGTAGTTTTCCATTTCTGTCTCCAGCTTATTTTACAAATGAGGAAACTGAGGCAAGTAGGGTTAAATGACTTGCCTGGCGTCACACAGCTGGTGAGTATTTGAGACTGGAGTCTTTGTGATTCTGGGCCCTGTGCTCTATCCACTGTACAACCTAGCTGTCTCCCCCCAAAGGACAACTATGCCATCTCCCTCATTTTACACATGAAGAAACTGAAGTTAAGAGAGGTTAAGTTAAGCCCAAGGTCACGCAAATTTACATGGCAGAATATGATTCACATCCAATTCCTCTGACTACAAATCCAGTACTTTCTGCTATTTTCCTTAGCCCTTTATGAGGCTGCCTGCTATTCCAAAGCAGGAGATATCATCGAAGGTATTCATGACTAGAAAAATTTGGCCAGTCATGTAGAAAGAATAAGAGTCAATAAACAGGCAGATGAAGAGACCAAAAAGACAAAAAGAAGCTCTTTAGTGCTTTTGGCAAATGATTTATGGAGGGGTTTTGAAAAGCCATGAAGACATGCACAGGATGAGTAGGTCAGGAAGAGTTGTTATCTATACCAGTGGAGAAAGTATGCACTCTAATGGAACCCACAGATCCTTCAAAGTATCAAAGTAAATTAATCCATGTGCCCAGAGACATTTTGATGATGGATGCCTTCACACTAAAGAATATATTGAATGGCACTCTTTTTCCTTACTGCAAAAGTGAAAAGAAGTCAAGCGTGCAAATTGAAGGTAGTAACATTTGAATACATGCTGTTTCATTGACAAAAACATTGAACCTTTGGGTAGTGCCAGAAATTAGTCAGTCATATGCCAGCCCAAGTCAATAGCCACTCCTTCTAATTCTGAGGTTTTGCCTGAGGAAGCAGAAGAGACTGATAGTGTTTCCTTACTACATTTAAAAATATCTCTATATCTGTATTTAAAATAACAGAAAGGCAGACTTGGGTAGTTCTTAAGCTGTCTATTAAAACATGAACTTGATAACATATAAGATCCTTGAGAGTAAGAATGTAAGAGTTCTCTTTTTTTGGGGGGGAGGGTATAGATTTATATGAATTGACATTGAGTAAAGTGAATAGAACCAGGAAAACAACATTCATAATGATTATAGCAATGTAAATGTGGTGGAGGAAGAGGCCATGAAAATAGAATGTTGTGGAATTATAATGGCTGTCACCTCAGGCCTGGACTATTATAACAGCCTGCTGTTTGGTCTCCCTGCCTCAAGTCTTTCCTGCTCTTATACATCATCCATTTTGTTGTTGTTTAGTTATTTTTCAGTACTGTCCACCTCTTTGTGTCCAACCCCATTTAGGGTTTTCTTGGCAAAGTAGAAGTAGAATGAATAAGATTTAGTTACACTTCCAACCATTGACACTAGTTATGTAACCATAAGCAAAGAAATTGGATTGTTTGCCATTTCCTTCTCTAGTTCATTTTACAGATGAAGAAACTGAGGCAAATAGAGTTACACAGCTAGGAAGCGTCCAAGGCCAGATTTGAACTCAGGAAGAGGAGTCTTTTTGACTTTGAACCTGGCATTCTATTCACTGCACCACCTAGCTGCCCATATTAAAATTCTACCTGCCACCTCAGTTGTCACCTTCTGCTTGAGTCTTCCCGGCTCCACATCTCTTTCCAAGCTCCTATGACCCTTGGCCCAAAATAATCTTTACTATAGCAACAGCAAACAACAATTTGGTTGCACACTAATCATATTGATAGTCATTTTTAGATATCATCTCCCTCAATGGATTGCATGATATATAAGGCCAAGGACCCATGACTTCTTTATATTTGTTTCTTTCCCAAGATCCAGAACAATACCTTGCACAAAGTAAGTGTTCTCTGTGAATACGATGTGCAGATGACACATATCCTGATAGACTGTTTAATGTGCTGTTTCTATTTCATAGATACAGACCTGGTCTCCATTCTAATCCTTGTAAGAATTCTTGGAGAAGTGTGAGCAATTCGTTAATCAAGAGCACATTGTGTCTAGACAACGCTAAGAGTTAGCAGATGATTTCTGTTTATATTCATTGGTGTGTCCAATTATTATTACAAACAGTATTGATTCATGTCCAGAGTTCCAGGCCTATTGTTCCCATCACTGTCTTGGTGCCAGAACACAATTTTTAGGGAATCCAAGCACTTCATCTCCATGCCAGCAAGGGAACATGGTGAATGTCTACTTGTTACTTTTTTCCTAACTTCCTAGTACCAGACACATAGTGGGCACTCAATAAATGCTTATTGACTGATTGATTCACCAAAGCAATTCCAATCTCTCTCCTCCCCACTTCCACCAATATCCTCACTTAGATGATGAATTCCCTGGCTATGGCAGTTCTTAGATAGAGAATAAAGACAAGGCCTGTCATATCATTAGTCTAAGGTACTCCCAGATGAGTAAATACCCTCCATCAATGCAGATGGGAACCTTCTCTCCAGTTTAAAGTCTTAGAGAGTTGCCTAGGGCATTGAGAGGTTAAACTACTTGTCCAGGGTCACATAGTCAGTATGTGTCAGAGGTAGAACAACTCAAGATTACCTGACTCCTCATGCTGCCTTGCACAAGGCTTAATAAAATGCTTGTTGAATGAATGAATGACTGAACTAAGCTAGTTCTGGAAGTAGAATGAATAAGACCTAGTTACACCTCCTACCTTTGTCACTAGTTATGTAACCACAAACAAGTCACTTAATCTCTTAGAACCTGAGTTTCTTTATGTGTAAAATGATGATAATAAATATATTCTAGTACCTTCCCTCTGAGATTACCTCCAATTTATCCTGTATATAGCTTATTTGTACATATTTGTTTGCATGTTGTCTGCCTCGTTAGACTGAAAGCTCCTTAAGGGCAGGAACAGTTTTTGTCTTTCTTTGTATTCCCATTGTTTGGCATATAGTAAGATCTTAAAAGGGGAGCTCGGTGGCAGAGTGGGTAGAACACAAGGCCTGGAGTCAGGAAGACTTGAGCTCAAATCAATCCTCAGACACTTATTAGAGGAATGACCCTGGGCAAGTTGCTTAACCCTGTTTGCCTCAGTTTCCTCATCTGTCAAATGAGCTAGAGAAGGAAATAGCAAACCACTCCAGTATCTTTGCCAAGAAAACCCTAAATGGGGCCATGAAGAGTTGGACATGACTGAAACAACTAAAAAACAAAAACAACAACCACCAAAGAGCTTAATAAATGTTAGTTGACTTTAAAAAACAAACAGATGCTTAACAACAACAATAATAGCTAGGATTTCAATAATATTTTACGATTTATAAAGGACTTTATATGTATTATTTCATTTGATCCTCACAACAACTCTAGGAGGTAGGTGCTATTATAATCCCCATTTTATAGGGATGAGGAAACTGAGGCAAATAGTAGTTAGGTGACTTGCCCAGGGTCACACAGCTACTAAGTGTCTGAGGCAGGATTTGAACTCACAGGGTAAATGTGAGTCTAGGACTCAGATGATGTATATAAAATATTTTGTAGACCTCAAAGCAGTATACAGATGTCAAGGTTTAAAAACCAAAATGTTCCACTTATTTTATCAGGGTAGATAGTTACTGGTGAGGAACTCCTACCAACACAGAGCTGCCATTTATAGTCTTTGAGAGTTGTCACTGAGAAGTTAAATGGCCAACCCAGCCTATCTGTGTTAGCAGTTGCACTTGAACCCAGATCTTCTGGATTATAAGGCTGATTCTCTGTCCACTCTGTCTTGCCACCCCTCCAGTGATATTGTTAGTATTATCATCATCATCATCATTATTATGTGTTAGAGAATCCAGGAAGGCCTATTCCAGAAGGACCCCAGTGAGCAGCAGCTCATGATTTCGCTTTAGACCACTCTTCAGGAAGATTCTTGCCTCAAAGTCAGCTCTGCACATACAGCTATGGATGGTTTGTTTGTTTTGTCCTAAGTGTGTGTCTGAGTGAGGTACTGTGCCATTGCTTAAAATGTTTTAACTCTCTATTCTTCTGTGCCCATCCCCTCTTAATTTGTTGAGAGTAGATTGTTAGCATTCCACTTCATCTGTCAGGCTGGATATATATACAAGCTAGAGACTGAGGATCTACCAGTGAAAAGGAATATTCCATCCAACAATGCCTGGTACTTTTAATCTGAGCACTTTACAAAGAGGTCGGTGTTTCATCTATTGAACAGATGACCTCCTCAAGGCATTAGGGTTAAGAGATTTCCCCAGATCTAATCACGTCAGTCTGGGAGCTTTCTCGTAAACCTGTGGTTATACTTGTGCTCTGACTTTTTACCCTTTAACTGCCTTGATTACAATACAGTACCAAAGGAGATTACTTACATATAAAATAATAATAAGCTTATGGTACACTTTTTTGGGAGGTAGGAGGTGGAATCAGAAACCTGAGGAATTACTCATGAGGGAACTCTACCCACCAAGGATGCCCATCTACAACTTTTCTGTAATTTCTGGTTTTATATCGTTGCCTGGAGTCATGAGCAGTTGATGTGCTCAGGGTCACAAGACCATTATGTATAAAAAGCTAGACTTCAACCCAAGTCTTCATGTCTCCCAAACTGACCTTCTATCCACTATGGCTTGCTGACTTATGCTACTAAATTATTAAGAAATGTATATGTCAAGGTTAAAACAGCTTCTACCAGTAAAGAGATGAATAAAAAAAATACTTACTTCCCCAACAAAAGTTGCAGTAAAACCCTTCTATTACTTGAAATAGCTAGAGGGTACGGTTTTATTGAAGTTGTTACGAATTTGCACAGCATTGCTAGTCTTGTGCAAGGGTGTGCAGACTTTATAGCAAAATTAGATGGTAGAATGTCAAAACTGGAAAAGGCCTTAAAAGATCATTTAGTTTAACTCTTTTTTACAGACAAGGGAACTGAGACCCAGAAAGATGATGTCACCTTTCCAAAGTCCCTAAGAGCAATATAAAAGTAGGGGCAGGACCAGAACTCATGCTCCTTTCTCATGCTAGCTTGTGTAAAATTTGGTGTTTAAAAAAAAATCCTACTTTGATGGTGTTGGAGATTCTTAGATGAATTAAAAAGGCCAAGGTCCCCCATTCCATCCTGGGTTATCTCCAGTTGCCCTGATCTATAACTCATCACTGGACCCAGATGGCTCCAGAGGAGAGAGTGAGGCTGGTGACTTTGGACGGCACTACCTTGCTTAACTCCAAACTCACTTGTATGTCATGGCGTAACCTCCCTGATGTCATGGTCCTCTTTGAGAACGAACGACAAGCAACAACAACAATAACAACTTATGCATATTTAATTTACACATCAGGACCTATTTTTCCTCAGAATACTAGTTTTGGAACTGGAGGGCATTTTATTTAAATCTCTGATTTTACAGACAAGGAAACTGAGATTGAGGGACTTGGTGTGCTCAGGTTTTCCTAAGAGCTGCTCCAGGGTTCTTTCTACCATGTCATGGAGAACTGTTAACTTGTGGATGTGTTTTCATGATATAATGTAGCTCCCCTACTTCCTCAAACATACTCACCTTACACAGACCTTATAGTTTTTAATAATATATTTTATCTGTTTCTTTTGTTTTTACCTCATCTAAATGATCCTGTATACCTCCTCTATCCACTTCTAGGAGAGACATCATTTATAACAAAGAATTTTTTTGAAAAGGAAAAAAAAAGGCAGAGGATGAAGGAAAGAAAAAGCTCAGCAAAACTGATGAATAAATAGAAAAACCGCTGAAGTTGTAAGCTTCTGCTGTGGTGGATCCACTTTCCCTAAAGGAGCAAAGGGAGGTATCTTCCCATGGTTTTTTTTTTGGGGGGGGGAAGTGTCAAACTTGCTCTTTATAATTTTGCAACAATAATCTTCAACTGTTTTAGCTGTTATTTTTTGATGGGCAAAGTATGGATTTTAGTTCTGGACAATGATATTGAGATGTCCAGAAGGCAGTTGGTGGTTGGAGATTGGAGCTCAGGAGAGAAGTTGGGGCTGGATATATAAGCTGGGAATCATCTATATAGGGATAAAATATGAACTCATAATCTTTATTTCTCTTATTATTTCACTCATTCACTTTGTTGTAGTCATCGTATTATTTTCCTGTCTTTGCTTAACTTAATTTTGCATCAGTTTATGCAAATCTTTTCAGACGTCTTTGTATTTGTCATGTTCATTGGGCCTTAAAGCACAGTAATATTCCATTTCATTCATGTGTCACGATTTGTTTAGTAATTCCCCAGTTAATAGAACCTGCTTTGTCTCTAGTTCTTTGCTACCACAAAAAAAGTTCCTATAAATATTTTGGTATCTATTTTGGTGCTTTTTTTTTTTTTTGGTCAGTTACCTTCTTGGGGCATATGACAAACAATGGGATCTCTAGGTCAAATAGTAGGTACATTTTAATAATTATTTAGCATAATTCCAAATTGCTTTGCAGGATTAGACAAATTCACAGCTTCTTTGACACTGTATACTGTTCTTTTTGTAGTTCCTCCAATATTGACTATTTCAATCTTTCATCATCTTTGCCAACTGAGGTGAAACTTAAATTCTTTTAATTTCATTCAGTCAGCGAGTATTTATTAGGCATTTGCTATGTGCCAGGCAGAGTGTTAAATGCTGGAGATCCAAAGGAAGGCAACAATACAGTCCCTGTCCTCTAAGAGGTCACATTCTAAAGGGGAAGACAGCATGCAAATAACTATGTGTATACCTATTATATAGAGTGTAAATAGAAAGCGTTCTCAGAGGGAAGGCACTGACTGGAGGAAGAAGGGGGTAAAGGTCTCCTTCAGAAGGTGGGATAACCCTGGGAAGCCAGGAGGTGGAGGTCAGAAGAGGGAGGATTCTAGGCATAGGGCCTAGCCCCATGGATTTGGGACATGGCTTGTGTTGTTTGAGGAATAGCAAGAAAAGCAGTGTCATTGGTTTGTAGAGCCTGTGGATGGAAGTAAAGTGGGAGAAGACTGGAAAGTTAGGAAGAGGTCTATCTTTTTTTGCTTTAACTGACAGAGTTATTAGGTCCTGGAGGTAGTAGGGAGCCATTGGAGTATGTTTTTCTTTGGGAAAAGAAAACATGCCAATCTCTTTGGCATCAGTGGAGGACAAATTGGAGTAGGGAGAGATTTGAGGCAGGGAGACTAATTCGAAGACTTTTGCAATAGCCCAGGTGAGAGATGGCAGCTGTGTGAGAAGGGGGTGTATATAAAAGATGTTGTGAAGGTAGAGACAATTAGATTTGACAACAGAATGAATATGTAGGGTGACTGGGAGTGAGGATGACACTGAGGTTGTTGGCCTGGGTGACAAAAGATGGTAGTGCCTTTGATAGTAATATGGAAATTTGGAAAAGGGGATGGTTTAGGGGGAAAGATGATGATTTTAGTTTTGGAAGATGATTTTGAGATGTCTGGGAGGCAGTTGGTGATTAGAGATTGAAGCTCAGGAGAAAAGTTAGGGCTGGATATATAGAATGGGAATCATCTGGGTAGGAGAAAAAATGAACTCGTAATCTTTATTTGTCTTATTACTTCACTCATGATATTTTAATTTTATGTGTTTTTTGTCTTTGCCTTTTTTCCCCTATCAACACCTAAAAGTGGTTGACCCTAAGCTCTAAGAAAGTAGTCACTATGTCTTATTTCACTTTCTCTGAGGAGCATGGAATCGTAGATTCATAGCTAGAAGGGACCTTTGTGTCCATCTAGTCCAAACCCTTCCTTTTACAATTGAAGAAACTGAGACACTCTACTTAAGTGTGACCTAGAGTCACAAGGAAGTTAAGTGCAAAGGCAGGATTTGGACCCAGGTTCTCTGATTCCAAATCCAGGGCTTTTCCCATTGTATCAGGCCTTGTATCTTCTTAACCCAGTGCTCTAAATATCATTTGTTGATGAATTAGTCAGTATTTAAATATAGGCATAATGCTTTTATTTCTACGAATACTTCTAACCAGTATCTGATTACCTGTTTTTTTTGAAGATAGATAATCTATTTTCATGTTTCATCTCTAGCATTTCTTACTTTTCAAGATCCCATTTTAGGTGTTGAAACTGGAAACCATTCAAGTTTTTGTACCTCTTTGGAAAATGGCCTTCTACACAGCTTGAGTCAGAATGTGTCACAGTTGCTCTCAAGAATTGTGTGGGTGTTAGCTTTCTTGACTGATGTTTCCTTTCTGTGAAAGATTGGTTGTGAGATATGGAGAATACCTAGTGCTCATTTGAATCTCATCATTAATCTAAATTTTTGGAATTTGCTGATAAAAGTCTGTTGATGGAGGATTTGAGCCTTAAAGGTTAGTCTCATTTTCTCATTCATCCTTGTAGGGATGGCTGCCTATGGTTTCCTATGGCTCTGCTTTAGAATGGGACCATCTCAAGGGATTATGAGTATGATAACTCTGTTACTGAAGTTGGAGATTTCTTAATCCTGAATCACTCAATGGAGGTTAAATGATTTATGATCTATTCAGCATTCTGGCTTCTTTATTACCAGAAGTTAGCTGGTTGTCAAATACACCATTTACTAAATATTAAAGAGGTTCAAGATAGTTTTTATCACTGAAGAAAAACACAGATATTATGACATTTAATCCAAATCCAGGCTCTTATAATGATGCCATTATTATATTAACTATTGGAGATGGTGCTGAGCTTAACACAGTGCCTGGCATGTAGTAGGAGTTTAATAAATGTTTATTGATGGATTGACTGATTGAAACATACTTGCGTACAGAAGACATCTTAAGGGGTATCAATAATATCACCCTTCTTTGGGGTATACCCCAAAGTATACTTGAGTATACTCAAGATACATATCAAGTAAGTCAGCATTGGTAGAGTGGTCTAAGTCATTTGATGAACTTTGCTGGTGAACCTATGCCATTTGGATGTCTATTTCTGATTTGTTAAAACATAGACTAGGTCTTAAGCACTGAGCACAGAACAAAAGACTTTTAGACTTGAGGAACTTTATAAATCATCAAGTTCAATTCTCTACTTTTAAAAAATTATGCCTTTTGTGTTACTATCACCATCATTCCTGGATATTATATCTTTCACACTGCACTGGACTTGAAACTTCCCTTGTAACAAGGAAAAAAATAATTAAGTAAAAGGAATTAATGCAGTGGCTATTTTTCATAGAACATGTATCATCCCTTCTATTCCAGTGGTCCCCTGGATGACTCTTGGATGGAAGAAGGGAGGTAAGTTTCATTATCTGTTCTTTGGGACAAATATCTAATCCTCTCATTTTATAGATGAGGAGTCTGATGTCCAGATAGGCTAAGGCGGGGATGGTGGTCTAATTGGACTCTTGGAAGACTCTTTTCCAATGCATTGCCTCTACTGTTGATTATCCCACCATTAGTGCTTTGTTTCTTTGTGTTAAATACCATCTTTTGCATATGGTCCTTATTCGTGAAGATTAGCACATCAAAATACCAACACCAGAGTAAGACTCAATCTTTTGTATTTTCCTCTGAGGACAGGGAACATCATGAGTGCCCTAGGGGAGGAGAGAAGAAGGCTTCTCAAATGTCTTATTTTCCTAATCATAGTGTGCTAGAAAGAAGCTAGAGAAATTACAGTAAAAACATTAATTCAGATTAAGTTTCTCCCAGAAACAAATCTTTTTTTTTTGAACATCAATATTCTTTTGGTAATGCTTTATGACTGAAGATCATGAAATGGCCCAGTCTCCAAGAAACTAAATTTGAAGGTCATTGAAAGGGCAGTGAAAAGGCACATGGTGAATGTGATTAGACTGTAGCATATTACAAATAAGAACTATGGACCCAGAAAAGCATAAAAGACTGGAGAAGACCTAAGAGAGCAATTGGGCCAGTTGTGTTGGAATTAATCAATATATGTGGAAATATATGCCTGTTACATGTCAGGCACTATGCAAAGTTCTGGAGACAGAAAGACAAAAGCGAAATAGTACCTTTCCTCAAGAAGTTTACATTCTAAAGGCATATACAACAAAAACTTATTTAAGTACATTCAGAGCATATACAAAATGACAACATAGTTTTGGGAGTGAGGTTACAGGCTGCTGAGGGGATCAGAAAGAGTTTCATCTAGAAGGTAGTTTTTGAGCTGAATTTGGGAGAAAAACTGAATTCCAAGAAGAAGAGAAGGTGACAGATCTTTCCACTTAGGGCCAGTGCATAAGGCTGGTAGGGATGGAAGGAAAGGAATAAGCATTTATATAGTACCTACCACGAGCCAGGCACTGTGTTAAACACTTCTAGCAAATATCTCATTTGATCCTCAAATGACAACCCTGAGAGATAGGTGCTATTATCTCCATTTTCTAGTTCAGGAAACTGAGGCAAACATAGTTTAAGCGACTTATCTAGGGTCCCACAGCTAAGAAATATTGGAGGTGGGATTCAAACTCAGGTCTTCTAGACTCCAGGCTCAGTGCTCTATCCACTGAGCCACCAGCTGCCTCTATGCTGAAGCATGGAGCAAGGAAGACAGGAGACAGAGTGTAATGTGTGAAGAGCAGCATGTAGACCAGCAGACTATAGAGTGTGTGGAAGAAAGTATTGATTAAGAATGCTGGAAAGGTAGGAAGGAATCAAGTTGTGAAGAACTTTAAATACCAGCAGAGGAGTTTATATTTTATCCTAGACCTTCCTACCCTTCCAGTGTTGGGAGTAGGAATCCATCCTAGGCATGAGGGATAATATGAGTTAAGGCACAGAGAAAAGTGAGGGCAGGATAAGAGTGGGGCAGATGAGTAGTTCAATGTGATCAGAAAGGAGAATATATGTATGAGATAAGATTGGTCAAGTTGATTGGCTCAGATTGTGGAAAGCCCTGTCTTTCAGGAGAGAGAGAGAGAGGAGGAGAAGAAGGAGGAGGAGGAGGAGGAGAAGGCAGAGGAGGAAGAAGAAGATATAGCAGAAAGAGCATAAGGAAGTTAGATTTCAATTCAAGTTTTGGCCTGAAAACTAGCTTCCTATGTGACCTTGGGTAAATCACTTAACTTCCCTGTGCCTAGTTTCTTCATCCGTAAAATGAAGGCATTGGGTTATATGACTTCCAAAATCCCTGCCAGTTCTAAATGAATGATTCTATTAATATTAGCACCAGATTTTTATCTGGTCATCAAAACAAACTTCCTAACCTCTCCTTGGCTAAATTTAAGTATTGCTTTTACTTGAAAGTAACAAATGATACTTCTTTTTAAAATTATCCACATTAACAATTTCCACAAATGCATCCTAGCAGTCCAATTACTTGGATATTTCAATGAATCTGATCTGTGATTTCACTGATGTAGGTGTTCACTTCAAAGATATAGGTTGCAACTGTATCTACACCTTCCCATGTCATACAACCATTGTCCATGTCCTTAGGTGAATCCTCCACAATGTTCTAGGGCATTCCTTTGGATCTCTTTACATTCCATGGGTAACAATGGAACACACGAGCTGTCCATCTGTTGTCCCTTGATTTTGTAGGTCTGACTATGTTCCCTTCCACACTCTTCAATAAATTCCAGTGGCAACTTATGGCTAACAGTTGACTTTGATATGATACAAACAATTCTGTTTCCATATGTGAGAAAATGAACAAAACACATCAAATATTATACATCCAAGCTGTTTTATTCCTCGTTAAATAGCTTCATTGCAGACTGTCTGACAAAGTGTGCCAACACTCAGAGAACTACTTAAACCAGTTACCCTGAGTGAACTTCTGGGGATGGATTCACTATATTTTCCTTATCAACGTTCCCAGGTTAGGCACAGAAATGTTTTTATATCTTTATAAAATGAATTTTAAATGCAATAACTCAGGAGATTTTTGGTTAGAAATATTTCTGTTGTCTTTGCTAGTAAGAACATGATGCATTTGATCATTTTGGGGGTATCCATTGTTGACAAAGTGTGACAAATTCAGAATCAGTTCCAGGAGAAGGAGGAGGAGGAGGAGGAGAAGAAGAAGGAGAAGGAGAAGGAAGGGGAGGGAAGGGGGAAGAGGAAGAAGGCGAGGAAGAAGAAGAGGAAGCAGCCCTGAAGGTCACTATGGGACTTCTAGTATGTAAAGTACCAAGCAACTACTCTTCTGCCAGAGGGAAAAAGTGGCCCTGAACATGGACTATTGAATTATTTCACGGTATAGGCTAAACAGTGCTCCAGCTAGCATCATAGAAAATCATAGAGTTCAGAGCTGGAAGTATCCTTAAGATCAACTGGTCCAGCTGCCTAGGTGACTAGGATGGTGAAGGTTGGATTTAGAGTCAGGAAGACTTGAGTTCAAATCCAACTTCAGACACTTAATAGTTGTGTGACCCTGGGCAAGTCAGTTAACCTCTATCTGTCCTGGTTTTCTCACTTGTAAAATGGGGATAATAATAGCACCTACCTCCTCAGCTTATTGTGAAGATAAAATGAGATAATGTTCGAGGAGTGCTTTGCAAACCTTAAAACACTATAGAAATTCTAGTTATCATTACATAAGGAAGCTGAGACACAAAAAGGTAGAAAGTCCTACTGGCAGTTTTTGCCAGAGCTGAGATTAGAACCACTTCCTGTGACTCCAGAGACAATGCTCTTTCAGCAATACCATACTGATAAGAATCTGTCAGGCCATAGTAACATCTTTACCACTTATAACCCAACTCCACATAACCTTTCCTTCCCCACCTACCCACCCCTTTATAATGTTTTCAGAACATTCACGTGGGCCAAGATTAGCTCAGCTCCTATATACTGGCACCCTTGCCCTTAACCTTTGGGTCCCTTATGAAGGTAACTTCCCCACCTCAACCTGGACTTGGGCAGAGAATGGACAACTTTATTGCTTCCATCACCATTCCTCCCTACTCCACCATGGTCCCTATCTTGGCCGCTTGCCTGTCTTTTTCCTTTTTTTGCCTTCTTTTCCTTATTTTTTCTCAGAGAGTAAATGCGTGACTGACTATCTGTGAGCTGAAATGAAATTCCCTGGAGATTCAAGAACCTTAAAAGGCCTTCAGTTTTCTCAATAATGTTGCCTAAATCCTGAAGGATAGAAATCTATCCATGGGAATTCTAATATGCCTGCAGCTGGAGAGCTGGGCTGACTCAGTGAGCAGGTTAGGTTTGAGTGACAAAGAGACCAGGTATTAGGACATTTCACGTCTTCTAGAGGAGCAGGAATTCAGTGGAAGGAAGTCTCTCTTCTTTCCCGGGGAGATTAACTGAGGTGATATTATGAAAACTAATTTAAATAAGACAAATGGTCAATACTGAATCACTAGCTCCATTCCTCTCAAATGAGTGAAGAAACAGATTTCTCTTTGACTCAAGGGGTGTATCCCTTTGTGAAGTGGTGACAAGAAAGAAATCACCTTGGGCAGTTCTAACTTGTGTTGAAATGTTCCATGGTGGCATAAGCCTAAGCTATTGTATCATCATTTTCTTTTCTCCCAGTTTCCCAGCTTTGTGTGCTGTTAGAACCCTGACTCCCTGACCCTTGGCAGTGTCCTTGGCTAGGGGACAAATTAGATAATGGAGACTCCAAGAATATAGTGGGAAATCACAGCCTTGGAGCCTGAAGGGCCTTCCCTCTGTTGCTAAATTTAGACATTACTTGGTACAAGGAAACACAAATAGAAAGGCTCCTATGAGACTGAGACAGAATGCTTCCATGAGAGGTGGTTGCAGCCTCTTCCCCCCCCCCACCCCAAGTAAACCCACTTCACCAAGAAACTCTGTTGGCCCTTCTTTGCAAAGCTGACGGTTGTTACTGCCCACTTTGGTATGTCACAGCCTTGCCACTCACCACTTATGCAATATTGTCTGGGCTTCTGACCATGCCTTGTCTATTCCCCGTTCATTTCATCTATCCTGGTAAAGAACCTGTCTCTTCCTTATCTTGTCTGAAACCTGAGTTACTCCCTTCCTTCCCTCAGATTATACTTCCCAGGTTTTAATCCCTGGTTACTCAGTTAAGACCTACAAATACAAACATGACGCTGTGGAAAGAATGCTGAAACAAGAGCTGGGAGTTTGTTGTTCGGTTATTTTTTTCAGTCGTGTTTGACTCTTTGTGACCCTTTGGGGTTTTCTTGGCAAAGATACTGGAATAGTTTGTTATTTTCTTTTCCAGCTCATTTGACAGATGAGGAAACTGAGGAAAAGAGAGTTAAATAACTTGCCCAGGGTCACACAGCTGGCTGGATTTGAACTCATAACGACGAGTCTTCTTGATTCCAAGTCCAGCATTTTATCCACTGTGCCACCTAGCTGCCCCACTGGGATCAGATCCTAATTCTGATACTAGCTCTATGACCTCAGGTAAACCACTTAACCTCTCTGAGCTTTATGTGCAAAATATATAAAAATAATGCTTGTACTGCTTCAAAGTTGTTGAAGGACAAGAATCCTTAAAGTACTATGTAAATGTGAGATTATTACTAGTCCCCACTCCTATAGAGGCACTCTCTCTTGGCTGCTCTTGAACTGTATTAACCAACAACAACCAGTTAGTTTGCCCACCCTCCATTGCTGCCCACTTGAACCCAGGCAATTCATCTCGTTCTGAGTATGCACTGGGGGATTTTCAGTCAGTGTGTACAGGTGTACATTTTTTT
This sequence comes from Vombatus ursinus, assembly GCF_900497805.2. NCBI lineage: Eukaryota > Metazoa > Chordata > Mammalia > Diprotodontia > Vombatidae > Vombatus > Vombatus ursinus. The sequence goes on along the minus strand of NW_020946557.1, from coordinate 3,505,663 downwards.
GTGCAACATTTATGAGTGAAACTAGATTAGGACTAAACTGGAAGTAAAATGGGGCCTGGCAGTTTACCGTCACCTGCAAAAATAGGTTTAAAGAAAATAATAAATCAATCAGTCAGCATCTGTCATATGAAGAAAGGCATTTGAATGAAAGGGTTATTTCTTTGGGATACTCTTGTCAATTCCAGTGTGCAGAAATGACATCTATTTTGAACAAGAAATTCTTTATCTTTTCCTTAAATCTTATTTACCTTTTAAGGTTTAGCTCAAATCTTACTTCCTCCATGAAACCCTCATTCCCTATAATCTGAAACTCCCCAGAATGTTTGGCCCTTGATCAGTTTTTTACCTTGTACCTCTTTGTATTCCTAGAACCTAGCACCATGGCCTACCCATAGCTGGGGCCTTCCTATGGGATGGGGTTGCTGATGACTGTTATCACCTAAGGCCAAAAGGGGGTAAAGGGACTAATAAGCTAGAATTTATATAGAACTTTTTGGTTTGCAAAACACTTTAAATCCATTAACTCATTCATTACTCCCATTTTCAGATGAGGAAACTGAGTCTGAAAGGTCATGACGTGCCCAGTATCATACAGTTAGTAGGTATCTGAATAGGATTCAAATTCAGTTCTTCATGATTCCAATTGGAACATGTGTTTAAATGCCAAGATGCCCAAATTAAAATTTTCAAGCTGTCATGACTTTGGACAAGATATTTCATTTCTCTGAGCCTCAATTTCCTTATCTGAAAACTTGGGTTAATAATACCTTTAAAACCTAATTCATAGGGTTATTGTGAGGGTCAAATGAAATAATGTATCAGAAGTGCTTTATGAACCATAAAAACAGGGACTGGGCCTGTGATTTTACTGGTGTAGGGTGAAGAAACTTCCTCTACTAATTTGGGCCAATGCCTTCTATATGTCTTAGAGTTGCCTATAGCACCAAGAACTTAAGGGACTCACCCAGGGTCACACATCTAGGGCATCAGAATGGGGACTTGAAGTTAGGTCTTTCTGAATTTGAAGTCTAGCCACTCTGGTTGCTACCTCTCTTTGCAAATGTAAATTTCCATATTTCTATATAAGAGAACTGAACTTGGAGTTAAAAAGATGTGAGGTCTATGATTTGTACTGTGAGTATGATAATTTGCCAAAGCATATTCAATAATAGATGTCACCCAGCTTCTGGGGTCTTTGTTTGGGGGGTTTTGCATGGTGCTGCATATGTAGAAGTTACTATTGACTGACTTACAGAATTCTGTGGATTTGTGTAAAGAACTTATTGTGTAGGTTTCAGAGATATTCTTGGGAGAGAATTCTTGGGAGAGAAAAGCCATGGACATGTAGAGGAAGCCAGGTCATTATCATGTCTAGATTTCTATCAAATCAAATAATAAAATATTTGTTAAAAAAAAAAGGCACTTAACACTGCCTGGCACATAGTAGGTGCTACATAAAAGAATTAATTTCATTTCATTCCCGTTCCCTTCTAATTTGCCTTTCTATAAACTCTGAAGAGAAGGTTTTCATTTCTATTTCCAAAAGGTCAAATTGGGCCCTGTCGTCTTGGTTGAAATGTGCTCTTATCTCACTCCCAGCTGGAGAACTCATTTGATTCTATAATTTTGTTTGTCTGTTCTAATCTCCACAATTTACTCAGACTTACTTTTTTGTTTGGATAAATGGATTTAGCCACTATTGCTATTCACTGTTTGTGATGGCCTTTTGTGTAACTAGCATTTGGTGAAAAGAAACTAAGCTGTAGAGGTTAAGGGCTTTTCTCTCCCTTTAAGAATTATCAGGGAAATTGCTTTTGTTCTGAATCTATAATCCTCTTGACTACCAATATTCGAAGGGCCAGATGGATGTAATTCTTGCCTGATACCTTTCTTGCAGACTGGAAGAAGGAGTATCCAACATGCTCCTCTCCATAGAAGTGGGCTAGACCTTTATCCATGCCATATCTATATATTTAGACAGCCCATGTAGACACACAGCTACTACAGTAGTTTTAATTATAAAATGTTCTTTAAATAAAGAACAAGTTAAATAGCTGCAGGAATATTAAAAGAACATGCCAAGGCTATGACAATATAATAAGCAAGGTAATATTACCCGAGATAACATAGATTTAATAATAGATCAAACAAAGGGGCATTTTTCAAAGTTAGATAAAATAATAACAAAATCCATGTGAAGGAACAAAAAATCCAAATTATTAAGGGAAATAATGAAAAAGGTAGAGAATGAAGGGAGAATAAGACTTCCAGACATCAAACTGTATTGTAAAGGAGCAATAATCAAAACCACTTAGCATTGGTTAAAAATAGAAAAAAAAAATCAATGGAATTAATTAGACAAGGAAGAATCTGAAATAACTGAACTCAATAACCCAATATTCAATAAACCTGAAATCACAAATTACCTAGGAAAGAATTCCTTATTTGATAAGAGCTTCTGGGAACACAGGAAAGCAGTATATCAGAAATTAGGATTATTCCAAAATTATATACCATATTCCATGACAAATACAAAATTGATATGTGACCTGAATATAAAAGAACATGCCATAAAAAATTAAATGAAAAGTAGATAATACCTTGCACAGTTATAAGTAGGTGATGAATTCTTATACAAACAAGGGATATAAATAATTGCAAAAGATTAGTAGATAATTTTGATTGCATGAAATTTAAAAAGTTTTGCACAAACAAAATTAATGCATCTAGCATAAGAAGGGAAGTTGTAGATTGGGAAAATATTTATATCAAATAATTCTCATAAGGGTTTGATATCCAAGATATGTAAACAACTAACAGAGACATATTAGACCATGAACCATTCTCCAATAAATAAGTCAAAGGATATGAATAGTATTTCATATCATAGAAGAATTGCAAACTATTAACAAACATATGAAAGAGTGTTCCTAATCGCTAATATCAAGGAAAATTCAAATTTAAAAAATCATGAGGTTTCACATCACACTCAGTGAATTGACCAAGATGACAAAAGATGAGAATAGTCAGTGTTGGAGAGGGTTGTGGAAAAACAAGGTATAGGAATGTATTGTTGGTAGAGCTGTGAATGAATAAAACTGTTGTGAAAAACAATCTGGAAATATGCAAATAAAGTGACTACAATGTCCCTTTAACACAGAGCTTTCACTGCTATGTATATACCCCATGAGAGTCAGTGACCAAAAAAAGTATATATATATACACCAAAATATTTATAGCAACACTTTTTGTGATGGCAAAGAAGTAGAAACAAAGTAGATGTCCATTTGATTGGGGAATGGCTAAACAAAGTTTGAATATAATGGAATATTACGTCACTGTAAGAAAGTATGAAAATGTTGAATACACACCACAGAGAAACTTACATAAACTGATAGAAAGTGAAGCAAGTAGAGCCAGGAAAACAATACATGATAACTTCAACAATAGCAGTGGAAAGAATGACTACCACAAAACAATAAAAAAAGAATATTGCAAATTTTAAAGAGTGAACTTGGTCCCAATGAAGAAATATAAGAAGACATCTCTCCCCATCCCCCCACACCTAATCCTTTGCAGAGGTATAGGATTCTATGAGTATGAGATATTAAATATGTCAGGGTTTTTTTTTGGGTTGTGTTGATTGGTTCTCTGTCTTTTTTTATTTTTTTAAATTTCTTTATTATATGGAATGGTTCTCTGAGGGACTAAAAGGAAGGAGAGGGACATGAGGAAATTTAAGCAAGGTAAAATTTTTAAAAAAACAATAAAATCTATTTTCCAAAAAGTCTTTAAGAAAATATTAGCTAGGAGGCTGATGTTGATCAATTACATGATGTTTTATGAAAATAGGGGTTTTAACTTAAAGTTAAATACAGTAAATGGTGTGAAATTTAATATAAAATGGACATGATCCCAAAGAGATGAGAGATATATAGAATCATCTAAAGAAATCAAATGTTAGGAGAAAGAATGATATACATGTGGGAACTGGCCATTTGACAGTCTATCAATATGGCTTTTGAAACACAGGAAGCTTTACTCAGCATTTGCTTTAAAAGAGGAAGAAAACTTTCAAAGTTGTAATGTAGGAAATCAACCAGAGAATATTCAAATAGCCACAATGTGCCTAATACTTTGAAAGTTTCCTGATTTTCAGATGTATACCAATGCTGAGTGGAATTTCCTGTCTCAGGCTAAAGAAACAAACGGGATTAGTAGGAAGCATCAGTATCAGCTGTAATGGTGAGGATGCTGAAACAGTGACTAATACTTGAAAAACTGTTTTGAATTTTGATCCTAAAATGAGCCACAGGGACTAAAACCTCAGCATATAAATGTTTATGAAATACATACGTGAGTGTATTTATCACCATAACTCTGATTTTTCATGATTAACCACTTGGATTTTTCCATTGAATGTTTTTTTTTTTTTAACTTTTGTCTGGTATATCCTTTAGTCTAAAGATTGTTTCTTTATTTTCTTGTCCCTGATGCTGAGTTCATCAGATATTACATATTAAAAGGTCATGCTAGGCTATAGAATCAGGAAAATTACAGCTGGAATAGCTCTATTAGGTCATTTGGTCTCTCCTCTTCCAAAGCAAGACTGCTTTCCAATAGTATATTCTCAAGTGCTCTTTGCAGTCTCATTTTAAATTACCTAAACGACAGGGCTATTACCACTTCCCTTGGGAGATTATTCCACCATCTAATAGACCTCTCTGCTGAGATATTTTTTCCCTGATATTCAGCCTAAAATTTCCTTTGCTCAATTTCATCCCATTATTCCTCGTTATCCCCCTTGGACCACCCCATACAATTCTTCACAGAGGGCTGCATGCTGCTCTAGTCAACAAGAGAAGGAGCCCTCTGCCAGAATCCATTAATGAAAAAAATCTTATACACAGCCCTAAGCTGCATATCCTTATAGAGTCAGATTTATAGAGTCAGCGATTCTTTCCCTGAAAGGATAGAATGAGGGATGAGGGGGAGCAGGAAATACTGGTTTTCAGGGTGGGTAGAAGGGAAATGTTTATTCAAGTTGAAGCTTTATTTTGAAAAAGCTCATGATGACATCTCTTAACCTTCAGTTTATTGAATTACAGAATCTTAGAGTTGGACGGGACCTTAGATGTATAATGGAAAAGAACGTTGGATTTGGAATTAGAAAATCCTGCTTCTGCTACTTACTACCTGTGTCACCTTGATCTAGTTAATGAATTTTCTCTGCCTCAGTTTCCTCATCTGTAAGATGTTATAATAGATGATGTTTAAGATTCCTTCTAGCCCTAAATATATAATCTGATGAGATATGAGCTTTTGGGTCAATCCATTGTCTGTGCCTTACAGCATTCATGATAACTAGTCATCCAACTTGTGTGTGATTCTGTCCAGTGGTAGGAAACTTACTAACTTCTGAAGAAGTCCTTTTTCCGCATTTGGACAGTTCTATTTGTTAAGAAGCTTTTCTTTATGGTAAGCTATAGATTTTCCAGTGTACATGAAGAGAAGGATTAGACTTTGTGTCAGCCATTGCATCTTCTTTCATTCAATAACTTCCTTGTCCAACCTTCTATAGTTCATGTACTGATGTGAGCTGGGCTCATAGTAATAATACCTATGGGGGTCTTGCACAGATGGGCCCAGGACTAGCTTATGTATGCTTGTCAGGAACATTCTCATACCTTTCCTACCCTTTTTACTATCAATTCCAGTTGCCATATGACTATCTCTACAAACTTGGGAATAACCAGCAAAAAGTCAACTGAGGTGTCCAGTGAGTTCATTTCCCTAATACTTCCTGAATTGTGTTATCCTGATTGGTGCTAGAGTGAATATGTGGGGAAGATTCTCTCTTATAAGGGATGAATGAACAAAGAAATTATTAAAAAGGGGAAAATGACCTACATGCACAAAATTATTTATAATAGCTCTTTTTGTGGTGGCAAAAAATTGGAAACTGAAGAATGCCCATCAATTGGGGAATGGCTGAACAAGCTGTGATATATTAATGTGATGGAATACTATTGTGCTATAAAAAATAATGACCAGGAGGATTTCAGAAAAACCTAGAAAGACTTAAATGAACTGATGATGCAAAGTGAAATGAGACACAGTAACAGTAATACTATGTGATGGTCCACTATGAATGACTTAGCTCCAGCAGTAAAATGATCCAAAATAGTTACAAAGGACTCATGATGGAAAATGCTATCCACATCCAAAGAAAGAACTGATGGACTCTGAATGTAGATCAAAGCATACTATTTTCACTTTCTCTGTTTTTTTCATAGTTTTTTCCTTTTGGTCTATTTCTTCTTTCACAACTGTGACTAATATGGAAATATATTTTACATGATTGCACATAGAGAATCTATATCAAAATTGCTTGCCATTTTAGGAAGAGGAGAGGGGAGGGAGAGTGGAAGGGAGAAAAATTTGGAATTCAAAATTTTGTAAAATTGAATGTTAAAAATTGTTTTTACATATAATTGGAAAAAATAAAATACTAATAAAAATAAGAGACGGGTAGAGGGTGATATGGTAGAGGTTAGGTTATATAAAAAAACAAAGATATCAATAAAATTTACTTTCAAAAAATAGTGATTATGAAATAGTTCTTGGAGTCAGCCATGTGTCTTCTCATGTATCCAATTATGTTTAGCCCAACAGGGAAATAAGAATTGGATATACTACCATGAAACTTCTGCTAAAAAAAAAAAAACCAAAAAAAACCCAAAAACATTACATGTTTCAATGTTAGTAGAAAATTAGAAAAGAAAGTAGATAATAATCTCATTGTTATTTATTGTGTCTTTTTGTTAAAGCAAAGTAAAAAAAAAAAGGTTTTTTTCAAGGCTCATAAATTGTTATTTCTTAAAGGTTCTTTGATACTCTTAAGGCATATATCTGACCATTTGACTTCCCTGCTTAAGAAGCTCCAGGACTCCCTCTTGCCTCTAAGATAAAACTAAGTTCCTTTACTTTGGCATCTAAAGCTCTTCCTAGTCTGATTCCACAACACCTTTCCAGATTTACTGCATCTTTCTCTCCTTCTGCTTGCTGTACCCTGAACTTGACATTCTGTCTCCACTCTCAGTGGCAAATCACAGAAGGTCCCCTATGCCAGCAAGAAACTGGTTCTTCATCAAATGCCTGACTTCCTTTAAGGCTCAGATCAAGTGTCCTTTCCTGTTGTTTTTGTTTAGTTGTGTTGTATTCTTTGTGAGCACATTTGGGGTTTCTTGGCAAAGATACTGGAGTGGTTTGCCATTTCCTTCTCCAGCTCATTTTACAGATGAGGAAACTGAGACAGGATGAAGTGACTTGCCCAGAGTCACACAGCTAGTACATGTGTGAGGCCAGATTTGAACTCAGGTTTTCCTGCCTCTAGGCCCAAGCACTCCACCCACTGTACCATTTTGTTCTCTTCTGCAAGGGGCCTATCCTGATTCTGAAAGACAAATCACCTTTCCCAATGTTAGTCATCTACTCTGTTTCCAATTCTTTGCTACCCAGAGCCATCTCCAGTCATCCTGATCTGTATCTTGCCACTGGATCCAGAAGGCTCCTGAGGAGAAAGTGAGTCTGATGACTTTGCACAGCCCTGCCTCACTTAAATCCAATTCATTTGCAAATCACGGCATCATCTTCCTGATGTCATGGTCCTCTTTGAGAATGAAGGACAAACAACAGTAACAATGTTTTGCTTCCACAAAAGTGCTGCTTTGACTATTTTGGTATCTGTGGAAATTTTTTTTCCGTCTTTGACCTCCTTGGGTATATCCTAGCAGTTAGATCCGTGAATCAAAGAGTATGGACATATTAGTCACTTTTACAAGGTCATAAAATCTTTCAAAGAAGAAAAGAAGAGGTGTTATTATCCTTTTAATAAATGGAGAAACTGAGGCACTGAGAGTTGAGGTCACTTCTTACTTGGAGTTGCATAGTTATACCCAAATAGGTCAGATTTCCATTCTTATCTCTTCTCAGTTGCTAGTACTTTGCCCTGCCCCCAATTATTTTATATATATTTTGTGTTTATTTATCTGTGTGTATATTGTTTGTCCTTACAGAATATAAATACCTTGAGGACAGGGACTGGTTCTTTTTTTTTTTTTTTTTTTACTTTGCATCCGCAGCGCGTAGTGTAGTACTTAGCAAAGGCTTGTTGAATTGAAGGAATGAATGGATGATAAATGAATGAATGGATCCCCCTATACCCAAGATGACAGCTACCCCTTCCTTGGAGTATTATGTGGGGAAGATATCCCTAGAATTATGGCATCGTTTCCTTTTTCTTTTTTTAAATTTCTAGTCTTTCCCTTGCATTTAGCAGATGTTTAAGAAATGTTTATTGAATTGATTTGGATATAAAAATGAGAATGGATAGGGATGATCGCCTTATTCTTTCTAAATTAAGGAAACAATGTAGAGGGAAAGAAAGGATGGAGCAGTAATTTGAGGCAAAAGAGCAACCTATGTCCTGGATGACTCAGATGTTTCTAAATCACAAGAGCTTATCCAGAATTCTGCTCTCTCTGTCTTCAGTACATTTAAATCTATGGAATGTGGACTGTAGGGTTCAACTCCTATGGCATCTCAGTTGAGCATGCACACATGCAACCCAATACTTGGCAAATTAAAATACTTGACTTTGAGTAGAATAAGATAATATGTTAATAAAACAACATCTTCAACAACCAGAGGACTCTGTAACAGGATATGGGCCTTTTGGTATTTAGGTTACCAGGTCAGAGCTGGCTCCAGTTATTAGTGACTAAAAGCTTCTGTTACCTGAAGGTTGTTTGGCAATGAAAATAACAATAATGATACCTTGGATTTATATAATGCTTTTCCTTCCAAGGACCCAGCATGTGTTTATACTTGCTATTTGATTCATTTTTGTCTTTAAAATCTTATTCTATTGATATTTTTGGTTTTTACTTTACCTTCACTTCCAAATATATCATTCTCCCCTTCTCCACCCAAAAAGCTATCCTCTGTTTAAATTAAGAAAAAAGAAAAGGTTAAAAAAAGAAAAGGAATAAAGTAGTTCAGCAAAATTAACCAACATTTTAAACATGCCTGACAGCATATGGAATATTCCGTACTCATACTCCCTCACCTCTACAAAGAAAGCAAAGAGGTTTATTTTTTCACCTCCTCTCAAGCACTGAGAAGCAAGGTCACTTACCTGGTATTTCATAGAAAGGCAAAACTGTACTTTAATAGATCTGATTCCCACATTCTCGGTGTTGGGCTGTTCTGTTCTTAGCACACTGAGTCCTACATCCTGAGCATGGCATACAGATCACCTAGAGGCAGCTGGGTGGCGTCATGGGTGGAATGTTAGACATGGAGTCAGGATTTGCTGAATTCAAATCCATCTTTAGATATTTACTAGCTCTGCTATCCTGGGCCATTGTCTTAACCACTGCCTGCCTCAGTTTCCCTCATCCGTAAAGTGAGGATAATAATGGCACCTACCTCATAAGCTTGTTGTGAGGATAAAATGAGCCAATATTTGTAAAGTGCTTTGTAAAACCTTAAAGCACTATGTAAATGCTAGCTATTATTATTATTATTCAGGACATTGTTGCTCCTGGACAGCAGGACTATACTGAAAAGGGACACAAGCAGTACCAGCTGCCCCTTTTCCCCTACCCTTAGCTCTCTAAGCAGAGAAATCAACCAGGGGATTCAATGGCCAAGTACCCCTCTGGAGATAACTGCTTCTAGAAAGCAGCGCTGTCAGCCCAGGGAAGGAAGAGCAGCTCCCAGTTCGGCTTTAGGCACTCATTCTTCTTGGCTGTCACATTGCATTGGTACCACATTCATTAGAACAGGAAGAAGAAGGAAAATTAGACTTTCAATGAACCACAGTTTCTTGGCAGGGGAAATCACAGGCTCTGGTTAAATGCCACCCCCAAATGAGTGCATCTTCTGTGCTCGATGAGTGACTACCCCCTGACAGTCAGACGTGGTTTCCCAATGTTCTGATTTGGGCTTTCAGAAAGCCTTCAGATGAAGCAGCTGAATGTGACCTAGTCATGGTCATGGCGCAGACAAAGGTCAGGCCTATTTTAATCTATGAAGTACGGTTAATTCTCCAGGACAATGCCCTTGTTGTCTGGTTTCCTGCTATTTTCAGGGAGATTCACAGGCCTAAAACTCTTTCATCTGGGGGTGGGATAGTGTCCCTCCTCTTTAAAAACTTGCTCATGAGCTAAAATTGTTCCCAACTTGAATTCTTTCTCTGTGGAATGTCTTTCCCATAGACGTCTCCACTCTTTAGGCTGTGATCCTCCCATAACATCCTCTGGAAGACGTGAGTCAGGTCAGGCCTGATATTAGAGATCTCCTGAGAGAAATGAGAGAGCTGTGGCAAAGGGTATTGATGTTCTGGGGAGGCTTTGGGGACAGTTTTTGAGCCAAAAAATCAGGCTAGCTCAGGTGTCTTGTAGGAGATGGTTGGCTCCCTATTGCCTCCAAGATCAAATATAAAATCTTGGGGGGAGGGAGGAAAAAAAAGAAATTTATATGATAACACTATTTATTTAAAAGGAATAGCAAGTTGTACTGAACAGATTTGCAGTTTCATGTGCAATCATCTTTTTTTTGTTATAATGTTATGGAAATGCTTGTTTTATTCCATAAATTTAAAATTAAATAAATAAAATGTTAAAAAAATCTTATGTTTATGGGCCTTCGTAACCTGGGCTTTTTCTACCTTTGCAGTCTTTTTACACCTTATTCCCTTTCTCATACTTTGAGATCCAGTGACAAAGACTTCCTTGTTGTTCCTCCCACACAACACTCCATCTCCCAAAACCTCATCTTTTCACCGATGGTCCCCTGTGCCTGAAATGCTTTTCCTTCTCATATCTGTCTCCTAGCTTCTCGGGCTTCCTTCAAGTCTCAGCTAGAGTTCTTTCTGCAAGAAGCTTTTCTCTGTCCCTCTTAATTCTGATACCTTTTCTCTTAGACTACCCTTGATTTATACTGTATATAGCTTTTCTGTATTCTGTCTCCCCCATTAGACTGTGAGTGCCTTGAGTGCAGGGATTATTTTTTTTGATTTGCTTTGTATCCCTAGCATTTAGCTCAGTGCCTTGTAAACAGCTGGTGCTTATATAATAAGTGCTAGTTGACTGACCACTAGAGCATCACATGGGAGCTGGTGCTGTATTTATTTTCTGCTGTGGTATATCAATACTGGCTGGGTGGCCAAATTCCAGGCCAGCCCCTTCATAAATAGAGTTAATAACATTAGGAGTTCCTTTCGCTCCTTAATGGTACACAGTCTTGGTGTAGGCGAATGATCTTAAATCTCCTTTTGAGTGGCTACCCTCAGATTTGTGGCTTATTTCAAATAAATCAATTCTAAACTAAAGAGCTTGTTATCCAGTTTGTACTTTATTCAGATGTTTTTCGTCTGCTTTTTGCATTTTCTTTGTAGCTGCAGCTGTGTGATAGTGAGCATGGTGTAGTGAGTTTGAGCCTTCTGACACTATTTCTCAGATGTCTGACTTTAGGATCACAGATTGGAAGCTAGAAGGAATCTCAGAATCAACTAGTCTAACGCTCTCCTTTTACAAATGAGGAGATGGGGCCTAATGAGGCAAAGTAAAGTGACAGGTGGTAAGTATCTGAGATAAGATTTGAACTCAGGTCCTTGTGAGAAATGAAACAGTTACTTAGTGATTTTAAGCTATAGGGAAAAAAAAAACAAAAACCTGTTGTGGCCCTAAATTGGCTATTGAAGGTGCCTAAAGTCCTGAATTATTTTTCTGGCAAATGGCCTTAAATCTCTACTTGGTGTGTGGAGGGATGTTGTATATGTTATTATTATTCAAATGGGCTCAAAAGGAAACCTGGCATAGTAGATGGAATCTGGAAGATATGGGTTCAAATTCCTTCTCAGATTATTGCTTGGTGGTGTGAGCCCCGGGGAGAATAGAACAATTGCTGATTCAGCATTGGTAGAAGGAGTCTCTACGCAGGGAGTTCCCCACACTGATAAAATCACAGGTTTGGGATGGAAAATATATACAGTGACAGTCTGGCAGAATGGATAGAGAGCTGGTCTTGAAACCCAGAAGGTGGGGTTTCACTTCCTGTGCCTGTGATATACATTGGCCATATGACGTTAAGCTAGTCCCAACCACTCTCAGTGATACAGGCAACTCCTTAAATACTCACAGTCTCAGACCTAAGGGAATTTATAGTCCAGTAGGGGAAGTTAAGGCCCATAGGTATTTTGGTAAGGACAGGAAAAAAGGATCTGAGCACTGTGGTCTAAGCTAGTTTGAAAGGGACACAGAAAGTTTCCATATTTTGCTAAAACTCTGAAATGAAATATTTGGCCTTATTCTCTAAAGCAGTGTCAATGTCAGGCTGCTTGATTTTCTATGTGGAAACTGTAAAGAAAACAACACACACACACACACACACACACACACACACACACACACACACACACA
>NW_020946557.1:3344116-3493165 GCF_900497805.2 Vombatus ursinus | reverse complement strand
CTGAGGCAAATAAAGGTTAAGTGTCTTGTCCAAAGTGCCTGGTACATAGTAAGCCTTAATAAATGCTTGTTGACTGACTGAAAGATCGCAAGTGAACAGTTACTTAGTGATTTTAAGCTATAGGGAAAAAAATAAAAAACCCTGTTGTGGCCCTAAATTGGCTATTGAAGGTATCTAAAGTCCTGAATTTTCTGGCAAATGACCTTAAATCCCCACTTGGTGTGTGGAGGGATGTTGTATATTTTATTCACGACGGTTTATAGCTGTTCATCAACATTTTCCGGTTGCTGTAGCTCATCCTATGTATTGGAGGCCAGGCATCCCTACTTTATGAGTCGGGAGAACTGAGGCCAAGGGATTAGCACAGAACTAGAGAAGCTTAGAGGAGAAAAGGGAGGTCTCAGGTGCTTCTGCTTTTCTCATCAGTGAAGATGGTAGAAATGAAGGAAATCATTCAACCATTGATTCAGAAGGATGAAAGAAGGTGAGGAAGTCCTGAAATAGTCATCTGAGCTGTCAGCTGATGTGTCATCTGAGCATTGAGATAAAAGGAAGCAAAAGACTGGTGGGTATTTATGCTTTCGTTGTTTTCACTAGTTTTTTTCATCTTTCAAATCACACTATGATTTAAAAAAAAAAAAGAAAGAAAAATACCTTACTTGCCTGGAGGCAGAATCTGCTAAACATAACTTGTTCCAATGGTGAAATTTCCAGTAGAAACAAAGACATGCAAAAAAGGGAAGATATGTACTCTTTTGTATTGCAAGAGTAAGATAGGAAACAATTGAAATAAACCGTTTTTCTTTTTTTTCCAGTTTCCAGACTCAACTAAACACGAATTGCTTTCACTTTGCCCTTTTGGCTAATACTCTGGTTACTATTTTCACACACAGTTATTTAGTTCAGTCATTTCATTTGTAAAAAGTTCTGCTACTAACTAAAGACTGGGATTTGTTCGGCGAAGTTTGGATTGTCAAAGGGCTGCACTTGAAGACCTGCATATGTGGCCTTGAGGCCAAAGGTTCCCCACCCTGGACTAGACTTGGGGCAAGTTTCTGCACTACAGTTTTCTTTTTAGGATACTGCAATGACAGTATCACTTATATTTCTGCATCTGTTGCTAATCAGGCAAATGTTCTCCACCATGTTCACCCTGCTCTGCTTCCTAGATGTCTTCATATGGACATATCTTCTTTTTTTTATTTTAGTGAGGCAATCGAGGTTAAGTGACTTGCCCGAGGTCACACAGCTAGTACTTGTCAAGTGTTTGGTCTGAGGCCGGATTTGAACTCAGGTCCTTCTGACTTCAGGGCCGGTGCTCTATCCACGGTACATCTTACTTGCTCTATTGACTCTACCTCTTTTTAATAATACCTTTCCAAAGCCATGTTCTAGTCATGGATCTCCTTCTACAAAGTCTATGTCTATAGCTACCTATTGAGACCAATAATACCAAATTTGTCTCTTTACATTAGGATCTGTAGTACATTTTGCTTGGCACCTATACTTTATGCATTTCTTTATAGCCATTGAGACCAGAGGTTTTATTACTAGCTCTGTTATTAGATTTTTCTCTTTTGCAAATTCAGGGTATATCAACTGCTATTCCTCTTCCCATATTATAGCTGTTCTCTATGGTATGTTTAGTGAATATACACAGAGAGCTTTTTCTCTCCCCCTTCCTTTCCAATCCAAAATTCTTTTCATTAAATTTACGAAGACTTTTAGAACTTGGCCCCTTCCTACCTTTCCGGTCTTGTTAAATTTTACTCTCCTTCGTGAATGTTGTGATTAAATTGCACTGACGTACTTGGATGTTCCTCACACAAAACACTGCCTTCTCTGCCTCTGCACATTTTTATTGACTGTCCCCCATGCCTAGAATACTTTCCTTCTACTTTCTGGCTAACCATCACCCCCTGCTTTCATCCTTGCCTTCCCTATTAGTGTACTCCCTCTGTGATGATATTACATTTAGACTGTATATATCTTATACGAACTTCTTGAAAGCAAGGGGTGTATAGGGTGTTCATAGAGGACTAGCATCTCTGGCATGAGGGCTTGCTGAGCCCTTTTCAGGGCTGCTCAACCACTTGTGGTATCCACCTGCCATCCAACTCTCACCAGTGGCTCCAAGAAACTGTAGCATGCACAGCAGCCACACCCAGTAAAACTCTCTTGGCAGATGGGTTAAACCAGGTTGAGGGTAATCAACAGGCTTCAAACCCATTGGTGAGTTAGAGGGATGTATAGTCAAAGTATATGAATACTTCCCCTAGCAGAATAGGTGGATGAGAACAATTTGTTCCAACAGCCATGAAGGCAGCTGAAGCAGGTACTGTGGGGTTACTTAGAGCTCGGTCAGACATTGAAGACAGCAAGTTCATCCACTGTCTCCCAGGCCATCACCGGTCATCTTGACTTTTGTTTTGCAACTGGATTTTGATGACTTTAGAAGAGAGAGTGAGGCTGATGACTTTATGCAACTCTGCTTCATTTCAAATCCAATTCATTCACAAGTCATGACGTTGCCTGTGATATCTTTAGTCCTCTTTGAAAATGAAGGATGAACATAATCTTATGTGAACATAATTATTTACATGTTGTTTCTCCCATTACAAATCATTAAGGGAAGGGACTATTTTTTGTTTCCTTTGTTTTGTTTTTGGCTTTTTGTGTACTTAGCAGCATTTGACACATAGCAGTTGCTTAAATGCATGTTGGATTCTTACCAATCCTTGTAAGGTATACTGTATCCCTGGCCAGAAGCCTATTATTCCTCCATTTAAAAATGTTATATAAATATCCAAATTCTGTTCTTGGACACCACCTTTTTAAACACATTTTCACTGCCCAGTTCTGAATTATCCGCAAGGTCTACACGAATCTCCTTCATCTGTCCTTCCGTGTTTCCTTGTGCCTCACCCCTCCTAAACTTAGTCTCTATTCTTACGATAATCTCCCAGTTATTATAATCCTTACTGCTTTACCAGATCATCATCCCTACTTTTATCTCTCTTTTCTCTCTTCCAAATCTTGACCCAAGTTAGTCTTTTTAACTTGACACTATATTCTTTGAAACACTTGCCTTCTTATCCTTTCATCCCTCATCCCCTCCAAAGTCCCTTTTCTGGATCACGGGCACTATCTACCTTTTCTGCTCCCAAACTGCTGAACAACACGGTCTTGAGGAAGTCACACAACCATACTAACTGGGTCCACCACAATTTTATATGTAATCTAAACTGGGCCCTCACTGAAACATGCTAATTCTTATATTTTTCTTCAATGAACTCTCTTCTTCACTCCTCAAAACATTTCCCTAATGATTTCTTTTCTCCTTAAAGCGGGGAGCTAGGTGGAACAGTTGATAATGTATTGGAACTGGAGCCAGGAAGATCTGACTTCAAATCTAACCTCAGATACTTCGTAGTTGTGTGATACTGGGCAAATCACTGTACCTCTGCTTGTGTCAATTTACTCAGCTGTAAAATGGAAATAATAATAGCACCTACCTCCCAGGATTGTTGTGAGATTAAATGAAAATATATTTGTAAAGCACTTAGCACAATGCCTAGCAACATAGTAAGTGCTAGCTGTTATTATTATTATTATCACTATTATCAAATCACTTTCATCACCCATTCATGTTGCACTAAAAACATTGGTCATTAATTCCCACTCTTCCTCAACCCCACACTCCAAATCACTTCATTAGCATCTGGCATCCTCTCTTCCTTTACTCCAATCTCAAAGAAAGAGGTGACCCTTCATCTTCTTAATAACACCAATCCCTTTGCTCATGTTATTGATCCCATCCCCTCTCATTTCCTCCAGAAGTCTGCCCCTTCCATTATCCCCTTTCTCTCCTAACTTTTCATCCCTTCTCCATGTTCTCTGTCCCCAGTCCCTATGCAATTCTCAAATCTCCCTTATCCTTAAAAAAACCTTCACCTGATCCTTAAGCTCTCTTTCTATTTTTCCTTCCCTTCTTAGCCAAACTTCTAGAAAAGACTATCTACTTTCATTGTTTTTATTTTCTCAACGATGCTCATTTCAAACCATTAGCAATCTTGCCTCCAAACCACACATCACTTCCCCACCCCTCCAACAGAAACCACTCTCTCCAGCATCACCAGCGATCAGTGTGTTGCAAATTCAAAGATGTTTTCTCAGGCCTCCTTCACTTCTCTGTAGCATTTGATGCAGCTGATAATCATCTACTCCTTTGGGATATTCTCTTTTCCCTCGGTTTTTGATGACACTGCTTCACTATGGTTCTCTTTTGGCCTATTTAATCCTTCTCAGTCTATTTTGCAAGTTTACAATCCATGAACCACCACTTATGAATGGGTGTGCTCTGGGCTTTGTCCTGGATGCCCTCTTCTTTTCTCTATTTTCTCTCTGTCTCTCTGTCTCTGTCTCTGTCTCTTTCTCACACACATCAGCTTCCTGATGAAGTTGATTTAAAAATTTACCTATCAATCCTAACTCTCTTTCCTGAACTCAATCCCTGCCTTTCCATCTGCCTCCTGGACAGCTCTACTGGGAGTTCTAATAGGCATCTCAATCTCAACACATCCAAAGCAGAACTCATCTTTCCACCTCACCCCAATCCTTACTCCTTACTTTCCTATTTCTGATGAGACTAACACCATTCTTTCAGTCATCCAGTATCATACATCAGTAATCATCCTTTATTCGTATTCAGTCATTTGCCATTTTGTTGATTCTATCTCCATAACACCGGTCCCATCTGTTTCTTCTTCGTTCATACCACAATCACTACCATTTAAGCCCTCATCGTGTCCCACCTTGACTGCTTCCCAATTGTTCTTTCCAAATCCAGTCTCTCTCTTCTTGAGTCCGTGCAATAGTCAAATTGATATCTAAAGCACAGGTCTGACCATGTCACTCTACTGCCCAAAATGCTCCAGTGTCTTCCTTGTACTTTTGGTTTAAAATAAATAATAAATAAATAAAGCCTTTGACATTTAGAGCCTGTTACAATTTGGATTCAGCCTCCCTTTCCAGGCTGTTTATGTCACTTCCCCTCACATAGTCTACATTCTAGCTAAATTGACCTGCTTACTATTCCTTGTGCTCCACTTTTTATTCCCAATCTTTGTTCCTTTGCACAGGCCTGGAATGTTCTCCCTCCTGACCTCTTCTTGGAATCCATAGGTCCCTTCAAAACTCAGCTCATGACATTGTCTTCAAGGGGCCTTCCTTGATTAATAACTTCCTTCCTTCCTTCCTTGATTAGTAACTCCTAGCCCCACTGAAATATCTTCATATTTATCCTATACATATTTGTATTTACTTACCTGAATACATGTTAGACACTTATTAGTTGTGTGACTCTGGGCAAGTCACTTGACCCTATTTGCTTCAGTTTCCTCATCTATAAAATGAGCTGGAGAAGGAAATGGCTAAATCACTCCAGTATCTTTGCCAAGAAAACCCCAGAGGGGTCATGAAGTGTTGGACAGGACTGAAAACAACTGAACAACAACATCTGAGTACGTGTTAGGCATATAGGTGATTCAGTGGACAGATTTTTGTTGTTTGATTGTAGACTGTTGCTGTTCGGTTGCGTCCAACTCTTAATGTCATCAATCATGGCATCTAATCATGTCATCCAAAGGCAATCAATCTTTTTTCTGCTGAGTAAAGTCCATATTCCTTTTGTTCTTCTGTCATTCAAGGTCCTCCACAAACCACCCTTCCCTTCTACTCTTACTTCATATTACTCCCTTTCACATACTCTAAAATGGAGGCAAGCTGGATAACTTGGCCCATAACTTTTTGCTTTTGTGCTTTTGTTCAAACTATTCCTTTTGCCTGTAATATGCTTGTGAATTCCCTTTTCCCATCTTTTGATTCAATTTCAAACTCAACTCAAATGCCACTTCCTGACCATGCTGCCCACTCTTTGGCCATCATCCTCATCCACCTCCCATCAGAACCTTGGACTCTAGCCCTGGGACATCACGTGAGTTTTTGTCTCATCTTGCCCAGATCTAGACCTTGATGTAACTTCCTGGCCCTCTCCACGTCGAGCCCCTATAAGCATCCCTTGTCCTTTCCAGCTTCCGTTTTACATATTGGAATGTAAGCTTCTTGAGAACACTATCTTGCTTAAATTGTTTTTGTATTCCCACTGCTTAACTCAGTGCCTGGCTCTTGGTAAGTATTTAATAAATGCTTTAATTATCTAATTTGCCACCTTCCTTCTTTCCTGTCTCTCTCCCTCCTCCTTCCCTTCTCTTCCTTTCCCTTCCTTTCCCTTCCCTTTCCTTTCTTCTTCCCTTCCTTCTTGCTTTCCTTCTTTCCTCCCACCCTCCCTTCTCCTTCTTTCTTCCTTCCCTCCCTTACTTCCATTGTTTCTTCCTTTCTTTCTTTTCCTTCCTTCCTCTTTCTTTCTTTCTTTCCTTTTTTTCTTTCTCTTCATTCAGAAAGCCATTCTATATTCCTCTCTATCAGTGATAACCTTTCCTTTCTCTTTACTTACCAAGCATTTTGTCTAAACTTTTCTGATATATTTATTACAGATTACCTTGTGCCAAATCTATCTGTATGTGAGCCATACCTTCCTACTAGACTGGAAGCTTCATGAAGGCAGGAAACTGTTATTATCTAATTTTGATATCTTAACTCAGTGATCCTTACATGGCAGATTCTCTAAAAATGCTAGTTGAATTGTGCTCAATTGCATTGAATTGGGTTGAATTTAACTGTGGTCAAATTTCTCATCTGAGTTTCTCCTGTAAGTTTTTGCTTCTGAAACATAAAAGGGCTGGATCAGTTGACCTCTAAGTTCCCTTTCAGTCAGCTCTAAAAAAAACCAAACAAACAAAACAAAACAAAATCCCATCCTGTGATTAGGGTTTAGATCACGGAGGGCATGATTTAATCCTTGTTAGCTAAGGCCTCCTGTGCCTGTTTAGCTATCTATGAATTTTGTGTTCACAGGCAGGCCCATCCAAACCACATGCAATGAGCTCATTTATTTGAACTTTTATAGTAATGCTTAAGCATTTATATAATGCTTTTCATCTTCAAAGCACTTGACAAACTTATGAATCCTCACAGCAGCACTTTGAGGTAGCTAAGTATCATTACCCCATTTTAAAACCAGGAGAGTGAGGGTTATGTTCCTTGCCTCTGGCCAAAGAAGGAAGACATATACCAGGCCTAGAATTAAAGCTGATTGCCTTTTGCCTTTTAGGAGCAGAGTATCAATCCTTCTTGTTAAATCCCTTTAGTGTTAAAAATGGCAGCTCTGTATTTCCCCTAAATTTTTCCTATTCTTTCTTAAATGGGGTAAGATTATTTTGGCGGAGTAAAGTTCTCTCGGGGTTATGTACAATATAGTATGTATCCTTCTTGGTATGTCGGTGCACAATATCTACATACTCATACTGGCAGAGAGGTTCATTCCTAGGAGGGAGTAGAGGTGCTTTTAAAGAGCCAGCTGAGTAGCAGTCCCTCGATTTAGCCCCTGGCTCTATATATGTTTTCCGACTTAGGAATCTTACACAACTTAACAGAGGGGAGGCTCTTTCAGATAATGCCAAACACATGGTGAACTTTGGCAGCCTTTGACCTTTAATAAAGAAAGCTGTGACCACACACATTCATCCTGTCTCCAAACCCAGCCCCCAGAGGACTGATTGCTTCAAGTGTAAGTATTCAGTATCTATACACTGAATAAACATTAGGATCCAGATGGGGAAAGAGAAAGGTGGGTAGCTACCTACCATGGAAAGAACATGGCTCTGGAGTCAGAGGACTTGGGTTTGAATCCCACCCCTAATGACTACTCCTGTGACTTTGGGAAATGACTGCAACTAACTGAGCCTCAGTTTCCTCATCTGTAAAATGAAGGGTTGCACTAGATGGTGATTAGCATCTTTACAAATTTAGAACTAAAATCTCCTTGGTATTCACAGGATCATAATTTAGGGCCAGAAAGAGCCTTAAAGGCCATCGTTGTTGTTATTGTTCAGTTGTTTCAGTCATGTCTGACTCTGTGACCCCATTTGGGGTATTCTTGGCAAAGATGCTGAAGTGATTTACCATTTCTTTTTCCAGCTCATTTTACAGATGAGGAAACTGAGGCAAACAGGGTTTGGCCCAATGTCAATAGCTAGTAAGTGTCTGAGACCAGATTTGAACTCAGGAAGACTCACCTTCCTGATTCCCAGGTTGGCAAGCTATCCACTGCACCACCTAGCTGCCCTTAAAAGCTATCAAGTACACCTTAATTTTGTAGATGAGGAAACTAAGGCATAGAGGGTTTAAGTGATTTTTCCAGCTAGTGTATGTAGCAGTATTTGAACCTGGTTTTTCTTGGCTTCAAGTACAGTGCCCTGTCTTGCTTATTTTTTCTCTCTCTCTCTTTTCCTTCCTTCCTTCCTTCCTTCCTTCCTTCCTTCCTTCCTGCTTTTCTTCCTCCTTTCTTCTTTCTTTCTTTCTTTCTTTCTTTCTTTGCATTCTTTTCTTTTTAAATGTTGAGTTCCAGATTTTCTCCCTCCCTCCCCTCCCTCATCCACTGAGAAGGTAATCAATATGTATCAATTATACTTGTGAAATCACGAAAAACATATTTCCATATTAGCCATATTTTGAGAAAAAGCAAAAAAAAAATAAGCAAGTGGGAAAATTATACTTCAATTTGCAGAGTTCATCAGTTCTCTCTCTGAAGGTAGATAGCATTTTTCGTCATGAGTCCTTCAGAATTGTCTTAGATCATCATATTGATCAGAGTACCAAGTCTTTCACAGTTGATCATCATTACAACATTGCTGTTACTGTGCACAATGATCTACCAGTTCTTCCCACTTCACTTCGAATTAATTCATATAGGTCTAGCCATGTTTTTCTGAAATCACCCCCATTGTCCTTTCTTATTGCACAGTAGTACTCTATCACAATCATATGCCACAACTTGTTCAGCCATTCCCAACTGATGAGCATCACCTCAATTCTCAATTCTTTGCCACCATAAAAAAGGCTGCTACAAATATTTTTGAATATATAGCTCCTTTTCCTTTTTCTTGGATCTCTTTGAAATGTAGACCTAGTAGTGATATTGCTGGGTCAAAGTTTGATACAGTTTGATAGCCCTTTGGGCCTAGTTCCAAATTGTTCTCTAGAATGTTTGGACCAATTCACAACTCCATCAACAGTTTATTAGTGTGCCTATTTTCCCTCAACTCCTCTAGCATTTGTGATTTCTGATAGGTGTGAGATGGAACCCCAGCATTATTTTAATTTGCATTTCTCTCATCAATAGTGATTTAGAGCATTTTTTCATATGATGATAGCTTTGATTTCTTCTTCTGAAAACTGCCTGTTCATATCCTTTGACAGTTTATCAATTGGGGAATGGTTCCTATTTTTATAAATTTGATTCAGTTCCTATATTTGAGAAATGAGACCTTTATCAAAGAAACTTACTGTAAAATTTTTTGATATTACTTTATTGTCTATGGTACCTTTTAGCAAAATGTAGTTTCCCTGATCATCCCTGTTTTTGCTTTTGCTTTGTATGAGATCATGATCACTACCCCTGACTTTTTTACTTAAGCTTAAGCTTATTAGATTCTTCTGTAGCCCTCTATTTGAACTCTGTTTGTGCCTTTCTGTTTCAAGTATGCCTCTTGAAGACAACATATTATTGGATTCTAGTTTCTAATCCATTCTGCTATCTATGTCTGTTTTATGGGTGAACTCAGTCCATTCACATTCACAGTTATGACTGCTGTGTATTTCCCTCTATTTCATTTTCTTCTATTTATTCTGCTCTCTCTTTTTATCCTGTCCCTCCTCAAAAGTCTGTTTTCCTTCTAATCACTGCTTCGCTTAACCTACCTTCCCTTTTATCATCTCCCCAATATCTCTTCCCCTTCCCCTCCTATTTCCCTATTGGGTAAGATAAATTTCTATACCACAACTGAGTGTGTGTGTGTGTGTATATGTATTTGTACACACACACACACACACACACACACACACACACACACATGCTTCCCTCTTAGAATCCATTCAGATGTGAGTGAGGTTCAAGCATCCCCTCCTCATTTTCTTCTCCACTGTAAAAACTCTTCCTTTGTGTGCTGCTTTAATGAGAAAATTTTCCCTCTCCCCCCTTCCCCCCCTTTCCCCTTCTCCCAGTGAATCCCTCTTCTTTACCCCTTCATTTTTTTTAAGATCATTCAACTCACACTCATGTCCTCTGTCTATGTAAACTCCTTTTAACTCTCCTAATAGTGATAAAGTTCTTAGGAATTACATGTATCATCTGTAAACATAGGAAAGTAAATAGTTTCCAGGGGTGGGGAACCCTTTGTTTGAATCCCAACTTCACAGAACAAATAATAAAAGGACTATTTTATAATAATATATATTTATGTATAATATACTATTTTATATATTATATAATTTATATAATAGATAATATATATAATAATAAAAAGGATTATCCCCTTAATAAAAGGATTTGTTCTGTAAAACTTGGACTCAGTCCAAAGGCTGCACTCAAGGACATAGAAGGCCACGTATGGCCTTGAGGTCATAGCTTCCCCACCCTTGACCCTTATTGAGTCCCTTATGATTATTCTTTTATGTTTACCTTTTCATGCTTCTCTTGAGTTGTGTTTGAATGTCAAATTTTCTATTCAGCTTTGGACTTTTCGTTAGGAATGCTTGAAAATCCTCTTTTTAAAAATTTAATATCCATGTTTTTCCCTCTGAAAGATTATACTCAGTTTTGCTAGGTAGGTGATTTTTGGTTGTAATCCTAGCTCCTTTGCCTTCTGGAATATCATATTCCAAGACCTCTTCTCTTTTAACGTGGAAGCTGTTAGATTTTGCGTGATTCTGACTGTAGCACCAGAGTATTTGAATGGTTTCCTTCTGGCTGCTTGCAATATTTTCTCCTTGATCTGAGAACCCTGGAATTTGGCTATAATATTTTTAGGAGTTTTCATTTTGTGATCTCTTTCAGGAGGTGATCAGTGGATTCTTTTAATTTCTATTTTACCTGCTGGATCCAAAACATCAGGACAATTTTCCTTTACAATTTCTTGAAATATGATGTCTAGGCTCTTTTTTTGCAGTCCAATAATTCTTAAATTATCACTCCTTGATCTATTTTCTAGGTCAGTTGTTTTTCTAGTGAGATATTTCACATTTTCTTTTATTTTTTTTTTTCATTTTTTAAACTTTGTTTATTGTTTCTTGATGTCTCATGGAGTCATTGGCTTCCAGTTACCCAATTCTAATTTTTAAGGAATGATTTTCTTAAGTGAATATTTGTACCTTCTTTTCTATTTGACCTACTCTGCTTTTTCAGAAGTTCTTTTCTTAGTGAATTTTTGTGATTCTTTTACTATTAGGTCAATTCTGTTTTTAAGGTGTTATTTTAAAAGTTGTTCTTTTTTTTTGTGCCTCTTTTGCCAAGCTTTTGGTTCTCTTTTCATAATTTTCTTGCATTACTCTCATTTCTTTTCCCAATTTTTCCTCTACCATTCTTATATTTTTCTTTAATTCTCACAGGAATTCTTGTTGGGCTTGGATCCTGTTAGTACTTTTCTTTGTGCCTTTACTTATGATTATTTTCATGTTATTATCTTCTTCTGAATTTGTGTATTGGTCTTCACTGTACCCATGATAGCTTTTTATGGTCAAGATAATTTTTTTTTTGGTCCTATGTTCATTTTCCAGCTTATTTCTTGATTTTGAACTTTATGTTAAAGTTGGGCTCTGCTCATGTAGGGATTGGGAGGTGCTGTCCCAAGTTTCAGGCTTTTTCATGCTACTGTTTTCAGAGCTAATTCTGGGGGGTTATACGTTTTTGATGCTTCCAAGATGGTATGATCCAGGGAGAGCTGTGGTTTCTGTTTTCCTGGTCTGTGCTCTGGTTTTTACCCTGGAAAGGACTCTGCTCCCCTGCAACTGCAAGCACTAGCTCTCCTGTTGTCCCTGGAACCGTGACCAGGGCCCCTGCTCCTTTCTGACTGACCCCTAGCTCCCTTCTCTAGCCTGGAATTGTGACCCAGAATTGTGTACGAGCAATAGACCTGCCAGTCAGTCCCAGCTGTTCCTAGTGCCGGCGAAGATTCTCCTGTAATCTCTTTCTGACCACTTGTGTGGGCTGAGAGTTCCTGAAGCTGCTGCTGCTGCTGTTTTGCTACATGTATGTGTTCCAAACAGACCTCCACCCTGGTGTCACAGACCTCTCCTGCCAGAAAAATGTCTTATACTAACCTTTTGTTGGCTCTGACACTCCAAAATTTGACTTGAGGCATTATTTGAAAGTTGTTTGGAGGGGAACATTGAGAGAGTTCAGCTGGCTCTAGTCTGCTATCTTGGCTCCACCCCCAATGTTCTTTCCACTGTACAATATTGTCTCTCCTGTGGTCCTAGGCTGAAACAGATAATAGGGCATAGTAAGAGATACTTTTAAAATATTACTTTTAACAAATACATGTATTTTTGAATGCCATCCAGGTACTGTATTCATTTGGTAATAAGTCTTGGCATGTCCCATCACTTTTGTGCAGCTTGAAAGTGGACAGTGTACAGTAACATACAAGAAGTAATGGTAGATTTTAAATGCAGGGAGTTGAGGAGTCAGTCATGTTTGCCTGGAAAGTGACTACAAGTGTCTTTTCCTGGTTCTTGGAAACAGTGCCATTTGGGGTAAAGAGTAAAGCAGAGGTGCTTCAATCAATCAGTCAGTCAGTCAATAAACATTTATTATACTCCTACTGTGCATCAGACTCTGGGAATATAAATACGAAAGAATGAGAGAATCTCTGCTCTCAAGAAATTTATATTAAAAGGGTAGTGGCAGCATGTGCATATAAATGGGCATACAGAATAAACATAAACAGAATAAATTCAAAATAATGTGTTCTTTAATTCCCGTTAACTGTCCTTTAATAGGACATTTTTATTGACAAAATGGGCATTGAATCTCGTCATTTGAAAGGAAATTGTTGAAGGATTCCAAATTCAGAACACACCAGCATCCATCCATCCTTCCATGGAACATGGTCCAAAAAGACTGTTGAAAAATGGAGATGCACTGTTGAGAGAGGAATGAACGCAAGCATGAATGTTTCCCTCTTTTCCACTAAAAGAACACTTCTGCCATCACGCCACTGAAGCTTTGCTTGTTGAAAATCGGTTCAGAAATGTTGAATGCTTGTCTTGAAGGATATGAAGCTTTGCCTAAACATGTTCTCCAGTCATGCTGCCTCGTTCTCATTCGAGTGAAGGATTGACATATCCTGCCTTGGCAGCAGTCCATCATGATTTTGTATCTACTGTTGGGAAAAGCCTGTGCTTCCCTTAGAAAGCACCATTCTAGTTTCATGTTATTGGAGGTTCCATCCCATTTACTTATTTTTATTTTCCCAAAATGTTTTGGCTAAAAAAGAAAAAGACCTGTGATTTTCATTGGAGTTGGGAATATTCCATCAAGGAAACTTCTCATGTAGTTCAATACCTTCATGTCAATTTGGAGTTTTAGAAAGGCTGCCTTGGGCACTGAGATGTTAAGTGACTTACCCAGAGTCACCCAACCAGTAAGTCAGAGGTAGGCCTCCAACCCAGGTCTTTCTTGTTCTGAGGTTAACTCTTTAGCTGCAATATTACATTGCCTAATCCACCAAATCATTTTCTTTGGGAAATAATGTTTTTTTTTTTTTTCCAGTCTGAACTTCATGGAGTATTGCTGCCTTGGTGGGTGGGGGTGGTCACCACAGAGAGAGGATTAGGTCCTGGCTTTACCAGTTCAGAAACTTAATAATATCTATTTATCAGGAAATGAGTGGTGGGGAGTGATCAGCAACTGGGAAATTGATTCCAGGCAACCAAACTTACACAGAACTGACTTGTAAGCTCTAAGGTTCCTATAGTAATTTACAGTGGGTGGTACTGCATACCCATGAATCATGGGGCACCATAAATTCTGCAGAATTGGGATTTTAGGTGGGCATGAATAGGCTGTCAAATCACCAAAGACAACTTGTTTGCATGAAGTAGCATAAAAGATATGATCTGGGAAATGTAGGTTTGGAAAAAGGTCAGTCCAAGTGTGTAGCAAGAGCAAGAGAAAACAGAAGGACAACCTAAGTACTATACTGGTGCTTAAAGTTAGAAGATCTAGAGAAGGGTCTTCAAAATGCTGGGGGGATCTCCTACAGTGCTTATGGACAAGAATCAGAAGGAATGACTGATATTTCTAAAATAGATCATCTAGGTTAAAATACAAATTTCTCCAAATGACATTTATACCCTTCAAAATCTGGTTCCAACTTACTTTTCAAGGCTTATTTCATACTGTTCTCCTTTACACTCTCTATGACCCAGCCAAACTGACTCAAGTTCTGTTCTGCTAATTCAGCAACTCCTTTCCTGCCTTTGCACTGGCTGACTCTATGCCTGGAATGTCCTGATTTTTGACCTCTGCCCCTTAGACTCTTTAGTTACCTTTAAGGGTTAACTCATGGGCCACCTCCAATAAGATGCCTCTTCTGATCTCTCAGCTGAGTGCTATGCCTTAAATTGTTTTGTATACACTTACCTGATTGCATTTTGAATCCATCAAACAACAAGCATGTATTAAATGCATGTGGTAGGTGCATGTTCTAAGAATATAAAAAACAAAAGTGAAACAGCCCTTACCCTCAGGAACTTTGGAGTCCAATGGAGGAAACAACATACGGACATAAAAGCATATGCAAACAACATACAAAATGTCCAAAGGAGTGTACAGGAAGCAGCTGTGCCAATCCCGGAGAGCCAGTTGTTAAATTTTTGATGAGAGTAATTTAAACCTCAGAAACAAGCAAATACTACAAATTGGGGCTTGATTTATTGTTTTGTTGATTGTCTAGACATAAGAAAGTGATGGCAAAAATGTTGATAGTACAGATCACACTTAAAAGTGTGTCTTGCATTTTCAGAGAGCTACTGGTTGTTAAACATTTCTCAGCACATCCCTAATATATAAAAAGCATTTTGGAGGGGGTGCACTAGAAGCTGGGGTGGGGTGGATCATGTAGTGAGCAGGCTTTACATAGAAAATAGCTCTTGAGCTGAGTTTTGTAGAAAACCAGGTATTCTGAGAGGCAGTGATGAGGAGGGGTACATGGGACAGACAGCCAGTGCGACATCAGGGAGGTGGGAGGTGGAAAGCCATGAGTCTAGATAGACCACAGAGCTCCAGGAGGGGAGTAAAACGTAATCAAGCACCTGGGTTGGTAGAGTGGTAGAATGCTGGGCCTGGAGTCAGGAAGACTTGAGTTCAAACCCAACCTCAGATATAGTTATCCCTTCCACATCATGACTCACCCCATCATGGTTTTGATATATCATGAGCCGGCATGAGAAATTAAACGAGAATTTTTGATAGTTTTGCAGAAGCCGCAGACAACACAAAAAGGCCAGCAGATAACACAGAAAAGGTTCAGAAACTCAGAAATGCATAAAATATACGTACAGTATTGTATAGTATCAACTCAAATTTTATAATAAGGTACTTT
The DNA here is from genome assembly GCF_900497805.2 of Vombatus ursinus. Lineage (NCBI taxonomy): Eukaryota > Metazoa > Chordata > Mammalia > Diprotodontia > Vombatidae > Vombatus > Vombatus ursinus. The sequence goes on along the minus strand of NW_020946557.1, from coordinate 3,477,602 downwards.
ATAAAAGAAAAAGAAAAATTTCAGACTTCTCTGATATGAAGGGAGAGCCAAAAAGGTTTACAAGGATTTTCCAGGTTATGGGGGGATGGGTGAGCATGATGTCCCTAACCCCTAGGATGTGGAAGGAATAAACTGTATATTTTAGCTGTGTGGCCCTGGGCAAGTAATGAACCTTTGTGTGCCTCAGTTTCCTAAATTATAAAATGGAAATAATAATAAAATCCACCTCATAGGGATGCTGTGAGGATGAAATGAGATATTTGTAAAGTGCTTATGCCTGGTATGTTGTAAGTGCTAAATAAATGCTTATTCACTCAAAATGGGGAAGATAGGAGAGGGTCAGGTTATGAAGAGATTTAAATGTCAAATAGAAGAGTTTATATCAGGCCTCGAGGCCACACGTGACCCTTTAAGTCCTCAAGTGAAGCCCTTTGACTGATATCCAAACTTTACAGAACAAATCCCTGATTTGGATATTCCCTAAAAGAAATAGGGCGTCACTGGGGTTTCTTTGGGAGAGAAGGGGGGTGATATCTTGTGTGGAGGGTGGCTTAGAGTGGGGAAACTCTTGAACCAAGAAGACCAAATAGAAGGTTATCACAACAGTCTAGGCAAAAGATGATGTAGGATGGAAGCTCTTTGAGAATAGGGACTTTTTTTTTTTGGAGGGAGGTGGTCTTTGCATCCTTAGACCTTTGCCTAGTTCAATGCCTTTGGTATACAGTAGGTATTTATTAAAGTCTTTTTTTCCCCTTATATTTAATTATTGAATTGTTGCTATCTGTATCACCGGAGGTCACCTAGCCATTGAAATACTGAAGAAAGGAAGGGGTAGGTCCTTGCCATAACTAGAACCAAACATTTCTATGATTCTTGAATTCCAAGGGAATTCTTGAGTCTGTTGCCTAAGGTACATCTCTCTCAATACACGAGGTGGCTGGGATACCTAATATGTTTTCAGAAGGCTGCTTAGTGAGTGTAGAATAAGAAGAATGGTGTTGTGAGTGATGTGATCTAGGCCGTGGCTGGTAGACTGAGAGATGGTGGAACTCTATAATCTGTAGGGGAATGTCAGTAGAAGTGAGAGGCCATATCTAGCAATTCAAGTATCACTGAGGACCTTCTATCTTTGAGAAACTCCCTAACCACTATTCTCCAATTTCAGCTTGGAAAACTACCCTACCAACATCTTTCTCATGACCTAAAGACTTGCATATGCCAAATACAGTATCTCTTTTTCCAGGATTATATAAATATTGACAAATTTTTACCCTGCAATTTAAATTTTTCTAGGCCAAGCCCTTCTTTTACTTGTCCTCTAGAATTACATCTTAGTGTGCTTTCAGGTCCTTGATGAGATTTGAGATACTTTTTTCTAAACTGACATGCACTTATTTACACTGTGAAAAACTAATCTTTTCCAGTTTTTTAGTTTGCCTTTCAGAAGATGACAATTACTGGTATCTGTATATTATAGGGGTGTACCTTATTTATAGGCCGCTAGGTAGTGCAGTGGATAGAGCACTGGGCTGGGAATTCTGGGCATCCTCTTTCTGAGTTCAAATGTGGCCTCAGACCCTTACAAGCTGTGTGACCCTGGGCAAGGCACTTAGTCCTGTTTGCCTCAGTTTCCTCATCTGTAAAATAAGCCGGAGAAGGAAATGCCAAACCACTCCAATGTCTTTGCCAAGAAAATCCTATAGACAATATGGTCCATGAGGTCAGAAAGAGTCAAGTACAAGTGATCAAATGACAACAACAACGTTGTTTGGTCACTTGTACTTGACTCTTTTTTGGGGGGGGGGGCATTCTGTATACCTAAATATGTACGTTTATGTAAATATCTAAAACATAAAATATCTAAGTAAGAGTCTGAGACCTAACTTGAATTCAGTTACCCCTGACTCTAGGCTCAACATTCTATCCATTGTACCACCTAGAAGGTGTCAGAGGTAGCATGAGAACCCAAGTCTTCTTGCCTCTGAATCTAGCCTTATGTCTCCTACACCATGCTGACCAGACCCAGAATGTGTGGAGAGAGAAGACTGATGAACAGAGAAAAATGAAAACCGTACAAAGACTGAATTAAAGACTGTGAGCCCCAGCATCCTATCTGGCTCTGACATCTCATGAATCCATAGTATAAACTACTTGAGCATCAAACCCAAAGCATGGTTGATTACAGCAAATATGTATGTTTATGTGTGTGTGTACACACACACACACACACACACACACACATGACTTAGCATGTTTTATAGAAAAGAAAGTAGATGGGTACTATAGGCTAACCTAGGATTGCAAATGGTTCTAAGTATGTAAGGAAGGGCCTCCTGAAAGAAGAGAATTTTACAGTGAAATCCAATGTGCCTGGCATATAGGAAGGGTAGCTAGGTGGTGCAATGGCTAGAACACCAGGCCTGGAGTCAGGAAGACTCATCTTCCTGAGTTCAAATCCGGCTTCAGCTGTGTGACCCTGGGCAAGTCACTTAATTCTGTTTGCTTCAGTTTCCTCATCTCTAAAATGAGAAGGAAATGGCAAATTGCTCCAGTATTTCTGTCCAGAAAACCCCAAATGGGATCATGAAGAGTCTGACACGACTGAAATCACTGAACAACAACAATACAATCTAGTTGACTAACTGAATGCCTGGAGAGACTTGAGCACCTGGAGAAGCAAGCAAACAAGACAGACGAATGGGACGAGGTTGTCAAAGGACCTTGAAGCCTCTGGTCAGGTGTTTATTTTTGATATTGCAGAAGACACAGAACAGACCCCAAAAGGAGATTTGAGATGTTGACAGGATTTGACATCACTTTTAGAGGCATCTTTGGGCAAAGTGAGTGTGAAGAGGTCACAGGCTTGCAAGATTAGAAGAGAAAGGCCCTGACTGTGGCTAGAGTACCCTTTATCTCACTCCGATAATGGGCCCTTAAAAACTGCAAATGTCAGACCTGGGGCGAACTGCTCATAGACTCAACGCAGTCACTATTAGTAACACAGGCAGCAGTGATCCTGATGACTGAAGGACTCAGGAATGAATGCAATGGGCCGGATTGCTTGGCATGGCTTAGTGTTATCTTTAAGTATTTAAATAAGAACAAGTTACTCTGATGGAGCCCACTGTTAGGGTGGATTCTGAGAGTTAGAACCTAGAAGGTCAAAGGCACGTCTGTCTTTATTATTCCACGCAAGGAACTCTGAAAAAAGTGGTCTTTTGAGTCGAGTGCTAAACTGGGAATTAAGATCTGGGTTCTATCCCAGTTTTAATGACAACTAGCTGTGTGGTCCTAAGCAAGTAGTTTCATCACTCTGGCCTCACTTTATTCATCTGCAAGATGAGTAAGTTGGACTGGTTGCTGTTCAGTCATGTCCAATTCTTCATGACCCCATTTGGAGTGGTTTGCCATTTCCTTCTCCAGCTCATTTTACAGATGAGGAACTGAGGCAAATAGGGGTTCAGTGACTTGCCCAGGGTCACACAGCTTTTAAGTGTCTGAAGCCAGATTTGAACTCAGGAAGATGAGTCTTCCTGACTCCAGGCTTAGCACACTATCCACTGTACCACCTAGCTGCCCGATTTAACTCTTAGCATCCGGTTAATCAATACACTAATTGGCTTTAGAGTTCCCAACTGGTTTCTTAGTGCGTGTGGGTGGAGTTACAAAAGAAACCTTTTACAGTAGTTTTTATATGATGGAAAGATCTATTACCAGCTTCTTCAGACTTTTGGAGCAATCTGCATAGAAACGCCTCCTGCTTTTAACACAATCTCAGGGTATCCTTTGGGAGTATGATAATCCATTAAGAGTGTGATGTTTACTCTGATGAGAAAACTAGGTTGGATACACTTCCATCCTGTTGGTAGTTCTGAAAAGCATAGAAGTTTAAAGCTGGAAGAGATCCCAGAGGCCATCAAATCCGCCTTCTACTCAATCAATCAACAAACATTTATTAAGTGCCTACTATATACAAGATACTGAGTTAACCCTGGGGATATACATATTAAAAAAAAAAATTAGACAATCCCAACCTTCAGTCAGTCATTCAGCAAACATTAAGTGCCTACCAGGTGCTAAGGGGTTGGGGATACAAAATGAGGCAAAAGACAGTCCTTGCCCTGTTAAAGTCTAGTTGGAGAAAAAACAAGCAAACTAATATGAATGAACAAGCTATATACAGGATAAATAGGAAATTATTAAAAGAAGGAATTCAAGCATTCAAATTGAAAGCTTTTAACAAGCTTTTATTCTACTGAGGGAATATAACTTTTACAAGGAAGTAAATACAGGACATAGCTCCTCTTCTCCTAAATCCTGTCTCCTCCAGCTTTATAATAATCAAAGATCTTCCCTAAATGGTTTAGTAGTTAATTTGCCTGAAGGCAGGAGCCTGGACTGAGTGATCTCCTCTGTTTCTATGTAGGTTATAGGCAGCTAGATGGTGAGGTAGACATTCTGTCTCAGACACTTACTTGTTTTGTGTCCCTGGGCAAGGGTTATAAACCTCTCTCAGCCTCAGGTTCCTCATCTGTGAAATGGGGATAATAATAGCACCTACCTAGTAAAGTTGTTTTGAAGATCAAAGAAAATAACATGTTTTCACATGTTTTGTGCTTTGCAAACTTTAAAAAGTGCTATAGAAATGCTAGCTCTTATTATGGTGGTAGCTAAATGCCATAGTGTATAGTGTGTTGGACTTGGAGTCAGGAAGACTAGAGTTCAAATCCTGCCTCAGTTCTTTATTAGTGTATGACCTTGGGCAAATCACTTAATCTCTTTGAGCCTCAGTCTCCTCATCTGCAAAATTGGAGTAATAATAACACCTACCTCAAGGACTATTGTGAAGATCAAATGAGATAATGCACGTAAAATGCTATATAAATATTGCCTATTATTACTGTAAATATGCTATTGACTATATATCTTATTTTTGCTTATGGAAGGCATGGATGTAGTTTGCATCTTTATATATGACAAGACATTTCCTTTCTGTTGAAGATTTATCAGGAACTCTTTACATCCCCATCACTAAAAAATGTTTGGTGAAATGATTGTGGTTAGGAGTAATTGCTTTATTGATGGCCTGTGTGAAGTCTCTAAATGAAATAAAAATTATAAAGTTGATTCTTAAATTTACTTTATAATAATAGCTTTGATACGTAAAGTACACTAGGCTGTTTATTATTTATAATAGACTTGGTAAATGTTCCTAGCCATTTTCAGGGGTAAAAGGAGAGGGGGAAAAACGTAGAATGATTTTTTTAATAGCATGGGGAGTACCCAAATGAAATATTTAAGTCCAGGCCAAGAAGTTCTCAAGCAGATTCAGAAATTCCCTCCTTACCTTATGTTGGAGATAATTTCCCATCTGAACATCCATCTGCCAAATGTTTGGAACAGACCTGTTCTGTTGGCTGAATATCATTGTCATTCAGTCAACTGGGGAGGGATGTTACTGCGTTTGCCCATCCAGAATGGTTAATGATGGAACAGCAGCAGATATTAAATCTGGTCCTTCTCCAGGCTACACAACTTTGTCCCTCCCACCAAACTTGCTCATTCAGCCTTTCACTGAGAAGGTAATTAATGCTTATTTTCAAATCACTGCTTGATGTTGATTCAAAATGTCTCCTTGGGAAGATTTCATTAAGATACTTAAATACACACTAGGTCCAACACAGACAAGTGGCATCATTCAACAAAGCTGAAAATAGTACTGTTGCCACTCTGATCCCTGGGAAATGCTTGGTCCTTGTTTGTGATGGAACTAGGTCATGGCTTGCTACTATGAACTAGGCCCTGGCTGGAGGAATTGAGGAAGATACCCCACTATCATCTTTGGAAAGTATCTAACAGTTGAAGCCAGAATTTCTATTTTGGCATACTTATAAACAGGGTAATGTTGTTTCCTTTGTTGCTTCTAATATTCTATGAATTGTCTCCAAGGGGATCTGACATGTTAGGATTTCTTTCCAGAGTTTTATGTTGCTTTTTTTTTTCTTCAAAGAGCTGAAATTACAGAAATGCATGTACAATTTTCTTGGCATGACAACTGGGATTAGATTTCTGCTGCCATGTAATGTGGGATTTATTCCTATTCAATGGCATGTAGTCAAATTTTAGCTATTACTTAGGGAACTTCAGAGCAAAAATGGCAGCACTTCCCCAATTAGAGGCTATGTCTATAAATGAAAGAGAAGTGGATAGCTGGGGCAAACAGCTGGATAGTTCAGCCAAGATACCAAGCCATTGAATGAGCAAGAAAAAAAAGGAGGGGATTTGGGGGCCTTCGTTAAGAAGATTGGTTACTGTGTTGGTTGATACTGCTGGATAATTGCTTAACTCTCTTTGGAAAAATAGAAACGTGGAGTCAGAAGGGACCTTATAGTTTATCTTGTCTCGATTTCTACTCCTTTGCTCTGCCTGTGTAGATACAGTTATAGAGCCTTTGTCTTATTCATTTTCTCAGACACGGAGACTGTGCAAAATCCTTCATTCACATCGCTTATACTGAAAAAGCTGACTCTTCAAAACAGCGTTTAAAAAAACCACCACACGCATTTGGGAAAAATTGGCAAGTTTTTTCCTCAGCTGTTTTCTGTTATTCTTAATTCTATGAGATTTTTTTTCTCCCTTCTACCTGTCTTATAAGAGACAGTTTCTTTGCCTCTCAGGTTTTTGCCTCTGAAACTGTGTGACTTTGGACAAGTTGCTTAACCTCCCTGGGCCTTCCTCAGTTTTCTTAACTGTAAAGTGAGGGAGTTGAAGCAGACGGCCTCAGAGGTCCCTTCCAGCTCTCGACCTGTGGTGTAGTGGGAGGGCTAGCCCACATGTCAGGAAGACTTGGGTTTAAGTGGCCTGTCTCTGAAGTATGTTCTCTGTGTTACTGTGGGGAAATGGTTTGACCCCTCAGTGTTACAGACAACTGTCCATGACCCGAAACTTCAGACAAATTGCCAGCTCCCCAGGTGTTCCTCACAGTCCTGACAGCAGAGGACCAGACCAACCCTCTCCCCGCCAAAAAATAAAAATAAAAGTTTTGGGCTGCAGCGGGAGGTGGGCAAGTCAAAGCTACAGTTTGGTCATTGGCATAACGCTGTGGGTAGAGAGGTAGTATCCCTATTCTATTATTTTTAAAAGAAGTTTTATCAATGACTTTGCTTTATATTGAAATAATTTCTGCATGTGCTTTCCCCTCCAAAAAAAATAATAACAACCCAACAAAACAACCATCTGGAAGTGAAGCTTCCTCTGTAACAAAGAAAAATAACTCGGCAAAAGCAACATCTAAGGTGACCGCATCTGACGACATATGAAACACTCTGTCCTTCCAGTCCCTTGCCTTTCTGCCCAGGAGAAGGTCACGGGATTTAGAGCTTGGGGGGACTTCCGAAGCCAGCTGGTCCAAATATAAAAGAGGAAAATGAGATCCAAGGAAATCAAGTGACTTGTCCAAGGTCGCATAGGCAGTGTCAAAAGCAAGGTTTGAATCCAGGTCCTCTGACCCTCAAACCAGCAATCTTTTCATCGCTCCACACCTCCTCAGGGTTAATTTTAGCTAGCTATCGATAGTCCTTAATTCCGAATTTTCATTTGTTTCTCTTATGCCACATTTCCCCTCCAGCCAGCTTCTTGTTTTTTTTTAATTCCCTCTTTTCTCATCTCCAGCTTTCCTTGGCCTTCCTCCCTTCCTTACTCCTCCCCCCACCCGCTGGGTTATGCTACGAGGAGGAGCAAGGCTCAATACAAGATGGCAGGCACATTTCCAAATCATAGACGCCATTAATTAAAAACAGCCTGACCTTACCTAACATCTTCAGGATGTCTTTTAGTAACACTAAACTTCCTCTCCTTGTTAATGAGTGCTTCTCTGTAATCACCGGGCAAGCCTCCTCGACACTACCATTGTAGGCAGATCCCAGCGTCCATCAGGACTGCAGTTGTTTGGCAGACCAAACCCTTACTGTGCAACAAAGGCTACCATTGTGTGCCCCTCTACAGCCCCACGGATCTTTCCCAAAGGTCCCTTTAGAACATGTGCACACGTACTCTTCCATCCCCTGATGTGCTGAATGCAATAATAGCCAGAGAACCACAGTAAATTGCTATCACCCTGGATTGTGACCTAACTTTGTTTAGCATGCTCTGAAAGGCACATGTGGCAGCTGGGCTCTGTGGATGTGTGTGTGTGTGTGTGTGTGTGTGTGTGTGTGTGTGTGTGTATGTGTGTGTGCTTTCTGTGGGTGGGGGTGGGCAATTCATAGTGCTTTTGTCTAAGGCTAGGGGTATATGAAATGACTGATAGAGTGACAAGGTGTCACTGTCTTCACTGGCTCAGCTGCTTCTTGGGCCTAATGCAGCCACACAGCTGGAGAGTCCAATGATGGCCGGGAAGCCTTGGTTTTGGCGAATTCCCAATTGGCTCCAAGTGCACTTGAGAAAGTTCCATGCAATGTTTCAAGTAGCACCTGCTTGACAATCCCAAAAGCAAGTTTTCCCTTTTCCATCATACTGTACATCTGTTATTTTGCTGACATGGAAACCAGGGTAAGAGTTAGATTCATTACTCACCCATGAAGCTGATTCCTGTTAAGCTGAAAAGACCTTACTATGTTCTTGCCATGATTGTCCCAGCACTGGACAGATGAAATCTCCATAAAGATTATTTGGTGTGAGCTCAATAACAAATCTTTTATACCCCCAGGCTCAATTTGATGATGGTCAGGAGGTAATACCGAAAACGCTAAATAGCTGTGTAAGCAAAAGAAAGCACCAAGATTTCTTTTTATAAAATTAAAATTTTATTGATGCCTTTTATTTTTAAACCAGTCATTCCAAATATACTGCCTCCATACCCATCCCATCAGTCTATCCTTGGGACAACAACAAAAAAGCAGTTAAGCATAAACAACTGACACAGTGAACCTCTCTGACAGTGTATGCAACATTCTGGACCCTTGGCCCTCCACCTCACCAAGAAAAGGAAGGAGATACTTTTTTTTCATGGGATTAATTTTTAATTTCTTTTAAATGAGAGAATATAATGGGAATTTTAAAGATTAGTTCTTCTGTCTGCAGTGCATTACCTGGTTGTAGCACATGGAAACCTTGTACTTGAGCTTGTAAATAAAGAGAAACAGGTGTAGATAATTTTTTTGGAGCTAAATTTTTCATGGATATAAAAGGAAGAGCTACTCTTATGCTGTTGGTAGGGGCTGGGGAGGGAATAATATTTGGTGACTTGAAAACACTTTAATATTGTGGCATGTATCTTAGTCTAATAGTAGATGCTTTCTTTCTGTGAGGCTCTGTTGTGTACAATAAAGGGCCAAGAAGGAAAGCAAGAAAGAAAGGAAGAGAGAAGAGGGAGAAAGGAAGGAGGGAGTGAGAGAGAATGAAAGAGAGAAAGTAAGAAAGGAAGGACAGAAAGAGATGGGGGAAAGGAAGATGAAAGAAAGAGAGAAAGAGAAAGAAAGAAAAAGAAAGGAAGGAAGAGGGGGATGGGGGAAAAGAAGGAAAGGTAAGCTAGTGAAAGGAAGAATGGATGCACCAAATCTCAAAGAGAGGTGGCTGGAGTAGAGACTGTGGAAGTCCATAATCACTGATGAGCAATTTAATTTGATAGGATAAACTTTTAAGCACCCAAACAAGGGGAATGCTTTGACCACAAAGACATGTTTATATAATACATGGCCTTGCACATAGGAGACAATAAATAATTGTTGAATTTAACTAAGTAGTTTGGGATATGCCATATAGACAAGTTGTGTTGTAAAATTTTGTAAATTGGAGGTTTGGAGCTGGGAATGTGGTTTTCTCATGAAACAAGGTGGTAAGTACAGTTTAGGTTCCAAGGACAGCCTACCAAAGCCTATTTAACCTGTGTCTGTGTGTCTGTGTGTGTGTCTGTGTGTCTGTGTGTGTGTCTGTGTGTCTGTGTGTCTGTTTGTGTGTTTGCTTCTGCCCTGGCTTCCATGAAATTCCCCTATAACTTACTGACTTTGAGAGCTGTCAGAGGCAGTAAGAGATTGTGATTTGCCCATGGTCACACAGCAAATACACTAGTATGGGTCAGAAGCAAGACTTGAACCTATATCTTCCTAACTTCAGGGCCTGTTTGCTTTCATTCTATTTTACCTATCATGTCAAAGTTGAATTCTGCAGTCTATAGTGACTAAGCTTAGCCCCAAAGAAAGCCTCATTTCTTTGTAGAGGTGGATAACTATGGGTATGGAATACTATATATTATGTTAGGCTTTTAAAGAAAAATATGTTGCTTAGTATTGAGCTGCAGTTTCTTTTCTTTTTTTTTTTGTTATTGTTGTTCATTCTTCATGTTTTCAAAGAGGACCAATGACATCATGGGTAGTGTCTTGACTTGCATGTGAATTGGGTTTAAGTGAGGCAGTTACACAAAATCATCAGCCTTACTCTCTCTGCTTGAGTCGTTGAAGTCCAGTGACAAGACAAAAAGTCAGGATGACTGGTGATCACCTAGGATGCAGTGGATGACCTTGGCATCTTTGATGTTTGACCAAGCTCTAAGTGATCCACAGTGCCTGCTTCAGCTGCCTTCAGGCCTGTTAGAACAAATTGTTCTCATCCACCCATTCTGCCAGGGAAAGTCTTCATAAACTTGAGATAGACGTTCCTGTAACTCACCAAATGGTCTGTGTCCTGGTGGTTACCATCAACCTCATTTAGCCTGTTTGCTTAAGGGGTTTTCCTGGGCTGTGCCTGCTGCACATGCTACAGCTTCTTGGAGCCACAGGTAAGAGTTGAGTGCTAAAAATTGGATGAGCAGCCCTGAAAAGGTCTTAGCAAATCCTTATACCAGAGGTTCTAGTCCTCCCTAAACACCCCACTTGGGCAGGAAGGTGAAATGTGGGTGATAAAAAAGCAAAAAGTAGGGAGATGAATAGGTGATAGGAGTTGGATTTGTGATTCCACTGATATAAGAGACTCTCAAGTGAAGGTCCATACAGTCAAAGCTACGATTTTTTTTCAGTAGCAATGCATGACTGTGAGATTTAGGCTATAAAAAAAGCTGAGCACCAAAGAATCAATACTTTCAAACTGTGGTGCTAGAGAAGACTTTTGAGAGTCCCTTGGAGAGCAAGGAGATCAAATCAGTCAATACTTGAAGAAATTGATTTAGACTATTCACTGGAAGGTCAAATACTGAAGCTGAAGTTTAAATACTTTGGCCATATGATGAGAGGATGGGACCCATTGGAAAAGACCCTGATGCTGGGAAAGATTAAAGGCAAAAGGAAAAGGGAATGGCAGAGGATGAGATGGATAGATAACTGTCATGGAAGCAATTGATATGAGCTTGGACAGATTTAGGGAAATAGTGGAGTGTAGAAGGACTTGGCTTTCTATTGTCCATGGGGTCAGGAAAAGTAGGACATGACTGAATGGCTAAACAGCAACAGATGATTCAACTCCCTCTACCAATTATGGTCAGCACATTCTTTGGAATTTTGTAGTCTTTAATATGGAAATATATTTTGTATGATTGCACATGAATCAAATATATCAAATTGCTTACCATCTCAGGGAAGAGGGATGGGAAGGAACAAGGGGCATAATTTAGAACTCAAATAAATGTCTTTTTAATGAATGTTAAAATTTGTCTTTACATGTTTTTGCGAAAAATATATTTTTAAAAGGAATTTTATAGTCTTAGAGAATTGTATAAAGCACTAAGAGTAATGTGACTTGCCCAGGATAACATCACCAGAACCAAAATTGGTTTAAAATCACTAACTGAAATAGTACTATTAGTAATATAGTTTCAATAATCTATGTTATGAGTTAAATAGGCTTTTTGTGACCTGGCCTGGGAACCTAGCCAACATATTATTAATTTGCTTCTGTGGGGAAATGGATTCTATTGCCTTGATGTAAGAAACATTGTGGCTTAGAGAATACCTCTTGCTCTCTAGGACCCTGGAGGGAACCCACTCCTATGTCAAGTGGGTGGGCCATTTGTATATAAAAGACACATCTAAATTAGGAGTTCATAAACCCAGGAATGCCTGCATATTGTAATGGGTGAGAGTAGTTCCTAAAAAATCCTTGTAGCATTTGATTAAAAAAAGGGAAAGCTAGGGAATTCACAGCAAAAGTTGACCTATATCTTCTCAGCTTTGACCAACAGCTTTCTCTGACAGCGTATTAGATGGGAGTTCTGCCAAAGAGTGATGGCTGGACCTTCATTACAGTTTACAGGCTGCCAGCAGGAGACCACTTATGTTCATGGCTGCCCAGCCATCTATATGACACAGTATATTGTGAATGAACAAAGAGGCCAACTACCTTCTTACAAAGCTCCCATCATAATGAGGGAGTCCTATTTAATTTTACATTTTTAGTTATTTCATATGCAGTTGGGTTAGAGGCCCATATATTTGCAAGGTTTATTCAGACAGTCACTGGAAATATTGGTTAATGAACTCCATGGCTCTCTAGGATATGCAAATGATGTGTCTGGTGTGTCTGGTTTCCTTTGTTACTTAGATAACATCAAGCCAGCCACAGACTCATATGGAGAAAGGGCCAACTCCTCCACAGTTTGGGATTACAGAAAATGGCAGGTTTCCATCTCTTGTTTGGGAGGAGAGAAGCCACCCTCTTTTGTCCATATGGGTATAGAACTGTGCAATCTGCAAAGGTATAGATATGTGATGTTTAGATAGAAAAAGACACAGTACTGTAAATTGTGCTCCATCAAAGGTATGGTTCATGCAAAGGTCAATGGAAAGCTCACAAACTGAAAAATTCTTCCTTTTTTCCTCTGGATGATACAAACCTATACAAATTTAGTAGGCAGGCAGGCAGCTTTATTCAGGGTCAATGTGTGTGTGTGTGTGTGTGTGTGTGTGTGTGTGTGTGTGTGTGTGTGTGTACTGTGAAGGATGAGTGGCCTGGTTATTTCATGAAAGTCCCGATGCCATTTAGCTACATTACCGGTAAAAAGACTGAAGTTTTTTTTCAAAGCTTACTCTGTGTGACTTCAGGAGGATTCTGCTCAAGTGCTCTATAATCCCTTACAAATGTTCTTTATTAATACTGCAAATACTTATAGAGTATCTCAGATGCAAGAATGTCGGGCAGCTTTTCAAACATTATTTCATGAATCTTCAAAACACCCCTGTGGATGGCAAATATTGTTCCTCATTATAGGGGTAGACATGGAGAAACGTTATTGATGTGATTTGCTCAAGGTTATAACAGAGTACAGCCTGCCAGGATCCTATTCTTACTAACTGAAGGCCAGAGCTCGAAGGTGCCATCCAGAAATACAGCCAGGTTCAAATTACTCAAAGGTTCCTTCTGGAAAAACACTGAGCAACTTCAAACTGTGTGCCTGGAGGCATTAAGTCTATGGAAAACTGGGGGATAGGAACCTGATACTGAAATTCGACAAACTTATTTAATTAAGAAGAATATTTAAATATAACACACTGCCATGGAATTTATATGGAAATAGTGGAAATAGAGGAGCCTCTGAGATTTCCTTAACTGTAGGGATTTCTTCCATCTAGACTAGGAGTTCTTAACTTTTTTGTGTCTCATGGACCCCTCTAGAAGTCGGGTGAAAGTTATGGACCGCTTCTCAGAATCATGTTTTTATTTTTATTTATAATTTTGTTTTGAAGCAATCAGGGTTAAGTGACTTGCCCAGGGTCACACAGCTAGTTAAATGTCAGGTGTCTGAGGCCGGATTTAAACTCAGGTCTTCTTGACTCCAGGGCTATGCTCTATCCACTGCACCACTTAACAGCCCCAGAATCATGATTTTAAGTAAAGGAAACGCTAAATTACAGTGAAAGGCTAGTAGAAATAAAGACGTAATTTGCTTTTTTTTTTCCCTCATCAAATTTCTCAGACCCCTTGAAATCTTTTCACAGACCCCAGGTTGAGGACACCTGACAAGATAGACTCAACCCTTCTAAGACTTTATAAATAAGTCCTAAGGATTAACCTAAAGTGAGAGGGTCACCCCGCTAGTCTCAGATACGTTATTTAAACCCTGGTATTTCTGACTTTTCTTGTGCAATTATGTCTTAAAAACAAAAACAAAAACAAAAAACAACAACAAAATTAAAAAAAAAAAAAACCAGAACACCAAATGTTACTTACACATTTGATGCCAGAGAGCAAATTGCAATGGAGTTATTTCTCCTAGGCAGTTTTGTTGGACTTTACTCTTCTTGGCCTAGGGATCATCCCTTTTGGGAAGATGAATGAATGAATGAAAAGCATGAAAAGAAAGCATTTTTTAAAAGAGCTCCTACTCTGTGCCAGGCACTATGTTTAGCCCTAGAGTTACAAATACAACCATGAAACACATCCTGCCCTAGAGGAACTTATTTTCTAATAGAAGGAGATAGCAATATGCAAAGGGAAGTGGTAACTAGGAAAGGGAGTTTTGTTCTGGAAAGCCTCAATGAAACAATAGGGTAGTAGTAGATTGATAAGCTTTTGTAGTGGTGATCTAATTATTGTTTCCATAACAACAGGAATGGTGAGAGGGAGGTATGCTATGCATAGTGGCAAAATGGAAAATGGCCAGTGAAGAAATTTGGTAGGATCTTATTATTTAGAACAACATGCGCATTTATTTAAAATATATACATAAAATACATTTTATATAAATATATACATATTTTATATATAATATATATGTATAGAATATAGACGTGTGTGTGTGTGTGTGTGTGTGTGTGTGTATTATGGGCAGTTAGTATGCTCAGTGGATAGAACTCTGGGCCTGGAGTCAGGAAGACTTGACTTCAAATCTGCCCTCAGGTACTTAATGGCTATGTGACTTGATATGTTTGCCACCTGTTTGCTTAATCCACCAAAGAAGAAAATGACAAACCACTCTAGTATCTTTGCCAGAAGAACCCCATGGACAGTATGGTCCACAGGGTCATGAAGAGTTGGACATGACTGAACTACTAAACAATAACAACATATGTTAGAAAGAGGAATGAGGTGTCACAGTGGATAGAGAATCTGTCTCTAAGTCAGGAAGACCTAGGTTAAAATCAGTTAGCATTTATTAAGCACTTACTATATTCCAGGCACTGATGTGAGAGCTGGGGATACAAAAAAAAAAAGGCAAAAAAATCCCATAGTCCCTACCCTCAAGGAGCTCACATTTTAATTGGGGAGACAACATATATATATACACACACTTATACATATACATATATGTAGATACATATTTGTGTGTGTGTGTATATGTGTATATATGACATAGCCAGTGTAAATAGGAGATAATTCCAGAAGGGAAAGAGGGAAGAGAAAGGAAGGGGAAAGACTGGGAGAAGTCTTCTGTAGCAATTAGGATTTGAATTGAGTCAAAGGAATCCAGAAGGCAGATGTGAGGAAGGGGAGTGTTTCAGGAATGGAGGACAGCCTGTGCAAAAGCATAGAGTTGGAGGATCTTGTAAGAGGAACAGTAAATGGGCTATTGTTGCTCTGAATCCTATAGTCTAAGGAAGAGATTAAAGTGTATTAAGATTGGAAACAATAGGAAGGGTCAGGCTATAAATTATTGCCATTGAAATAGTTCAGGTGAGAGGTGACCAGACTCTACACTAGGATGGTGGAGAAAAAAAAAATCTGCTGCAGATTTCATAAGAGTGTGTTGAGTGCAAGTGAGAAGTCACGGATGACACTGAAGTTACAAACTTGGGTGACTGGGAGCCTACGTTCAGGATAAGTTCAGAATGTTAGGAATGGGGAGGGTTTGAGCAAGGGGAATTCTATGTTGGACGTGCCAAGAACTCCCCCTTCGCTCTTCATCTGTCCGTCCTCAATAGTTGTCATCTCATGTCTTTCCTACCTCTTGTAAAACTCTTTGATAACCTTCTAGAATCAGTGCTTCCTCTTTCCTTCCCAACTTTTCTTATCCCTCTTCAATTTGGCTTCTGGCCTCATCATTCAACTCAAACTGTTCTTTCCAAAGTTAGCAATTATCTTTTAATTATCAAATCTAATGCCATTTTCTTGGTCTTCATCCTTCTCAAGCTCTCTGTAGCCTTTGATATTGATGGAATCCTAGAGTAAAGCTGCCCCCAGCCCCAACATTCTAACTTCCTTATGGGCCCCACTGAACGGCAGGCATGTCCTGATTTAACCACACAATCTGGCTTTAACCACATCACAGGCCCCCAGACTCAATAGAGCCACTGCCCCTGCCTAGCCACTGTCCCCTACCCTGATTCAGCATCCTAACTTCCTCATATATGCCTCACTGCCTCACCAGAACAACAGGTGTGTCCACGAACTCATATTTCTTACAGAAACAGCAGACGTGTCCATGTGATGGGATCCCAGCCACTGCCTCTAGCTAGCCACTGCCCCCAGACCAGCTCCTCATATTTCCCACAAAAGCAGCAGGTGTGTCCATGCATTCAACCACAACCACATCCATCTAATCTGAGACGGGACCACAATAGTCAGCCAATCAGAAAGCAGCACCACCAGGATGCTTGAGCAGGATGTGGACCCCAAAACAATAGAAGGGACTTTCCCTAAGTAGGCACCTGTGCAGTAATAGTAAAGAACTGACCTAGAGTAAACTTATGACACAGAGAGGCTTATTATAATACCATTATCATATATTAATGTCCCCCCAAATGGATTTTTCTGTGTGCATGTGGGTCAGTGCATCCTCAGTTCCACTGAGGCCAGAACCCTCCCCAAATACCTAATCCCTTAACAAATCCCTCCTGCCTTTTTAATATTCATAATTTCTGTTGTGTAATCAGCACCATTACACTATAAATTTGTCTGTCTTCTCTTACTAAATTACTGGCTCCTCTTGGAGCTCAGCCTGTTGCAGGCATCATTCCCAATAAATGCCTTAACTTGGATTAGAGTTGGTCTGAGTCTGAATTCTTGGAGATGACCCCCATAACAAACCCTACATTTATAACATTGGTTCTCCTCCTACCTGTCTGTTCATTTCTTCTTAATCTCCTTTGTTGGATCTTTATCCAGGCCATGTCCACTAATTGTGGGTGTCCTACTGGGTCTCTACCCTAGGCCCTTTTCTCTCATTATATTATTTCATTTGGTGATCTCATCAATTTCTATTGATTTAATTATCCTCTCTAAGCTGATGATTCTCAGATTTACTTATCTAGTCCTTAACCCTTTCCTAACCTCCAAACTCCACTCCCTATTGGACATTTAACACTGGCTGTCTCATTATTATTCAGTCACTTTCAGTTGTGTCTATGTAGCGTCGTGTCATTTGAGGTTTTCTTGGCAAAGATATTAATGTGGTTTGCCATTTCCTTCTCCAGCTCATTTTAAAGATGAGAAAACTAAGGCAAACAGGGTTAAGCGACTTGCCAAGGGTCACACAGCTAGTAAGTGTTTAAGGTCAGATTTGAATTCAGGTCCTCCTGAATACAGGGCCGGTGTTCTATCCACTGCGCCACCTAGCTGCCCCAACATCTTTAATTCAACATGTATGTCCAATGGTGGATTAATTTTCCTTTCTCCAAAACCCTCCCTTCTTCCCAACTTTCCTATTAACGTCAACTTTATAACCATCTTCCTAATTACACAGGCATCATCCTTGACTCTTCACTCCTTCTCATGCCCTTATATCCTGTAAGTTGCCAAATCCTGTCAATTTTACCTTCACAGCATCTCATCTGGATGTTTTTTCTCTCCTCTGACACTGCCATTACCCAGGTGCAGGCCCTCATCACCTCAAGCCTGGACTATTGCAATCACCTGCAGGTTGGTCTCCATGCCTCAAATCTCTCCTCAGTCTATATCTATACTCACTTCAACTGTCAAATTAATTTTCCAAAAGTGTAGTTCTAATTATGCTATCAATAAACTCTAATGGATCCCTATCATCTTCCAGATTAAATATGAAATTCTTTGTTTGGCATTCAACTCTCCTCCCCTCCCCTTAATCCCTTGCCAACCTTTTCCAGTCTTCTTATACCTTATTCCTCTCTCTCTCTCTCTCTCTCTCTGTCTCTCTCTCTGTATCTCTCCCCCCCCCCCACCAATGTACTCTGAGATCTGGTGACAGTGTGCTCTTTGCTGTTCTTCAAACATGACAATCTATCTCCCAATGTTGCATTTTCATTGGCTGTCCCTCATGCCTACATTTTTCTTTTCTCATTTCTGCCTCCTGGTTTCTCCAACTTCCTTCAAATTCTAGTTAAAACCCCAGCTTCTGCAACAAACCTTTACCAATCCCCCTTAAATCTAGTGCCTTCCTTCTGCTTATTATCTTTAATTTATTTTGTATGTATTTTTTTTGTATGTATTTATTTTCATGTTGTTTTCTCCCCTCATTAAACTGTGAGTTCCTTGAGAGCAGGGGTCATCTTTGGCCATTCTTTGTATCTCCAGTGGTTAGCAAAATGTCTGGCACATACTAGGCATTTAGTAAATGCCGGTTGACTGACTGACTGAAATAGGAGGATTGGAAAAAAAATACCATCATACTTGGCAATTAAGAGATCACTTGTCATGTGGGAGAGAGTAGTTTCAGTTGAATATGAGACTGGAAGCCAGACTTCATAGGGTTTAGAAGGGAGTGAGAAGAAAGGAAGAAGCAAGACCCACCGATTATAGGTGACTTTCTCAAGGAGTTTAGTCAGAGAAGGGAGGAAAGACATAGGATAATACGTAGGAAGGATGTTTGGATCAAATGAAGGTTGTTGTTGTTTTGTTTTTAGGGATGGAGTGACAAGGGTATGCCTTTCCCATGCAAGAAAGTCGTAATTTGCTGGAGATGGAAGGTGTAGTCTGCTGGAGAAGACATTACAGAATGGGATCAAGGGTGCATGTAGAAGAATTTGAATTCGTAAGGAGAAGAACTACCTCTTTGTGTGAGGAAGAGGAAGAAGACAGAGGTGTGTGTGTGTCAGGTTTAGGGGGGGGAGTGGGAGATGTCTGAGGGATGGGAAATGAGGAAGCTCATCAAATAGCCTCAGTGTTTTTCAGCAAAGCATAAGGGCAATGTCCTTTGCTGAGAGGGTATTTGGAGGGGATTCTATGGGAGTCTTGAGGAGGAATGAAATGCTGAAATGAGTGGGATACTAAATTGACTGGGGGGTGGGTGGGTATAAAAGTTTATATTATATAGCATAACATTCTATGATATAACAAATTTGTAGTGGACCAAATCAGCCCAGTTTCAAGATCCATTTTCTTCAGCTCTAGTCAGCAGCACCTGAATAGGAATAAAGAAGACAGTAAGAGTTTGACAAGGTGTGATTGGTGATAGAATAAGGAGAAAAGAGATTTGCATGTGGGATAGTTGGGGGAGTATCAATGTGTATATTAAAGTTCCCTGCCTCTGGTTTACACTGATGTGGGAACCTGGTCAGTCACTGAATTTCTCTGCCCCAGGCAACTGTCTACCACTATTAATTGCAGGGTTGCCAATCTGCATTGACAATAGTAATTTCTGTACAAGGATTTCCCTATTATCAGTGACATCACAGATTGAGGGAGACTCACTACTTTTCTTACTCATAATTTGAGCTCTGGTTTTTGGACACAAGTTTTTTTTTTTTAATTAAAAAATCATTTTATTGATGCTTTAAAAAAAAAATCTATCACTTCCCAAAGACTCTCTCACCCCTAATAAAACTCCTCCTTGTAATAAGAAGTACAATTAAGCAAAACAAGAAAATCATCCTGTTTGACAATGGGTGATGCCACGTCTATATTCCCCCCACCTCCTCTCTACTAAGAGAGTGGGAAAATGTACCTTGTCATTAGTCCTCTGAAGTCAAGACTGGTTAATATATTTGTTAATGGCAGGCTGGTATACTGATAGCTCAGATTTGAAGTTGAAAGGAAATGAAGTATTCCTAGGACATTCAATAGTTAACAAAAGGACGTTTCCTACCCATAGCCTAGAAAGGGTATTCAACTAGGATACTCCAGTACTTAGCTTGGGTAGGTAGACTTGGCTTCCTACTCCCTCTATGGAAACATGGTTGCTCAGCAGGGGGGGGTATGGTGAATGGCATGGTCTTGGACATCCACCAAGTCTGAAGTCTCTCCTGCCCCCTCCCTCACTTTTCATGCTCTTAGGCTACCAAGAAGCCACATACTTGATAAGAAGAGAATGAAAATCAGGGAGATCCATAATCCCATCTATTCTGGGATATTTTGGCCCTTTGATCACCTCTTCCTTTCCTTTCTAATTTTCATTCAATTTCGAGTATCTCTTTTCCTGTTTCCTTCAAAAGTGCTTAGATAACCTCCGTCCCCCATCTGTTCCTTAAAACAAAACAAAAAAACAAACAAAAAAGTCTTTCACCTGACCCTTGAACTCCCTCAAGCTATTGTCCTACAAATATCTTCCCTTTCACAGCCTGGTTGCAGTTGTTGTTCATTTTCGAAGAGGACCAAAATGGCATCATTATGTTAGAGTTAAGTTTTAGTGTCTGATTGTGGCTTATTAGACCAATATGAGCTCGGAATGTTCTACCACAGGTCTGGCAGAAATAGTCTGTGTGAACCTTTGGGGTGGATTCTCTAAGTCTTCGTATCTTGTGTTGTTTTTCTTTTTTTTGAGCTATTTCAATTCCTCTTTGCTCATAGAACACAGCACCTTTTCTGATGTGGGCACACCATGCTGAGTGATCATGTGCCAGTGTCTGCCATATCACACAATCCATTCCAAAATTCTTAAGAGAGACCTTGAGAGTATCCTTTTATCGCTTCTTCTGACCACCATGTGAACACTTGCCCTGTGTGAGTTATCCATAAAACAGTCTTTTTGGCAAGGGTGTTTTGCCTTTGAGCAATGTGGCCAGCCCATCGGAGTTGCACTCTCTGAAGCAGAGTTTGAATGCTTGGTAGTTTAGTTTGAGAAAGGACCTCAGTGTCTGGTATCTTATCCTGCTGGGTGATCTTCAGAATCTTCCTAAGACAATTTAAATGGAAGTGCTTCAGTTTCCTGGCATGGCGCTGGTATACTGTCCTGGTTTCACAGGCATACAGCAATGAGGTCAGCACAAGGGCTCTGTAGACCTTCAATTTGGTAGTCTAATACCTCTTCTCTCCCATACTTTCCTTCAGAGCCTCCCAAACACTGAACTAGGTCTGGTAATGCGTGTGTCAACCTCATATCAATGTGTATATCCCTGGAAAGTACACTACCAAAGTAAGTGAACTTATCCACAGCATTTAAAACTTTTCCATTTGCTGTAACCAGTGGTTCCATGTATGGTTGGTGTGGTGGTAGCTGATGGAGCACCTGTGTTTTCTTGTTGTTAATTGTTAGGCCAAAATTAGCACAAGCAGCCAATTAGCAGATCCATACTCTGTTGCATCTCAGCTTCAGAGGCTGCATTGAGTGCACAATCATCTTAAAACAGAAAATCATGCACCAAGACTCCCTCCTCCACTTTGGTCTTGGCTTGTAGTCTTTTTAAGTTGAAGAAATTACCATCAGTGCAGTAGCTGACCTTGATGTCATATTCATCCTCATTGAAAGCATTTGACAACATGGCTGAAAACATTATGCTAAAAAGCATGGGAGCAAACACACAGCCCAAAGCAAGAGAGCATTGTCCATTATCTAGAACCTGGGCAAGCATGTTGTCATGAAATTGACTTATAATGTTGATGAACTTCTCTGGGCAACCAAATTCTGACATAATTTTTCCTCATAAGCCCTCATGACTGACAGTATCAAAGGCCTTGGTCAAATCTACAAACATGTACAGACTCTGCTCTGTTCCTGGCATTTCTCCTGGAGTTGTCGGGCAGCAAACACCTCATCAACCATTCCTTGGGCCCTTTCTGAAGCTACACTGGCTTCACAGGACAATCTAGTTCCTTTATCTTTATAGAGATGGACAATGGAGGCATCCTTGAACTCCTGGGGGATAACCTCCTCTTGCCATAAAACCTGGTAAATTTCAGTCAGCTTTTGTATGAGCCGTAGACCACCTACCTTGTAAATCTCAGCTGGAATAGAATCAGTACCAGGTGCTTTGCCACAAGAAAGGAGCCCAATGGCTTTCAAAACCTCTTCTTCAGTTGGAACTTCAGCTAGGGAGGGATTGACTTCAACCTGAAGTAAACGGTCAATGGCTTCAGCATTGATTGATGATGATTTGCTGAGAACACTATGGAAGTGTTCAGCCCATCTCTCTCAGACCATCTTCTTATCACTAATCAATGTGGTTCCATCATCACTGAGTAGTTGAGATACACCATAGATCTTTGGCCCATAAATAGCCTTCAGGGCATCCTAAAAGCACTTTGGATTGTTACTATCAGTATAAAATTGAATTTCATCTGCCTTCTTACTGAGCCAAGAATCCTGCATCTCTCTAAGCTTTGCTTCCAGAAAAAGCTATCTGTGCTAATTGCCTTCAATTTCTCCCCTCCACCTTACTTCTCAGCTGCTACAAACATTACTAAAAAAATCTCTTAATTGCCGCCTCTCAGACTTCTTCCCATCAAAGTGTAAACTTCTTGAGAGGTGGGACTATTGCATTTCTTGTGTTTATATCACCAGTACATAGCACAGTGCCTAGGCACATAATAGGCCCTTAATAAATGCTTGATGATTGATTGCTTGATTCTACTCCTTGCCCTCAGTGCAGTCTTTGATACCAATTGACCCTCACCTCCCCAACTCTCTCTCCACGGGTTTTTGTGATATTGTTTCCCCATTGGTTCTATTCCTACCTACTGGCCACCCTTTAATTGCTCTCCTTTTCTGCCCCAGTGGTACTCACACTAGTAAGCCAATTAGTGGGAATGGAGAGAGCAGCTTCTAGTGGTATGGGTATCCAGGGCAAAGGGGTGAGGCCATGCAGGAAGAAGGAGGTAGAGGAAGAGGAAGAGAGTTTCCTTCCCTTTCCAGTTGACAGAGGAGTGAACTTCCCCAAGATGTTCCTGCTTTGCTCAGCTTTATTCATTCTTCCACTTTTGAACTCAAATCAATCTCCAAAAGCCTCCTGTTTTGCTTTGTGCCTCCTTCATAGGGGTAACTCTGCATCCTTTTTTACAGTTCAGCATTGCCCCACTCCCATCATCACAGGGTAATATCCATCACCTCTCCCTTCTAAAGGTATGGAGACCAAATTTACCTTTTCCAAGTCACAGTGGAATAAACACTGCAACAACCACAATAGTAATGACAGCTCTTGAAAGCCTAGGAAAGTATTTTCCTCACAAGAGGAAATTTTGCACATGAAGAAATAACAAGGTTCACCTAAATGAGGCATCTGGGTAACAAAATGATGTAAGAATCCTGAATGTAGAGTTAGTAAGACCTCAGTTTAAGTTGTGAGACCCTGTTTGGGAACTTGGGGGGCCTCCCTTCCCCACTAAAGGAAGAAGCCTCAGAGAAGCTCAAATCTCAAGTCACCTGCATGAAGTAAGGCCTTCAGGAACTTCCAAAATCCCCTTTTCTCACCTGAGGAGGTTGTATTCTCTAGACATTCCCCTTCCCTTCCCTCTTTCCTGAAAAAATCATCACCAGTCCTGGCACCTTCATCTGCACACCCAGTTCAGATTCCCTATTTGTCCTAGGCTCCTTATGCCTGGTCCTGCTTGACCCAGATAAGAAACCTATAAAAATCCACTAGTTTTTATCAGCTTGGTGAACCCTTCTGATGGTGATCCTTGGAGGCTCTGAAGTATTTCCATTTCTCCCTGACTACCCTTCTGATTGTGAATATTTCCCCTCAATGAAGCTGCCTTACTTTATTTTCTCTTTGCTGACTCTCCTCTTGTACTGTATTCTGTCTTGTGGTGCTCTTCCTTTATTTGTTACTCACCCTGAGGATCATGAACCTTACTCAAATTATGTTAAGGCACTCTGGGCAAGTTTAACCTCTCTGGGCCTCAGTTGCCTCATCTAGAAAAAGATAGATTTGAACTCAATGATCACTAAGGTCATTTTCAGCTCTGTATCTGTGAATCTGAGGAAATCAAGTGTCTTTAATGCTAAGGTTGCTAAATGTTGGAGCTGAGACTCTAACCTAGGTCGCTGTTCTGTGGGAGTCCACGTTGTCTTGAATTAAGCCAACCCATGGTTCCACTGGTAAAGGTATTCTCTTGTTCAAACCTTAACATATCTTGCTTTCTTTCACTCCCTAGTCCAGAGATTCAGGAATGTAAAAATGTCCCCTTACAGCATAGTATACTCACTTTATCAGAAACTTAATTTTACCTAGACTGGCAAGGAATGTTTTCAGGTTAGGGTTATTCCCTCTCCCCTCGTCTTTGTATCATTACCCATTCAATTATGATGGGGACAGTCTTCTTTCCTACTGGAGATCAAATCCAGTTCTTCTGGAGTCTGGGATGGGAGTCTTTTGATTTATGTTTCATTTATTTTCTATAATACCAAGAGAAATACAGCCATGTTGACAGCAAATTGTAGAAGGAAACAACTCTTGGTTATACTTACCTAATAGAATCTATCCATGTAACAACCCAACAAGCATTTATTAAGAGCCTACTATGGGCAAAACACAATGCCAGGCCCAGAGGGCATCCAAAGATGAATGAATGACACAGTCTTAGACTAGAAAGGAACTCAGCCTGAAACACAAATGAATACAATACAAATTAGGATATTAATTGCATACAAATAAAAGAAGATGTACTTTGTGGTCCATGGTAGACTCTTCTGGCATTGTCTTTTCCAAGACTTAATCTTCTATAGAAGTACAGAATCAGAAACCTAGACAGGACCTTGAAGGGACATATTTCTCTGCTTCCTAAGCCACCCCAAGCAGATAAAGGGATTATAGCATGGAATGATTTAGGGAGTTAAATAGATGGATTGGAAGCCAATGTCCATTTCTGCCTTTGCCATTTCACTATTTTACCATTTAACCTTTAAAATACCAAAATTCCATTTTCTCCTTTCAAAGAACCTTAAAAAGAACTTTTTAATCCCTAAAGTTAGCCTTCTAAACAGTGGGTGGGTAAGACTGCTTGTTTATAAATTGCTTTGTTGATTGTCCAGTGAGATCAGCTTTAAAAATGATTACCTCCTGGCAGAGAGGGCTGAAGTTTTATATAGCTGTCTGGACTTAAATCATTTCAGATCTGTGATAACAAAATGAAATATCCATAACAAGACTAAGGATTAGAACTTCAAAAAAAAAGATAAATAAGGTCAAAGAGTGGACAGGCCCCATCAGGGCTGTAATTTAGAGGATTTGAGAGTGTACTATGTATATGAGAGTATACTATGACCAAAAAATACCTCTGCTGAAGGTATTTGCCATTAGAGAGAAAAGTCTTTAGAATTTTTACTCACAGTAGAGCCAACAAATGAAGTCTCTATCAGCCACTCCCACTTTAGTGTGAATTAGTTTAATCTGATGCTTTTTTTCCCTACAATTAATTGAAATTTTACCACTAAGAGTTAGGATAGAGTGATATAGGCACTGTCTAGAAGAGGCCAGGCCTGAAAGTCTATTGAAGTGTATTTGTATTGAGGTGGAAATTTTGAGGATACTTAATCAGTTTGAGAATACTCTGAGGACACTAGATGCTTGCTTGGGGCTGAAGAGGACAGAAAGGGCAAAGAGCAATTAGAACAAAATTTAATGGAGACAGTAGAATATAGTGGATAGAACTCTGTATTTGGAGTCATTAAGACCTAGATTGATATTTACTAGCTGTGTGACCCTGGGCACTTTTCTGTGCCTTAGTTTTCTCACCTATAATACGAGGGAGTTTCTTCTGACTCGTGATCTATCATCCTATGAATGCTTATTTATCTATCCTATGAATGAAGCACAATTGATTATGAGGAACAAAATATCTTGGCTATAGAATCTAGAATAATTTTTTAAAAATCTAGAATAATTTTTAAGATGGGGTGGGGGAAAGAGGGGAAATGGAACATTTTTGGAGGCCTTAATCAGGATCCTCTAGAGAAAATCCCTAAATGAGTCTAAAATGGCCCAAATCCTTACTTTGGCTAGAAATATAACTGAGAGTCAGTTCAGGCCCTCTACCAAAAGAGGGTGAAGAGTCTTGGAGGAATGCTTAAATTGAAACGTAACAGCTGGGGGAATCTCGCCGCTTTGGGTAAGTTTGCTGCTCATTTCCAAGTGAGTCCAGTAATCTATTTTTGCTGGTTCATAGAAATTCATTGCCTAAAGAGAAATGATTGGAATAGACTAGATGAAAATGATTTCTGAAATGTAGTACAAGAGGTTCTCAGCATATACCAGTTTCCTTTTCTCATCTGTAAATGAACAGCAGCTACTTCCGACTAATTAATTCTGTTACCGAAATGCTCTTACCAGAATCTCTTGGCAACAAAGTAGCCTTTGGCTCTCCTGCGGTGTCACTATAGGTCCCCAATTCCCCTAGCATAAGCAGCCTGGAAAGAGATTGCTCCTCAGGGTCATTATCAGAAAGCACCAGAAGTGCCCACAAGGAGATTTCTCAAAGTTTACCCAGCCCCAGTGTGAGAAAGGAAGCTCTGGGTGCAAATGATTTGGCTAGAAGTGCAATTAGAACACAGCTGAAAGCAGTTGGTGTTCAGATGAAGTGGGCAGGATTTGACCTAAAACAAGGATGGAAGAAATTATTATTGACAATAATATATAGCATATCTCAACTTAGCAAGATTTTTCAGAATGCTTTTGTATGTATGCATTATTTCATTTGAATATGGGGGAAGGGAAAAAGTATAGAATGCCTGTAACTATGCTAAGGGTTTTACAATTATTAGCTCATTCACTCCTTACAACCACCCGAGGAGAGATAGGTACTATTATTATCCTCAATTTTTTCAGATAAGCCAATAGAGGTTAAGTGATTTGCCCAGGGTCGCACAGCTAATAAGTACCTGAAATTTTATATAGCTGTCTGGACTTAAATCATTTCAGGTCTGTGATAACAAAATGAAATATCCATAACAAGACTGAGGATTAGAACTTCAAATAAAAGATAAATAAGGTCAAAGAGTGGACAGGACCTCTGCTCAAGGTATTTGTCATTAGAGAGAAACATCTTCAGAATTTTTACTCACAGGAGAGCCAACAAATGAAGTTTCTATCTGCTACTCCCACTTTAGTGTGAATTAGTTTAATCTGATGCTTTTTTTCCCCAACAATTAATTGAAATTTTACCACTAAGAGTTGGGATAGAGTGATATGGGCACTGTCTAGAAGAGGCCAGGCCTGAAAGGCTATTGAAGTGTGTTTGTACTTAAGTCTTTGAATATAAGTCTTCCTGACTACAGGCCTAATATTTTATCCATTGTGCCACGTGGCTGCTTCTGCTCTCTAGGGAGAGCAGTAAGATGGGTGTTGGTACAATGACAGTATTTCCCAAAATAGGACATGACAAATGATTTTTTTTTTGCAAAATCTTATTAGAGTTATGCTTCCTTTTCTTGAAATTGGAATTGTTCCAGGAAATTTGGGAGGTGAGGTCAATGCAAATCTCTAGAAGACACTCAGATTGTTTCTTAGAGAGAAAAGGAGGACAGCGGAGGACCCGATGGACCAGCAGAACAAAATGGCCCATTCATGGAGTCTTGCTATTCTCCACTTGAGAGTACCTTCTCTTACCTTTCCCAGACTCCCTATACTCCATCCATACCTCAAGGCACATTCAAAGGATTTAAAGCTAGAAAGGCTTAGAGATTACCTAGCCCAAATTTGTCATTTTACAGCTAAGTCCAAAGAGGGTGAGTACTTGTCTAAGGTCATGCAGTGTTTTGTTTCAGTGAAATTTTAATGAGGCTTTTGGTTTTATATCAGTTATTTCCAAAACACTAATCCTTTCCTTGCCCTTACTCATAGTCAGTCAGTCAGCTAGCAACTACTCTCTGGTTCCCTTTAAGTTTCAACTGAAGTCTGACCTTCTACAGGAAGCCTTCCACAACCCTTCCTAATTCCAGTGCCTTCCCTCTGTTAATTAATGCCTACCTGTATTTATCCTTTGTAGAGCTTGCTTTGTATATATTTGTTTGCATGTTGTTTTTCCCATTAGACTGTAAGCTTCATGAGGGCAGGGACTGTCTTTTTAACTCTCTTTGTATCTCCAGCTCTTAACATAGTGCTTGTCTCATTTTAGATTCTTAATAAATGCCTACTGATTTATCAATAAGTACCAGACACTATGTTAAGCACTGAGGATACAAAGAAAGATAAAAAGCAGAAAAAAAAAATCTCCTTGCTTTGGAGGAACTCACAATCTAGTGGGGAAAACAATATGTAAACAATTTTATACAAACAAGGTATATTTACAGGGTAGTGTAAGGGAATCTCTGAGGAAAAGCACTAAGATTAAGGAATACTAGGAAAAGCTTCTTGCACAAGGTTAGACTTTAGCTGAGACTTGAAGGAAGTCAGGGAAGCCAAGAAATAGAGATGAAGAGGGAGAGAATTCTAGGAATGGGACAGTCAGTCAGTGAAAATGCCCAGAGTCTAAAGATGGGTTTTCTTGTGTGTCCAACTCTTCATGACCCCATTTAGGGTTTTTTTGGCAAAGATACTGGAGTGGTTTGCCATTTCCTTCTTCAGATCATTTTACAGATGAGGAAACTAAGGCAAATAGGGTAAAGTGACCCAGGGTCACAGCTAGTAAGTGCCTGAGGCCAAATTTGAATTTGGGTCTTTCTCACACCAGGCCAGGTGCTCTGTCTATTGAACAGTCTAGTTACACTAAGAACCTCTGCCTTGATCCAAACCTAAATTTTTCAGTTAAAAACAGTGAGGTTATAAGAGTTAAAGGGATTTGTTCAAGGTCAAGGTCAAGAGAGTGATCTGGTTCTAGAGTAGTGCCATCTGGTAAGAAATGAGGTGATGATTTGACCTGGGCTCCTTCCTTAAAAGGAGGTTTTGTAATTCATAGCCCTACCCTCCAATCAGAGAGACAGAGAGGGATGATGAGATGGAGTACCAGGGCTGAAGGGATCTTGTAGGATGATGAGGTTCTCTCAATAACTATTCTGGAATTTAGTAGAAATAGATTTCTTCTAGCTGTAACTCCAAAGATGGAATAATCTATACAGATTAACTAAAGGTTAAATTGAAAAAAGTAGTAAATAAGGAGAAATGAAGTTATTTTAAAAAAAGAATATGGAGTATTATTTGTAAAAACCAATGTTTCTACTCAAATTTGGTGACATATTTCATAGGATCATAGAACTTAGACATGGAAGGAGTTTGCTGGAGCCAGTTCGAACAGGCTCTCAAAAGAGCTGATTATTAAATTTTCAGTGTGAGCCTTTATATCTCAGAAATCGACATACCCTACAAATCATGGCTTGATTTATTTATTCTTCTTCTTGTTGATTGTCTTGAAATAAGAATGTGATAGAGAAAATATAAATAAAGCAGATTAAATTTAAAAGTGTGTCATGGATACATACTCCCTACTGCCCTCCACCAAAGCTGGTTGTTAAACATTTATCAACGTGCCACTTCCTAAAAGGGACCTTACAGACCACCTAATCCAATCCCAACCCCAAACCCTTCAAATTCAGAAGAAGAAACTAAGACTGTCCCCTTCCCCCAAGTAAATTACTTAAGAATTCAGAGGTAGTGAGTAGCTGAGCGGGGATTGGGATCCCAGTCTTCTGATTTCTGGATCTGGTGCTCTCTCCTTTATATTAAGCAAAATCACGTCATACTTCTATTATTATTTCTAACCTGAATCAGACTGCTCTTCTGGAGTCTTTTGTTTTACAGTGCAGTGAGAAATTCCAACTTGAGGACTCAAAAAAAAAGGAGAAAATTTAAATCCTACATGTGGCCAGGGGTTAAGTCTACCTAGCAGCTCCCAAGCAAAGAGCCAGTTCCGACATCTTTTCTTGCTTGATTCCAGATCATGCAGGAACTGTCTCTCAAGTCACAGTATTAATTTCAAGATACCTGAAGGAATTAAGTTCAAGGCATAGTGATTTATTATTTTATTATTATTTTTTGGAAGCAATCAATTAAGTGACTTGCCCAGGGTCACATAGCTAGTAAGTGTCTGGGATAATTTGAACTCAGGTCCTTTTGATGCCAGGGCCAGTGCTGTATCCAATGAGCCATCTAGCTGCCCCAGGCATAGTGATTTTAAAAGACACAAGACAAAAGAAAAAATAATTCAAGACATAGAAACATAAGGTGTTTTTTTTTTAAAGGCTTATTTTCCTTAAGTCTTTTGGAATATCCTTGATATATGAGAGCTAGATGTAGATACAAGAGGATCCAGGTTCAAGCGTCAGCTCTTTGACTTGTGTGACTTTGGACAAGTTATTTCACTTCTTTGAGCTTTAGTTTCCTTGTCTATAAAATGAGCAAAATGGACTAGATGGTCTTTGAGATTCCTTCTGCCACTAAATCCAGGATCCTAGGATTTTGTAAGTTTCCATAATGTTATAGATTACAGAACAATGGGTGAATAGAAAGGCCTTCAGTGTGCCAATGACTTCACAGCAATGCCAGCGCAAAGAGATCCACATATGATACTCCACACATACTTCCTTAATGGAGTTTCCCTTAGGGAAAATGGTATTACTGGAAACAGTTAGATCCATGGAGGAGAAGGGTAAACTGGGAGTGAGGGATCCTAGAGTTAGACTTTTTTAAGCATATTATTGCTAGTTGGTTGCGATTACTGAGGTAAGCCTGCATAATTAGCTTATTTACCAGGCATTGTATTATGTAGCTGGCTAACTGACAGCTTTGTTAGCTTAAGTGACCGGAGCCTCTCTTTGAGTGATGCCTATTACAACTTCACAAATTGAGCCTAGTTATTGCCAGAATGGCAGACAGCTGTCATTGTGGACATAAGCATATGCAGATGAATCACACAATTCAGGACAGACACAGATATTTGCCAATGCAGACGTTTTAGAGGCTTAACAAGTTGGCAACCACCACTGCCTCAAGTTGTCTTAATTGTGCAGATCAGCACAGTAATCATGCCCAAGAAACCAAATCAATCCTTTTTTTCAGGTTCCATTGATTTTTCCAGAGCCGTAACTAACAATTTCTGCAACCGGGATGGATGGTAGCTCCAGACGGAGGGGAGGCTCACCTGGCATAATGCTGAAAGGGGAGCAGGTGACCTAAGTGACTTGTTGCCACTACCACCCCAGGGAAAATGTAGGCAGGAGAAGAAGCACCTGAGAGGATGCCGCTATCATCTAAATTTCCCACCTTGGCACAAAGCCTTATTTGGCCCTCCTTCTGGGTTTTTTCTTAAGTCTCTGTTTTTTTTTTTTTTCCGCAGTCTTTGCAACAGTACTAAGTTTAATGCCACATCAGATTGAATCTTTCTCTTTGAATCAGCTGCCTAAATCACCTTTGCTGACATCTGGTAAGTGAAAAGTAGCTCACTGCCTTAATCATGATTTGAGAATAAAAGAAAGATTTAATTTAGGGTTGCTGCCAGATGTTGGTCTTTTATGTTAAGACAGAGAGGATTTCTAAATTAGAATTCTTTCCTCCAGTAAGTTACATCTGATATAGTGGATCTCCACAGTCCTGGGCAGCAACTCCCCACTGATGGCTGCCCTTGATACCCCTGGTCTAGGAAGAGGCAGATGACACAGCAGCATGCTAAACCTTCTGTTCCTTTATAGCTCAAATCTGTTACTCCCAGGAGGCATTCACTTACTATTAAGCCAGAGAAGGAGATGCCACCTGGGTATCATGCCTGGCGCTGCTGCAGATGCACAGTTGCCATGATACTAGGTCTGCTTTGCCATTGTGTTATACCCTTGATTTCTGATGTAGCTCTCCTACAGAGAGATTTTCTCATTGTGTGATGCCACAAGAAAAGGTTTAAAGGGGACTTCATAAGCCAGTATTTCACAAGCTGGGTTTCATATGATGTGACTGGTGGCTTTTTGAGAAGATTTCAAAGCTAGTTTAACCTGTGGCTTTGGGATCACATGGACCTGGTTCAATCTTGGAAGATTGTCAGTCATAGTTAGTGATGGCTCAGATCCTGGGCCCATATGAATTTGGGTCTTTTCTAGATCCCTACCAGTGGTCTTTGGTTCCCCTACCAGCATTTAGGCTACAATATACATTTAAATATAGACTAAGTTAATTAAAATACATGTAAAAAACAAAAAAGGGACTCTTAGCCAAGGAATTATTAGAACTCACTTTCTAGTCAGTATCATTTCCTCCTTCCTCTCCCCATTCCCATTCTGGGTTCATTCAGAGCTCCTTTATGCCACCAATTAGTTAGGTCTTGAAATGTGGGGGCCTGTGGCCTGTCAAAAGTCAACTGCCTTCTTTCCTTCTCTCTGGACTCTGCATCCTCGTTTGCTCTGGCATGCTCCTCAGTCTGCATCTCTGTCTCTCAGTCCTCCATCCTTCAGTTGTAATATCATCAGGTCATTATGTTTCTTACAATTCTAGGCTTGACTTCAGAGTGGAACATCTTTGTGTTCAGTGGGTAATGAGTTAGTTTAGTCCCAGCTACTGGCTCTTGTTCTTAATGGTATATATCTTCAGAAGCTGCATTCTTCCCCTCCCTTTCTTTAGTGAACTTAATGGTGTAGTGGGTAGAGTACTGGATTGGATCTATGAAAAACTGAGTTCTTAGATATTTACCTTAGATATTTACAAGTTGTGTGCCCCTGGGCAAGTCATTTAACTTCTCTCTACCTCAGTTTTCTCCTTTGTAAAATGGGGATAATAATAACACCTCCCTTCCAAGGTTGTTCTGAGAATCAAGTGAGCTAACATGTGTAAACCACTTTGCAAACCATAAAGGTCTAAATAAATGCTTTTGTTTAGTCATTTTTCAGTTGTGTCTGACTTAATATCCCCACTTTCTTCAACATATTCTTATTTGACTTGGACTCAAAGATTTCACCATCCTGTCTGCCTTTCTCTTGAAACATTTCTGCTACCTTGTAGTTCTTCAGTCTTGTCTGACTCTTTGTGACCCCACTTGGGGTTTTCTTGGCAAAGATACTTGCCATTTCCTTCTCCAGCTCATTTTACAGATAAGGAAACTGAGGCAAACAAGGTTAAGTGCCTTGCCTAGAGTCACACGGCTAGGAAATGTCTAAGGATGGATTTGAACTTGAGTCTTCTTGACTCTAGGTCCAGCGCTTTCTCCACTGCACCACCTCGCTTCCCCTAAATGAACGATAGCTATTCTTATTATCTCTCCATCCCTAGCAATTGTCCTGCCAAGAGTCTGCACTTTAACCTTTGCCACTGTGTTGGACCCATACTTAGCATCCTCACTTCTGAAAGGGGTCCCTGGGCTTCTGATCAGTAAAATTTTACTACATATATATATATCTGTACCCACTGCTTTCCACTTGTAAACCTGGGAATAGTAATCAAACCAATACATTCCTGAAAAGAATTGTTAATCAAATACCCTATGATTTCACTTACCATCCCTGTAACTTTCTACATCAAATCACTTCACCCTAGCTATCAGTCTCCAACATATATTTTCTTTCCTTTTCAAAGACTGAGTTGCTTTTCATATTTGTTATCTCCAGTGCTTAGCACTGTATCTGACCTATTAAGTGCTTAATAAATGCTTTTTCATAAGACCAAGCTAGACAGTACAGTGAATAAAGTGCTGGACCTGGAATCAAGGAGACCTAAGTTTAAATTAGCCTCAGACACTTACTAGAGCAAGTCACTTGATCTCTTTGCCTTAGTTTCTACAATTATAATATGAGGATAATAATAATTCTTATCTCCTGTGGTTGTAGTAAGGTTTAAATGAGATAATATTTGTAAAATGCTTAGCACAGTGCACATAGTAGGCACTTATTAAATCTTTCCTTCCTTACTTTTTTTCTTTCTTCTTTCTTTTTGTCCTTCCTTCCTTCTCTCCCAGTAGGCTGCTAGTCCAAGCTTTTAATATGTGTGTGCCATAGGATTTTTTTTCTCTGTTCCATGCATGAGGGGCTAAGGGCTGTTTGAATCCTTTCAGCATTGCTAAATTTCATTCAGTATGACTCTTTGTTGTTCATGCCCATAACACTAGCAAGATTTTTCTTCCTAAAATATTAAATTTGAAAATAAGTTATAACAATTGAAGCTAGAAAAGATTAGAAGTAGATTATTAGCAGTATTTCCTCAATGGCAAATAGTCAGTGAATGGAAAACCAGTGTTTAGATTGCTTGCTATTAGATTCATCTTATCTTGATTGTTCCAAGAGTATTTATAGATGAGACTAGAAGGACAACAAATAGATGGGAAATAAAGCAGATCTTCCCATGTTCCTATAGAGAACTTTTCTCACCAGGAACAAAATTACAAACATATCAAAAACATTATTATATGTAGGGATTTTAAAGTGTGAAATAAATTTAATTTCTTTATTGGCTACAATTTCCCCAATCTCTCTTTCTCCCAGGGCTATTCTATGTCCCTACAACTTCTGGACCCACATTTATGGGTTCTGCCAATATATTTAAAGGCTCAAAGTGTTCTCTGGCCAGATTGTCTGGAAAATTCCCTTATATACACTTTTCTCTGTAGTTCAGTTTCTTGAAGGACTTTTTTGTAGACCCTCTACTTGAATCTTTCTCCTCTTTAGCTCTCCCCCCATTCCCAATATTGATTTATTTTCTTTTAGCTTCCTACTTTGGGTCAAGAGAAAGGGTGAAAACTATTTATCTTCTTCATGTAAAGGCAAGGGTCATGTATGTCAATTGGGGCATGTAGAGGTAAAATTCTTGATGTGTACAGGTGCATTTTCACACAACGTAACCTCTCATTTGGCAGGTTAGAAGCAGGGTCCCTAATGGGTCAAATTGTACTGAGAGATCTCTGATGGGCTATATTGTACCTGTGAACGCATAATAAAGCACAGTAGGTTCCTGTTGCTGAGCAACTTGGCTCCATGTGCATATTCAACCTTTCTAACCCTGAATGGGCAAGTACAAGAGCTACTGGTTAAAGGAGATCAGGGAATGTGAATTGTTTAGATCAGCTAAATGTTACTCCATGACAGGGTTGGGCAAACTGTAGCCCTAGCACCACATCTGGCCCCCAGCCTGTTTTTGGAAGAACTTGCTAAGAATAGTTTTTATATTTTAAAATAAAGTTTACTTATATTTAAAAATGTAAAAACCATTCTTAACTTGAGTACCATATAAAAACAGGTGGAGAGTTAGATTTGACCCTGGGGTCCTAGTTTGCCCATCCCTACTCTAGGAGAAGCAATTTCTCCATGTAACCTACTTGGAATCCTGGGATATGAGAGGAATCAAAATCTCTTAACCTTTCTGAGGCTTAGTTTTCTCCTTTGTAAAATGGGGATAATGATATTTGTGTGATGGTTCCTCTGGTCCAAGGGATTGGAATATTCTCTCCCAATAAAGGGTATTAGGTCTGAGCTCATGCAGAACAGATTCAGTCTTGGGGGAGCCTGAACCATAAAAATATGGGTAAAACTCTTTTTTCATTGTTGCTTGACGATTATATTCTCAGCTCAGGGTTTGGCTCATGTTTAGGGTCTCCCAAAAAGGAATGAATAGAATCTCTTCTAGAAAAGTATTTAGTGTGCAAGGTAGATCAAGCATAGAACAGCTATTTACTTCCCCCATCACTGAAGAAATACTTAAGACACAAAAAACTCATAAATGTATTGACAAATACTTAGAGCAGTAACTAATAATTCCTATTATACTTTCATAGGAGGTTGATACTTAAAACATTAAAGTTTTACAGAATGCTGAATGAGTATTTCATTCTCACTTTGGATCTATACTATCTGAGCACCCATTCAAAGTTCACATCTTCTGGCCAGCCAGGAGTACATGGTTCATTTTTCCTGTTGGTGGTCACAATCTCCTTTGAGAGGAATAATTGGTGCAGGGGTCACATCCTGTAGGGTAACTAGCACCAACTGTAGAACCAAGGAAATTTTAAATTCATGAAGTAGCCATGAAGCTTGATAAGTTCATTTCTCATATTTACTCTTCTTAGGAGAAGAAACACAAAGCAGAAGAGGTTGTTAGAACTTTGAAAGCCAATCTCAGACCCACTTAGATAAATGTATGAGCTCACTCCCATGTGTGGCTATTCACCATTGCTATTGCTGCTGCTACTGGTAGTGTTGGTGGTGGTGCGTGTGTGTGTGTGTGTGTGTGTGTGTGTGTGTGTGTGTGTCTGTGGTGTGACTCTCTTCCTTCCTCACTGGAAGTCCAAAGGAGAGGCTCATTGGGTTCCTATCTCTGGACTAATTCTTTCATAGGCCTTTTCTGCCAAGGATCAAGAGAGATAATGGTTGTGAAGGTACTTTATAAGTACCATACAAATATAAAATATCATGATGAAAATGGCATAGAATATTGGTTACTCAGGGGCTAAAAATTTATTACCATGTATGATAGGTGCAATGTTTTCTTGATACAACTTCTTCCCCACCCCACTCCCAACCTCCACAACAAGAGGCCCAAAACCTTCCTTCTTCCCAAATCCTTGGGAATTAGTTTTCCCTAAAAGAAGACAAACCAGCTCCCTCACTTTCTATCTCTTTGCCCCCCACTGATTTGACAGAGCTTCCATGACAAAGCTACTGGGTCATCTAAGAGCATAAAAGCTACATGGAACTTGGGCCTCCCACTTGAATCGCCATGTTCATCACTGTAATCTACCCTGATGATCAAATGAGTTTCCACTTGGAAACTGGGAGGCCATGGCCAGAGAAGCTAAGTGCCATTGTATCCTTGTTGCGCATCCTGGGGCAAAGCAAACCTCTTTGTGTTAAATGTTCAATGGCTTCTGATTGCCAGACTCTCATTTTAGGACTCATTTTGTCCTAACATTGAACCTGAAGTAAGAGAAAGCTATTGGGTCTACAATGTCATGCTAATGCCATTTCTGCTAGGTGCAACCTCATTATCTTAGCAGCCCTATTTGGAAACATGTTGCTGTTGGAAATACAAATGTTGGAGATGGAAAGGCACTACTGGGAAACTGTTGGCTAGATAATCAAGTCTAGTGTGTTATATAGCCAGTCTCAGGTCTGGAAGCAAAAGCTTCCGGGAAAGTGAAAACCTTTGGAGGCAGGATAGTGAATGGCAACAAGTTCAGTTATTAGTGGCCACAACAATCAAGTGAAGAATAATTTTCATTTATAAATGGTGAGGATGGGATTGTGGGCCTCTCATTACTGTTTCCAGCCATACTCCAAAATAGAAATAGCCAAGAGAGTCACCTTCAAATGTAAAGGACAGTAATATATACCGTACAAAAGCTTTCAACAATACAACATCGATTTTTTTTTCCACCTTTTTTGCAATGAAATTGCTGGGTGTTTTCCTAGTATGCTATTTACTGTACTTCATTTTAGCTGTATTTATAAACTGTCTGCTTAGTCTTCCTGCCAGCTTCATTGAGGGCCCATTGTAGTGAAAAACTACAAAGATGCCAATGTGTCTGAACTCCTTATCTAGGAAAAAAGAGATGCTGAATCTCTACGCTAAAGCCAAACTCTCTCAGGTTTAGGATAACCAGACTGTAATGGAAAACAAAATAAACCTAAAAACCCCCAGGGGATTTCCCACAAGTACAGAGAACTTGTACACAACTAGTAGAATATATTGGGGAAAGGATAATGCAAATGTTTCATTAATGCTGCTTTTGTCATTTATTTTTTATACGAGCTCTATATTATATATTTTAGCTTTTATGTTATTTAAACTGGTTAATGATTAAGAAACTCCATACAACACAGCCATGCAGTACACATGGATAAAAATAACTTAATTTCTGAATTTTCAGGTTCCAAATGTTTATCTTCAGATCAGTCCAAAAGTTTGTCTTGAATATTTGATTCTTTTCTCCCAGCTGAGATCCTATCATCCTTCTTCAAGGCACACCCTTTTTGGCTTCCTTCTTTTTCCATTTCCACTTCAAATTTATATAAGGTCAAGCACAATTGACTTGAATTGTCTTATTAGGATTGGCTGTGTGGCTTAGTGGACTTGCATTTGCAAAGACCAGGGCCCCAAAACTGCCTCTACACACTTATTAACTATTTGAACATGGGCAGGGCACCTCTCCAAGCCTCAGTTTCCTCGCTGGTAATATGGGGATAATAATATACTTTTCTCACTGGGCTTAAAGGAGATAATATATGCAAAGCACTTACAATAATAGGATAATTGATTTAGAGCCAGAAGGGACATTAGACATTCTCTATCAGGGCTTCTTAACCTGGCAATGTTGGATTTGTTTAAAAAAAAACATTTTGAAAATTGTATTTCAATATAGTTGATTTCCTTTGTAATCTTGGGTATTTATTTTACAAATTTAAAATTTTTGTCCTGTGAAGGGGTTTGTAGGTTTCACCAGACTGCCCAAGAGCTCTAGGGCACTCCCCCCCTAAAAAAAGGTTAAGAATCCCTGCTCTAGTTTAATCCCTTCATTTTACAGATAAAGAAACTGAGGCTCAGAGAGGTTAACCTAACTTGCACAGTATCACACAGCTCAAAAGTAACAACCAAATCTTGCATTCAAATCCACTAACTACAAATACAAGCACTCTTTCTACCCCATCATGATGCCTCCCTTCTCAAACTGTGAAGCACAGCTTGGTAGTGCAGTGGATAGAGTGCCAGACCTAGAGTCAGGAAGACTCATTTTCCTGAGTTCAGATTTGGCCTCAAACTCTTAATAGTTGTGTGTCCCAAGTCACTTAACCCTGCTTACCTCAGTTTCCTCATCTGTAAAATGAACTGGAGAAGGAAATGGCAAACCACTCTAGTATTTCTGCCAAAAAAAAAAAAAGGGGGCAGGGGTAGGTGAGGCAGCTAGGTGATGAAGTTCATAGAGCACCAGTCCAGGAGTCAGGAGGACCTGAGTTCAAATCCAGCCTCAGAAACTTACTAGCTGTGTGATCCTGGGCAAATCACTTAATCCCAATTGCCTCCCCCAAAACTAAACAAATTTTTTTTAAAAAGGTCAAAAAGAGTCAGACGTGACTGAATAACAACATAAATTTCTGTTATTATTACTTATTATCATCAGTATCATCATCTTTTGGTCCTTGATTCCTTCACTTTCACTATTCCCACTTTCAAGAGTGTTTTTCCCATCTCATTCTTGGCTTTTTGCATTCTTTTTTACATGCTAGTGAGACTAGGAAGCTGCAGATCCCATCTTTCAATCTCTTCTTAAAACTCCTCCTAATGCTAATCTCCTCCACGATGGTTATCTGCTAGCTCGGGGGTTTTCCCTCTTATCCAGGGTTTTGTTTATGTCTGACCTAGATTGTAAGCTCCTCAGGGCAGGGATCTTGTCATTTTGTGTTTTGTAATGTGCTGCAGACACTTAACATGGCTTCGAATAATCATAGTATCCACACAAGTGCAATTACGT
This sequence comes from Vombatus ursinus, assembly GCF_900497805.2. NCBI lineage: Eukaryota > Metazoa > Chordata > Mammalia > Diprotodontia > Vombatidae > Vombatus > Vombatus ursinus. The sequence goes on along the minus strand of NW_020946557.1, from coordinate 3,438,254 downwards.
TAGGACCAGGGAATGACAATGCATCCTACAGAGATACTGGTTAGGGTATGGGAGCATAGAGACAGATATGTTAGGCTCAGCCTCTGAATGATTTAAAAGGCTTCAAGGAGGTGGTAAAGCCATCTCTCTTGTGGGGTGAGAATCTAGGCCTGAGGAAAGCTGAAAAGAGAGGGACCAGCCCTTGGAGAAGGTCAGCTAGAGGCAACAGAAGGGTGATTTGCATTCCGATAAGCGTTCTGAATAGGTTGTAAAATAAGAAAGCAAGGGAACCCCAGTTCACTTGGAAGGTTTCTGAGAAATGTTGTGCTCCCAACAGACAGAAAGTCAGTAGAGCCTTCAGAGCATAGGGGTGATGCATTACCGCTCCTGGTAACTGATCTGGCTACATTTTGACCCTAATTGACTTCTTTTCTCTCCCTTCATTGTTCCCATGATTATTGCCATGGTTCCTGGGAGCCTGGAAAATGACAAATTAAACCAGAAATGTGAGGAGGGACACTCCTCTCATATCACTTCTAGACACTTCCATAGGGGCTTTGTAAATTCTGAGTAAATAACTTCTCTCAAAGCCTTCTTTAGGTAGCCAGAGCAGCAATCTTTAAATACCATTATTGAGAGGAGACAACTCCTAAAACAAGGAGTAAAGATAAACTTGACAAACAACAATCAGAACTGGCAAAGGGGTCTACAGAGAAAACAAGGAGAGAGAAAGAAATGAGTGTAATCCGCTTATAGCAATAGAAAAACAACTTCTGGGCTCAAATAGGCTTGATTTTAAACCTTAGAGCCTTTTCAATCATTAATATTTTCCTTCAACCCTTTTGCCCCCACCTGGAGCTTTTGCTGGGAACATACATCTTTCTAAGCATTTTAAAACTCATGAAAGTCCTCAGACAAACAGAACACTAAATATAGAGCAAATTGTACTTAATATGTCAGAAAATGCAGAATTCATATTAATGCTTATAAACAGTCCCTCTTCCCTTTGCAGGAGCTCTCTGTCTGCCTGATTTATCTATGTATTCTTCCAGACTTATGGTACTGCCTTACTACCTTGGGTAGAGAGCCCCTAAAAGGGGAAAGAGCTCAATATTTTTAGGGAAACAAGTCACCTTCCCTTCTGGTAGATTCCAACACATCCCTCCCCGCTGGCCTCTGGTATATGCCCAGAATTCACACGCTGCACAGGTTACTGAGTCTTGACTGGCTTCAGAGCTAGAAAGCTCAGTATTTCAATAGGCTACCAGGAGCATGGACAATAATTTCTCAGTCAATGATGTTTTTCCCTTCAATTCAACCAAGAAAAACTTGTTCACATTTTGTAAAGGGATCATCAGATTTGGGAACACCTCTTTACAATTAGTTTAACACTTCATTATGTGACCCTTCCCTGTTGGGATTAGATCCTGGGCTTCCTGGGCAGGGGGTGTGGCCAGAAGCCAATTCCTTTACACACAAACATCCCTTCTCTTGAATCTGCACCCCAATGGGATACATTTTTTTAAATAGGCTAATAGAGTTAGAGCTAGAAAGGACATTGGGGCAAGCTGTTTGTTTTCTCTCTCTCTCTCTCTCTCTCTCTTTTTTTTTGCTTTTTGGTGAGGCAATCAGGGTTAAGTGACTTGTCCATGATCACACAGCTAGTAAGTGCCGTGTGTCTGAGGTTGGATTTGAACTCAGGTCCTCCTGACTCCAAGGCCAGAGCTCTATCTACTGTGTCACCTAGCTGCCCCTCTGTCTGTCCTCTTCTTGGCTCCTTCTTGGGTCCTTGTTCCCAACCCTCTAGACTTCTGTCCTTATCATTCTCCATTCTTACCCTTGAATATTCTTGCAGCTCCTTCACTTGATTTGTCCGTTCCCTCAGAACCATCATTTAAATGAAGGGCCACCAAGCCAGCTATGTAGATTTCTTCATTTCTCTCTTGACCCTCCTCCTGACTCTCTGGACTTCTTTTTCCATGATGTCCTAAAGTGAGAACTTCAACCTTACCTCTGACTTTCAGCTTTTTTCTATGTTGTCTTCCTCCAGAGAATGAAAACTCTTGAGGACAGAGACCCTTCTTTTTGCTGCTGCTTTTATCCCTAGTACTGAGCACAGTGCCTGGCATGTGTTTTGTTTTTTGCTGTTATTCTATCCTGTCTGATTCTTCATGACCCCATTTTGGGGTTTTCTTGTCAAAGAGATTGGAGTGATTTGCCATTTCCTTCTCTAGCTCATTTGACAGATGAAGAACTGAGGCAATCAGGATTAAGTGACTTGTCCAGGGTCACACAGCTAGTAAGTGTCTAAGGCCAGATTTGAAGTCATGAGGATGAGTCTTCCTGATTCTAAGCCCAGTGCTCTATCCACTGTGCCACCTAGCACATGGTAAACACTTAATAAATGCTTCTTGACTTGACTTAACTTGCTCAAGCTTCCAAGGGTTGTAAGCATCAGAGGCAAGATATGTACCTGGAGTCCTCTGACTCCTGAGCCAGACCCATTTCCATTGTAGCAGACTGCCTCACTTTAAAGAGAATGGGTAATGCATATCACATTCTTATGCTAGGTAGAACAGTAAATAGAGCTCTGGACCTGAAGTCAGGAAGACCTGAGTTCAAATCCTGACCTCAAAACCCCTGACTCACGGCTGGTGTTCTTCAGTTTCCTCAACTGTCTTCCTCAGTTTCTTCAATGGGAGAATGAGGATAATAATAGTACCTACCTCCTATACTTACTGTGAGGATCAAAGGAGATAATGCTTGCAAAGTACTTAGCATAGTGCCTGGTACTTTGTTCTTTTCCTTCTCCTCCCAGTCTGGCTTCTGTCCCAATCTCTCTAATGAAACTAGTTTCCAGAGGGCCACAGGTGACCTCCTATTTGCCAAATCTAATGACCTTTTTTCAGTGTTCATATTTCTTGGTCTCAGTATAGCATTTGACATTGCTATTATTTTTTTCCTCCCAAGGCTTCCCTAACATTGCACTCTATTTCTTCTCTCATTTCTTTGATTCTTCCTTTTCTGTCTTCTCCCCCATCTTGTCCCTTTAAAGCCTAAAGCCTCTATCCTTATCTTCTCTATACCTTTCCATCTCGGTGATCTCATCTGTTCTCACAACTTCAATGATCACCTGTATGTGAATGACTTTTGAATTATATATGTACAGCTTCAGATCCGCATTGACAAATGTCTACTAAACACCTCTATCGGGATGTGGAAATTGCATCTCAAATTTAATACTATATCCAAAATTCGTTTTGTCTTCTCCTTCTCAAATCTACTCTTCCTTTTGACTTCCCTGTTCCTACCCATTGCACTACTGTTCTTCCAGCCATCTGCTCTGCAAATCTTGTAGTCATCTCCTTGTTTCACACTCTACATCTAATCAGTTGACAAGTATTGTCATCTGTACCTTCCTAATACAGTACCTCTCATCTATTCTCCTACCATTGCTGCCATGCTACTTCAGGCCATCATTTCCTCTTGCCTGGACTATTTCATTAGCCTCTTAATTGATCACTCTTCTTTAGTCTCTCCTTCCTCTAATCCATTCTGGGTATCAGTGTTAGACTGATTTTTTTTTCTTAATTTACAGCTCCTATCACAGCGCTAGCTCACTCAAAAACTGTCAGGAGTTCTTGTGTCTACTGAATAAAGGTGAGACTGCTTAGTTTGATATTCTCACTATAACCTACCTCTACTCTCTTAAATTATACAGACTCACATACTCTATGCAACATTAAAATGAGACTATTCAATATTCCTTGAAACCAGTCTATAGATTCTTACTTCCATGTCTTTGCTCACATGACTGCAATTCTCATTCCCTAGCCCTAACCTTCCTGTTGATATCTTAGTTATTTTTAATAGCCTACCTTAAATACTACATTAATCATGCAATTCTTCCCATATTATATACCCAGAGAAAGTGATATGATCTGAATTCTCTGAGCACTTCTTTGTCCTTCTTTTATGTATTTATCACATTCTGCTTTGTGTTATCTCTTCTAGTGTTTACCTCCCCTATTAAAATTAGGCTCTCTACTAGACTAGGGATGGGGATTTGTTCTGTGAAGTTTCTATGCAGTTAAAGGGCTGCACTTGAGGACCTAGAGGGCCACAGGTTCCCCACCCCTGTACTAGACTATAAGGTTTTTGAAAGCAGAGTTCATGGTTTACTTATTATTGTAATTCAGGGCCTAAAAAAATGCCTTGAACATAGTAGGTGCTCCATAAAGTACTAGGCACACTAAATAAATATTTACTGAATGAATGCATGGTGAAGAAGAAGACGAGAATCTGGCTTTTTATCTTTGAAGAAGAAAGATGCATGGAGTGATGATATGGAGACAAAGGAATGTTAATGACTCTTTTTTTCTTTTTTCATTGTCTTTGGATATATCTTGACAATTGTTTGAAAAATGTTTCAAAAGCAATCATGAGATTCAGACCCTGAAAACACTGACTACAATTAAGTAAGCAGTTTTTTTTTTCTGAGATTGTTTCTGACCCTAGGCTATATCAGAAAAGGAAATGATTTAGTGTGTCAAGAGTGTCCATAAAATGAAAGGAAATGGTTTTTCCTCATTCTAGTCAGGTTTTATCCTCTCACGTTAAACACTGTGATTTTTGACATTCTTGACAAGTTTATGAGATTCTCTATTACATAATTTATTTCTTGAACGTGCACACAAAAAGAAAGAGGAAGAGAAAGAGATAAGAGGAGCACATGAGAGAAGAGAATAAAGGACAGAAAGGGGAGGTGATAGAAAGAAGAGATAGAAAAAAAGAGAGTGGAAGAGGATGCGGGGAAAGAAAGTGACAGTGATAGAGCCAGAGAGGACAGGAAGGGAGGAGAGAAGAGCAGAGGAGAAAGAGGGAAGAAAAGTAGAGAGAGGAGAAAGGGGAGTAGAAGGGAAGTAAGAGGGAGAATAAAAGATAGAAGGAAAGAGGCTAGTTATGCCCCAGTTGGATAGAAAAGCTAACTATTTTTTGTCTTTTATACAAAGGCCATAATGCTTCCAGTCTGGTTTACGTATTAGGATGATATATCTCATAAAAGAGATTGGTAGAATGTTTTCCTCCTCCATTTTTGAGAATAAATTTTGCAGGATAGATAACATTTTTAGTCTGAAATCCTGTTATCCCTCCGAGTGAGAAAAGTCTACTGATCTTAAAGTATTGAACAGATGATCAAAACCAATGTTTTGAAGAGAAATTTACAAAGACATTTCTAAGAAATACCCATTGCTGTTTCTGTAACTCAAAGCAATGCACAGGGTGTGGTCTCATTGGTCATTTTGTTTTGTGTCTTTAAAAAAAACTTCTCCAGAGTGTCTGATATGGTCTGATTGGTTCCTTTGCTTCTGACATTGCAATAACTCCTGGAAGTTTCTGATGTGGGTGGTCCTAATAGTCTAACTGAGTGCCTAGAAGCATTATTAATGTTTATCATGTGATTGGGTCCCACTGGATTTGAAAGTACTTTAAGTCAGCCATTCAAATTGGATTAGGGCATGCCTTCATATGTTTGTGTTGTTGTTTCAACAAGTCCCTTTACAGATGTTCCTAATTGGGTGAATTTACTTTAACCACAAAACTTTAGCAGTTTTTGTTATGTATTAATAATAATAATAATAGTAGCTCAAAGCTTACATCTAGATAACACTTATAGTTACTTAACATAAATTATCTGTTTTAATTGAACCCTTACAATGACCCTGTGTGAGGTAGGTAGTGTATTATTATTTTTATTTTACAGATGAGGACATTGAGTCTCTGAGAGGCTATGTGATTTTCCTAACTATTATGCGCTATTAAGACTTTTAGCTCCAAGTGCTGTCCTCTTACTATTGCATCATATTGTTTTTTCCAGTGCTGGAGTCATGTTTAAGAACAGGTAGAAGTATAGGAAGGTCAAAGCTTAGTCCTCATTCCACCACAAATTATCCCACATTTCTTGAATGTGTAAGGAATGTAATTATCTGGGAGGTTTAAGGTACTGAGATAATATTTGTACATTATTTTGCAATATGTGAACAACCTGTGAATCCCTTGCTCCTTAACCCCTTTGCCCCACTTCCATCTTATTAACTTAACTTTTGTTAACTCATTCTATGACTCGTTTTATCCTCATTTGTGAACTCTCTATTATTACTGCAGGACTTAAGAAATTATATTGATTTGGTCCATCTTAGCTGGGCCTCCATTACTCCATGAAAATTCTTTTATTACTCTCTTTTTGATTCTATCATGTTTCCCTAGATCACTAGTTGTTGAAGTATGATCTGTGGAACACTGAGGGTACCCTCCCTTCCTCCACCACTGCCCCCACACTTTCTTTGGGGGTCCATAAGGTCAAAACTATTTTTAGCAATATCACTAAGATGATATTTGCTTGTTAAAATATACCTCCAATTTCCAACTCTATATCTGTGCTTGGCCAGATTTTCTTCATATACTTTAACCAAAACAACATATTGCAATAGACTGAATGCAAAAGCAGATAGGAGAATCCAACTGTCTTCTATTAAGCCAGACATTAAAGAGATTTGCAAAAGCATGCAAAACAATGCCACTCTTCTCACTAACTTTTTTTTTAAATGTAGTTATTTATCATTAAATATACTATTTATATTAATGTGAAATGGTTTTATTATTGTTATTTTTAAACAAGTTGGTAAATATTTTAAAATGTATCAGTTTTAATTTAGAATATAGTTAAGTATCGATAGATTTAAAGCATATAAACAGTAACACTTTGGAGTCTTCAGTATTATTTTAAGAGTATAAAGGGATCCTGAGACCAAAAAGTTTGAGAACACTGTTCCAAAATTTCCCCAAATTCTTCTCTTTCCTCAATCAAATAATCAGCAAGCTTTAATAGGAACCTATTATGTAAAGGGAAACAAAGACAAAAGCATAATACTACTTGCCCTCAAGAAACTTACTTTCTATGGGGGAGACAAAGTGAACATATAGATTTATAAACAGAATAGGTAAATAGATATAAAGTGAAGAAAAGGGGAGGGCACTAGCTGAGGAGGTCAGGAAAAGGCTTCAAGTAGACAGTGAAGCTTGAGCCAAGCTTTAAAAAGAAATAGGGATTATGAGAATGAAAGGTGAAGAGTGAGTGATTCCAAGGAATGGGAAACGGCCAATATAAAAGAAAAGAGGCAACAAATGAACTGCTTTTTATTAAGAAACTCAACAAAAAAACCTCTCATATTTTCCTGAGAACATTGAGGCTACCTATTATGTCTTTGCTGTTGTTTGTCCTTCTTTCTCAAAGAGGACCATGGCATCAGGAAGGTGATGCCATGATTTGCAAGTGAATTTGATTTAAGTGAGGGAGGGCTGTAAAAAAGTCACTGGCCTCACTTTCTCCTCCAGAGCCATCTGGGTCCAGTGGCCAGATATTGATCAGGATGACTGGAGATGGCCCTGTGGCCATTTAATATGGATTAGTAGTGGAGGGATCCTTTGCTTCATTTCTCTAAACTTCTTATTGTCCTTACCCATTCTCTCCTTTCCTTCACTCTTCAATGGAGATGGCCTTCCTGGCTAAGACTGACTTCTCTGCTTGTACCTTCCATGCCATTACCTCCTATTCTTTCATGATCTTCTCCATAAGACTTTATTTTGAGAAACAACTTGAGAACTAGGTTTAGGGCAGGGAAGGACTGAGTTTGAATTTCACATCAGTCACTTACTAGCTGCGTGATCCTGGGCAAGTCATTCATTGCTCTGGGCCTTCACCTGAAAAATGAGGAAGTTGGATTTGATGACCTTCAAGGTTTGTTCTGGTTCTAAGTCTATAATTCCTTGATATATGATAAGTAGAGGGGTGCTATTTGCAAGGAGGAGGGCCACATCTTCATCAGAGACTGAGGAAATAAGGAGAAAATGGGTGAAGATGTAGCAGGGCTTTGAGATGTGGAATAAGGGAGATGAAGTTGTTTCAGAATGAATAATCTTAATTTTCTCAGTAGAGTAGGAGGCAAGGTCATCTGCTGAGGGCAGAGTCTTGGGGCTGTTGTTCTGGACTTGAGGAGTAAGGAATAGTTAATTCAGGGAGCCTGAGAACCTCCAGTAGGACGAAGACAGCAAAAGCTACTGAATATTCCTTCTCAATAAAACAATTGTTATAAGAGGAACATAGGACATAAGAAACAAAGTAATATTATAAAAGCAGACATTTACTTAAACAAGCAAATCTCTTGGATACATAAGTGCAAGGCACTGTGGGGGATACAAAGAAGTAGTGATTAAGGCAGTCATCTGCCAAGTCCTGCCCTTCATCCTTGGAGTCATAGGCATCTATTGTTATTTCTTTATTAAAAAGACTTTTTTTCAATTAACAAACATTTATTTTGTCTTCTTCCTGCTCTCCCTATGAAAGATGGAAAAACAAAACCGTTAAAACAATTATACCTAGTCAAGCAAAACAGATTCTCACATTGGTCACATGCAAAAGTGTCTTATTCTATAGATATCTTGAACACCTTCCTTCTCTCTCAAGAGGTAGGTAGCATGCTTCATCACTGGTTTTCTGGAATTATTTTTAGTTATACATTGATCAGAGTTCTGAAAAGAGTTCTTTCAAAGTTGTTTGTCTTTACCACATTGTTATTATTATATAAATTGTTCTCCTGGTCCTCCTCATTTCACTCTGAATACATTCATACGAGTCTTCCCAGGTTTCTTTGAACTCATTTCTTTTATCATTTCTGATGGCACGATAATATTCCATTATGTTTGTATACTATAATTTGTTTTGGTCTTCTCCAGTTGATGGTTGTTGTTGAGTTGTGTCTGACTCTCCATGACACCATTTGGGGTTTTCTTGGCAAAGATACTGGAATGGTTTGCCATTTCCTTCTCCAGCTCATTTTACAGATGAAGAAACTGAGGTAAACAGGGTCTAGGTAAGTGTTTGAGGCCAGATTTGAGCTCAGGTCTGCTTGACTCTAGGGTTGTTGCTGGATCCACTGCTCTATCTAGCTGCCCTTATTTGATGCCCCAATTGATGGACACCTCTTTTACCTCAGTTCTTTGCCACTACAAAAAGAATTGCTATAAATATTTTTGTACACATGGTTCCTCTTTTTCCTTTTCTTTTTTTTTTTTTTTTGGTGAGGTAATTGGGGTTATGTGACTTGCCCAGGGTCATACAGCTAGTAAGTGTTATATGTCTGAGGCCAGATTTGAACTCAGGTCCTCCTGACTTCAGGGCCAGTGCTCTATCCACTGCGCCACCTAGCTGTCCCTCCTCTTTTTCTTTATTTGATATCTCTAGAAGTATAGGCCTAGTGGTTGTATCTATTTCAATAGATATACTCATCCATCTTCTTTTCATTTCCATTGAAATCATTATAGTTCAGGTCCTTAATCTCTCTCAACTGAACTATTATAATAGTCTCCTAACCAGCCTTCTTGCCTCTAGTTCCTTCCCCTCCTTAACCATCCTTTTCACTGCTGTCATTGAAATATTCCTAATATAACCTTGTCATATTCCTACTTTGCTCATGAATTATCCATAGGTCCCCATTGCCTAATGAGTAAATAAAAAATAAAATAAAGTTCTTATCCTAGTATTCAAAGACTTTCAAAATGTGACTTTGGCCTTTCCACTCAACTTCATCTTGTAATATTCCCCTTTGTTTTGTTATAGCCATGCTGGACTCCTTGACTCCCCTGTTCTTGTCCTGACTTCTATCGTCACTGTATATATTGTCAATATATATTCAAACTATCTCTCCTGCCTGCAGTGGGTTAATTGTTCCTTTCCTCCATTTCATCTTATCGAAATTGATCTCTTTCTTTAGGTGCATTTTTCTACATGAAGGCTTCCCTGATTTCCCACAGTGAGAATTGATTTCTCCTTTCTCAGAATTCTCATAGAACTTAGATTTTTCCTTTGGATTTATCACATTCTGTCTAGTGTTATAGGTGTAGGGGTGTGTGTGTGTGTGTGTATGTCTTACCTACTGTTAGATTAGGAGGTAAGGTAAAGGTTGGAGTATATGATCTCTAAAATCCCTTCCAGTTCTAAATCCTATGATTCTAAGACCCTATTACCTCTAGAATCAATATAAAATCCTCTGTTTGGCATTTAAAGCTATTTACAACCTGGCCCCTGCCTACCTTTCCAATCTTTTTTCCACTTTATTCCCCTCTATATACTCTACACTTCAGCTATACTGGCCTATTTGATGTTCCTCATGCACGCTACTCAGTCTTTTGACTACCAGCTCCTGACGTTTTCACTGGCTTTCCTCCAGGCATGGAATGTTCTCTTTCCTCACCTCTGCCTCCTGGTTTCCCTGGATGCCTTCAAGACTCAGTTCAAGTCCCACTTTCTTCAGGAGACCTTTCCTAGTAACTGCTAGTGCCTTTCCTCACACATTACTTCCCATCTTTACCAGATTTCTCTCTCTCTCTCTCTCTCTCTATGTACATACATATATATATATGTATATAATATATATATATATACACATACACACACACACACACACACACATATATATGTATATATCTTGCATGCCAACGTTTATTTGCATGTTGTTTCTCCCATTAGAATGTGACCTCTTTTAGGGCAGACACCATGTTTTTGCCTTTTTTGTGCTCCCCAGTGATTAGGACAGTTCCTGGTACATAGTAAGTAATTAATAAATGTTTGTTACTCATTTTTGCTCATAGTATGCATAAGTGCTTAATAAATGTTTATTGTAGGGGCAGCTAGGTGCTGCAGTGGATTGGACTCTGGCCTTAGAGTAGGGAGGACCTGAGTTCAAATATAGCCTCAGACATTTGACACTTACTAGCTATGTGACCCTGGGCAAGTCACTTAACCCTGATTGTCTCACCAAAAAGAAAAAAAACACATGTTTGTTGTTTTTGTTATTGTTATTTTAAAGTTCCCACTCTCAAGATGCTTATTTCAGAGGCAAGATATATTCCAGTGTAACCCAATGCAAGGCTATGGTAGATGTCAAAAGAATGGCAGAGACAGTGAGTCCTATATGAAGTCAGAGGAGAGCGGAATCTCTTGGAGTTGAGTTGCTGGAGGTTCGTGGAAGAGTTGATTTAATTTTTTAAAAATCCCTGTTCAGAAGTACAAATTGCAGATGAAACCTATAGTTGTCATTTCAGCTAACTTTGCTTTTATTCTTTCCAGGTTCTCTTTATGTTATAGACTAATCTGATTTTCTTCATAATCCAATTTTCTGATCCTTGGGTGAGATGTGACTCAGAGCTTTGGAATTAATATGATTGGTTTCATTTTTATTATACCAAAACAATGTAATTTCCTTCCTTCTTGGATATAATTGGGTAGAAAATAGAAGCAGCAAGTTAAAAAAAAGAAGCTATAGTATAGCAAGTCTTCATCAAGTAAACTAAGCTTATGTTATTATTTGTTGGACCTATAATTGTTAGAATGTTGAGCTCTATGTCTCTGTCTAGGAAAACATGAACATTTTGAAAAGGCATTAATTGCTAATTGTGTCTCTTCTTATCCCTTATTCACATCCTCAGCATGAGAATTAGTGAATGTTTCATTAAACTATTTTATAGAATCGTAGAATTTCAACCTGGTTTGTGTCATGGACACTTTCAGCAGTCTGGTGAAACCTTTGGAGTCTTAATCTTATCTAAAGGGGAAAAAATGTATTAATAGAATAATTACACAAATCAGGATTTCTTAACTTTTTTTTTGTGTCATGGACCCCTTTGGGAATCTATTCAAACCTATGGACCCCTTCTCAGGATAATGTTTTTAAATGCATAAGATAAAATACATAAAGTTACAAAGGAAACCAATTATATTGAAATCAGTTATCAAAATATTAAAAACAAGTTCTTGGATCCCAGGTTAATTCTAGTACAACCCAAGCTTGAAAAATAATTCTCTCCACAACACACCCAAAAACTGGTCTTCTTTCATTGAGGATGAGACTTTCATTGAAAGTCAACCCTCTGCTTTCTGGATAGGATTACTTCTAGGAAGTAATTCTGTGTGTTAAGCCTAAATTTACAACTTCTACCTATTGTGCTCATTGTTATTCTTGTTCGTTTGTTTCAATCATGTCTGACTTTTTGTGACCCCATTTAGGGTTTTTTTCGCAAAGATACAGGAGTGGGTTGCCATTTCCTTCTCCAGCTCATTTTACTGATGAAGAACTGAGGCAAAGAGAATTAAATGACTTGCTCAGGGTCACACAGCTAGTAAGTGTTTGAGACTGGATTTGAACTCGTGAAGCTAAGTCTTCCTGACTTCAGGTCTATCCCCTGAGCCACCTAGCTCATTTAGTAAGTACCTATAAATGTTTGTTGAATTGAACTGATGAAAGAACTAAGAAATGTTCCAATGTCCTGAGTCCTAACTGCCATATCTGAACCTATCCATTCCTCCTGTGAAAAAAATTTGGGTTGAAAACATGCATGACTTTTCAACACACAATGACTACAACAATGTAAATAAAACACACACACACACACACAGAAAATAAAAATCAAATGTTGCAAAATTATAAAGAACAAACATGGCTCAAAATAAGAGATATGAAAGGATACTCCCAAGCCACCCTTTTCTGGTTGTGGGAAGTTGCACATTGCACATGTTATTGGACTTTTTCAATATATTAACCAGTTGTGCTGATTTCTCCTCTTCTCTTCCTTCCTTCCTTCCTTCTTTTTTTCTTTCTCTCTTTCTTTTTTTACTTTAAAAAGTACTATTTTATGTGGGATGGCTGTCTGAGAGGGAGAGGGGAATGCTGGAGAAAACAATAGCACTTAATTAAATCTTGGAATCTTTTGGGATGTGGTTGATTTCTTTGTTATTTTAATGGTTACTCAGTCTTAGCCTCACATGGGAAAAGTCAGAAAAAAGTGATTAGAAACAATAAAAAAAGATATCAATAAAAACTTATTTACAAAGAAAAACAAAGATGCTTGACTTTCACTGTCTTCTTTCATTCTTTCACTATCCCTTTCCCTCTCTCCTTTTTCTTTTTCTATCTCCCTTTTTCTCTTATCTTCCTTTCCCCTCCCTCCCCCACTTTCTTTCTTAAAGTTCTAACTCTAGGACAGGATAGTCAAGATAAGCCAGAGAGTTAAGAGCAAAACCTAAGTTCTTATCTCTAGATACTTGTTCCTAAATCATTCCTTCCCCTCTAGACTTGTCTTAAAGACAAAGTGTAGAAAATAGTAGACAAGGTGTTGAAGGTGTTGGAGATAAGCCTTGTCACCAAGTGGAGGTACAAGTTTGATCCCTGTAGGAACTTGGACTGACTCTTGCTGACTTCAAGGGCTCTGCCCTAGTCCTGGATGTCTCAGGAATAAGAAACACAGGTTAGGGCTCCTGATTATAATTCTGGAATGACAAAAGGGGGAAAGCCAAGCCATGGTGAAATTACTTTAGAAATAATAAAACTCCTGGGCTTTCTGGGCTTCAGAAAGGTTCTACTCCATCGCTCCCTAAGGATCGTATGTTAATCTGCTCAGTTAGCCATTTTTTACCAGTTTTCTGATTTCTCCATTAGTTAGTCAGGCTAGAAACGTTAAGGGCCTACTATGTGCCAGTCAATGTGCCAAGTACTGGGGATACAAAAAAAAAGGCAAAAGACAGTCCCTTAACCTCAAGGAACTCACAAGTCGGTGTACAAAACTCACTTAATATGTGCTGGTCACTCAAAGTGGTTGCAGGATATTAGTTTTTAAAGAGTATTGTGGGGGTAGATAGGTCATGTATTTATCATTGCCATTTTGCATATGAGGAAACTGAGACTACATTTAATGGGGAATTCTTTCACCTGGAGGAAAACAATGGGGAATGGTGGCAGCTTTAGTGCAGAAGAGAGTTCAACTTTGTGTATAAATATCCTGGGGTGGCCTTTGGCCCAGCAGGGTTTGGGGGATGGAGAAGAAGGTCTCAAAAAGCATGGGCCTCTGTGGGTGGTTCTCAGCTGTGCCATGCAATAGATACAGGCCAGCACCTAGGAGCCAGTCTCTTTCATCTCATCCTAGTTATGTATCTGACTGAGACTTAGAGAAATGAAATGATTTGTTCAATATCAAATAGCTAGTAAATAGTATAATCAGAATTTGAATCCATATCCTCGGACTCCAAGTACAGTACCCTTTCCCTGATACCATATTATTAGTTATAGTATATCCCCTCAATTTTATTTTTACTGATTTTTTTGTTTAGAAAAAATATATGACATGTCTTTTTACCCATGATAACTTTAAACTTTTAACTGCTTTTCTTAAAAAAAATCTGAAAATAAATTAAATTTTGGCACTTAATTAAGTGTTGGAATCTTTTGGGATGTGCTTTATTTCTATGTTACTCTAGTGGTTACTCAGTCTGAGTTTCACACTGGAAAGGTCAAGGAAGAATTGTTTAGAAATAGTAACTTGTGTGTGTGTGTGTGTGTGTGTGTGTGTATGTACGTGTGTGTGTGTGTGTGTGTGTGTTTGTGCTGGTTGCAGGGTTAAGAAACTCTCTCACTAAATGGTCTATTAGTCATTTCCCTCCTCACTTTACTGCAAAGATCAGTGTCTAAGTATAGAAAGAGCAAACAGGTTCTGATAAATAATAAATGCTCTTGGTTATTGGGAAATTGAAATAGGCCAGTTTACTCTACAGGGATTTGCTGCTGTGCTAGTGTCTTTATAGGAATTATGTGTCCATTAAGTCTGTACTTGTGAAAATAAGAGAAAAAACAAGAAAATAAGACAGACTTGCCAATGTCATCTGGTAGATTGCTCCTCTGTTATTCCATCTGTGCATGTTGAGGAATGCAGGATTGATGGCAGTGCATTAAGACCAGATCATATTAAAAAAGTATTTCCTCCTCTCCTCTCCCCCAAACTTTCCATTAGCACATAGATCATTCTCTCTCTCCCCAAATTCATACAGCAAAGGGATGATCTGTCTGTCTATGTAAGCTGGGTACTTAACTTTCAAGTAGAAGATAAACTTGTTATTAGCCATTTGTTTCAATCTGTTCATCCGTCAAGAGGAGTTGATTATTTGTGGCACAGTGAGGAGGTAGGGTAGCTTATCGGAAAGAGCTCTGGACCTGGAATGAGAAGACTTAAATTCAGATCCTAGCTTTGCCACTTACACCATGTGTAATCTTGGGTGAATCATTTAACCCCCCTGGGCCTCAGTTTTCTTATCTGTTAAAAAAATCAAAATAAAGTGGATGGAATCAACTAGATTACCTCTAAGATCCCTTTAAGCTCTAAATTTGTGCTCCTACTATTGAGATACAAGTAGCCTAGTAAATACCCTTAAAATAGCATAGCTTACAGAATTCTGACAGTTGGAAGGAAACTCAACTGTAGTCTAGTCTAATCCGAAAAGAGTCCTTACAACAATGTACCTAACAAGTCACAACACTGTGCTTAACAAGTGGTCGTTGCAACCTTTGCTTGTAGACCTCCAGTGAAACACTTTAGAATGTAATTGTCAGGATTAAATTTTAAATTTAAGATTATCTTAATAAATATCAGCTCAAGGTTGGGATGATTTGAAGAAAGTCAGATTCTAAGTTTGGATTGTTTAATAGTATTCTGAAGTGGGATAGTTGGGAACTGGGCAGGCCACAGAATCATTAACTCTGTTAGAATTCACTGAGACACTATTTCAAATCATATACTATGCTGTTATCAGAAATGGTTGCTTAGTTTCAAGTTCAATTTAATTCAACATGTATTCATTAATTATCTAGAGCATACAATGTGCTATGCTAGCTACTGGTAATATTTTTTTTTTTTTAGATAGTCCCTGTCTTCAAGGAGCTTATAGTCTTTTGAAAAGAAAGAGTAAAAGTCATGTTCCCTCTCACCCTGCAATTTTATCCTTAATATTTAAAGCTCTCAGCACAGTGATGAAGTCCATAACATTTATCTTAGTTGCCATCTCATCACTGTTTTTGAATCCCTCTGCCACCATACTAAGTGCCCAATGACTTTGTTCTTCCTGCACATGACTGCAAATCAATTTTAAAGCCTGCTAAGTGAAGCACAGTCCCCTACGTGTTCTCATAACTTCTATTAGAGCTTCTGTTCCTATACTCTCAGCAGCAAGATCTGTTTAATTCATGCTAAAGTGAGAAGGCCTTATAGTTACTGTGCTAACACCCTTAAATTTATTTTTTTTCATTTTAGAAAAAGTTGTAAATCAAAATGAATGGATTCTTATCAGTAGAATTTAATTTAGCCTCTCAAATTATATCTCCTACTGATTCCTATTGGCCTAAGTAGAAGCTGGGTCTGGCAGACTACAAAAGCATTTTCTGATGCAAAACAAGGAAGCTCCATCCTTTATTGACCTGATTTTATGCAATATGGAATGGGTTATTTGTCATATTTTTTTTACCATTATTTGTATACATACATGATACAGTCAATTCTCAACATTTGCATGTTTAACCTTCCTAACTTCAGCTTAGCTAAACAAGCTGTGACATAAGATTGTGATGGAATATTATTGTGCTATAAGAAATGACAAGCAGGATGATTTCAGAAAAGCCTGGAAAGACTTACATGAACTGATGCGTAGCAGAGTGAACAGAACCAGGAGAATGATGTACACAGTAACAGCAATATTGAAGGATGAAAAATTGTGAATGACTTAGCTATTTTCAGCAATACAATGATCCAAGACAATTCCAAGGAACTAATGATGATGCACACTATCTACCTCCAGAGAAAGATTTGATATTGTTTGGATACAGACTGAAGCATGCTATTTTTTACTTTCTTTCTTTTTTTTATTCAAGTCTTCTTATACCAAATAACTAATATGGAAATGTTTTACATGATTGCACATGTATAACCTATATCAGATTGCTTACCATCTCAGGGAGTGGGGAGGGAAGGATAGAATTTAGAAGTCAAAACTTAAAAAATATTAAAGAATAGTTTTAACATGTACTTGGGAAAAATATAAAATAGATTTTTAAAAAAATGAAACAACTTTCCCAACTTCAAGCATTTGTGTGATTTTATTAGTAATCTCATTTTCACTTTTGCTACACACCTATGCACAGTAGAGAAAAAAATAAGAGGCGCAATGCATGCAAGTTTTTGGACTGGTTGGTGTCCTACTGATGATGAACAAGGTTCCAAGATTGTGCCACTCACAATTTCCAAGGTTGAAGGGTGGCTTGGCATACTCAGCCAGCTACTAATTTCATCATCCATTGAAGCCTTGTTAAATTTCAATTGCCTCTGATATCCTCCCATACTCTGAGTTCCTTAAGGATCTCAAACAGCTCAGGAAAACAGACTTCACAGATGGACTATTTCAAGCTGGTACGTCCTTCACGATGATCTCCAATGCCATCCAGCATCTGTGAAGGACAAAGTGTCAAAGGTAACGTTGAGAATCAAGTATTGGTGTCTTCTGACAGCATTAACTAAAGTCTCAGTAACCTCTCCCTTGGTTTTCAGAGGGTGGCCAAGGTAGAGAGGTTTATAGCAATATAGTACATAGTAGAAGGCTCCCATACTGACATCTGACACAGTGGAAGGTAAGATTCAGGTTAAAAATGTTTTAGTTTTAAGAATTTTATTTGCTGTATGATGTTTATGGTACTGTAGATTTCATGTGTTATGAAAAGTGAATATTGTCTGAAATAATTTTTGTTATTGAGATCTTAGCACAAAAGATCACAGAGTTCTAGGGAATTATTAGTGAGAAAAATGTTTTGCTTGTTACCAGTTTTATTTTATGTACTGCATTTTATGGGTTATTTCATGGCTACTGTGTTAAGAAAAGTACATGTTATCAGAATTAATGTTTTATTATAAAGAATTATATGCAGAAAAAATGTATTTTTAGCAATTTCTCATGAAAGATTACAGTTTTTGGTGGTTGTGGAAACCCAATCTCCTATTTCTCGTAGATTCGATGTTATCAACAGTTTTACCTTCTCAACTGTTTCCAGGAATGTTACCCTTGCAAAAGTTGAGAATTGACTGTATGTTATGTTGAAAGGCACCATGGCATAATTGATAAGGAGCCAGATATGGAGTCAGAGATTTCTTACTTGACATTTCTACCTAGATGACCCAAAGGCAATTCAAACTCCACATGTCCAAAACATCTCATTCTCTTTCCCTCTAGACCCCTACTTATCCTTACTCTTTTCCTACCTCTTTTCAAGGCTCAGTTGAAGTCTCATCTCCTTCAAAATGCCTTTCCTGATTTCCCCTTTTGTTAGTTCTGCTCCCCATTCCCATTTGTAATGTTGTAAGTATGCAGTATTTGTATATTTATAAATATGTATGATATGTATATTTGTATATATGTATAATATATAAACATGTATATTTATAAATATGCATAAATATATATTTATTTATATATCTGTAAACATATTGTATCTCACTAGTTAAATATAAGTTTCTTGAGGACAGGTACTCTCACTTTTGTGTTTGATTCTCTGGCACCTTGCACAGTTACTGACATATGACATGGTGTAAAGTATAGAATGCTAGATGTGGAATTATTAAGACCTGGATTCAAATACTGCCTCAGAAACTCACTGTATAACTTTGGTCATGTCATTTAGCCTCTATGGGCCTCAGTTTCCTCATCTGTAAAATAAGGGGGCTGGACTTGATGACCTCTAAGGTCACTTCCAATTCTAAATCTATAATTCTATGAAAGGCTTGTTGACTGATCGAGCCAGGAAGACCTGTGTTCAAGTGCTTTCTACGAGACATACTAGCTATTTAAGCATGGACAAATCACTTAATTTCTCTGGCTTTCTCCTCTAATTCTCAAGCAACGCTATGGTAAGAGTGCAAAGGTATTGTAGAATTTCCAATCTGTACTAGCAAAAGCAATTTTTAAAGAATTATTTCTAAACTTTCCAAATTTCTAATTTAGACCAATGAAATCACAAATCTGGACCAAAAAAGGTACCTATACACATAAAAATACTAGTACTAATGTTGTCTTCCAACCAAAGAAAAACATGGTACTATGTAGCCATAAATCTGCTTGTTTTGTGTATCTGGCCATGCTGTTCATTACTGCATCACTTAATACAGAAGTTTTCTGCTTAAATAGTGACATGGAGACTTAGACAAACATTCATAATTAAATAATCATGAATAGCACTGGGAATAATAAATAATCCAAAGGGAACACAGATGTCTTATAATAAGCAATTCAATAAACTTTGTCAAACTGTTTAAGAATAAAGGCATATATGCTAACAGCAGTAATTAAAATCTGAATAAACCCAAAGAAAAGACTGGGAAAGATTTTTTTATTGTGAATAAACATATTAGTCACGTTTATTCTGCTGTAATTTACATAGTTTTTTTTTAACGAGTTATGAGTCTCATTCACTTCTACAAGTAATCATTGGGTTCAAAGCATGGATGAGAACTCTGATGTACACTTGAACTGGGCTTAGCATAGCCTGTTCATTTCTGTGTATATTGTAATTTAATTCTGTATTTGTTTAGACCATTCAGTCATTTATTAAGTACTGACTATGTGCCAGGCACAGTACTAAGTACTGGATATACAAAGAAAGGCAAAAAAAAACTGTCTCTGCTTTCAAGGAGTTCACAGTTTAATGGGGGAGACAATATGAAAATAATTATATATAAATAGTATATGTACAGGATAAATTGAAGATAATCACAGAAGGAAGGCACTAACATTAAGGGGGATCAAGAAAGTCTCCTCATAGAAGGGGAGATTTTAGCTAAGACTTGAAGGAAGCCAGAAAAACCAGGAAACAGAGATAAAGAGGGAGAGAATACCAGGCGGGATATAGAATATCTTGAAAGAAGTATCACGAAGCCAGAGTCACTGGATCTTAGAGTATGTGGGATGGGCATCAAGGTACAAGAAGATTGGAAAGGAAGGAGGGCACCAGATTGTGAAAGACTTTGAATATCAGACATGGGATTTTATAACTGATCTTGGAGTTGATTGTATAGGAGGGTGACATGGTCAGATTTGCATTTTAGGAAGCTTGATTTGATGGCTCAATGGAGGATGGATAGGAATGAAGAAAGATTTGAATCAGGTAGAACAACTTACTGGCCATTGCAATAGTCCAGGTATGATGTGATGAGGGCTGCACTAGAGTGGTAATGGTATCAGTTGTCAGAGAAGAGAAGGGAGATTACAAAGGTCAAATTGACAAGACTTAGCAACAGGTTGTATATGAAAGATGAAAGAGAGAGAGGAGTCAACGATGACACCTAGGGTTGTTAGTCTGGATGCCTGAGAGGATGGTGGTGCCCCCAACAATAATAGGGAAGTTAGAAAGGTTTTTGGGGGAAGATAATCATTCTTTTTTAGTCATGTTGAGTTTAAGATGTCTACAGAACATCCAATTGGTGATGTCCAATAGGAGATTGGAAATTTAAGTCTACAGGTTAGGAGAGAGGTTAGGACTGTATAAGTTGATCTGAGAATCATTTGCATAAAGATGACAATTGAATGCATAGGAGCTGATGAGATCAAATAGTCAAATAGTGCAGAGGGAGAAAACAAGAGGACCCACAGGGCAGAGCCTTGAGGGACACCCTGGATTATTGGGCATGAAGTAGATGAAGAGGAAAGCAAAAGAGATTGAAGTGGTAAGACTGGTAGGTAGGATAAAGATATGCTAGGATAAAGAAATGTTCTGGAAACCTAGATAAGAGAATATCAAGAAGAATGATTGTGTCAAAGGCTACAAAGAGGCCAAGAAGGATGAAGATGGAAAAAAGGCTATTCAGTTTGACAACTAAGAGATCATCAGTTGAATTATGGGGCAGGAAAAGAGTTAAGAAGAGAGTAAGAGGAGAAAAGAAGTGAAAACATTAGACAACCTTCTCAAGGAGTTTAGCCACAAAAGGGAGGAGAGATATGAGATGATGGCTGGGGATAAATGAATCAAGTGAGGTGTTTTTTTTTTTTGTTTTTTGAGGATGAGTGAGAAATGAGCATGTTTATAGATGGTAGGGAAGTAGTTGGTACATAGGGAGAGATGGGAAGATAAGCGACACAGTATAGATAAGGGGGCGGGGCAATATGCTGGAGGAAAAGGGAGGAAATGGGATTATTTGTGCATGTAGAGGAGTTTTCCTTGGCCTGGAGAAGGACTACTTCGGGGAGACAAAGGTGAAGAAAGCAATAGTGGCATCTGGGTGATCTGAGATGAGGAAGGGAGAAGAGGAATCTTTTGGGAAATGGCCTAAATTTTTTCAGGGAAAATTCAATGAAACAAGGTTCTCAACTGAGAGGGTGCTGCAGGAGGTTTGAGGAAAGATAACAAGGTTTGGAAAAATGCTATGGTGAGTGGGATAGCTGATTCAATTTGGGAGTTGTAAAAAGATTGCCTTGCCCCAGTGAGGGCCCAGTTGAGATTATGCATCATAAATTTGTAGTGGACCCGGTCGTCATAGTTTTGTGATTTTCTACAGCTTCATTCAGCAACACATGAATAGGAATGAAGGCAGTATGAATGAAGGAGGAGTAATCCAAGACTAGGTTTATCAGGGCACGATTGGTGATAGATAAAAGGTGGCAAGGGTCTTGAGAGAAGATGACAATATAGAGTTCAACTGGTTCATCAAATGGTCAAAATGAGAAAGGGAAGAAAGTATAGCTTTTGCCTGAGAAAGGACTGAGGGGTTGTGGGATTAGAGGTCATGGTGAGGATGAGGAAAAGTGTTTTGCGTTGAAAGGCAGAGGGAGAGGTAGAAGAAGAACAGATTATAATTAGATAAAGAATTTCAGAGTTCATATAAATGGAAGTGATACATTCGTGGATGATGGCAACATTCAGGGTATGAGTAAGTTGAACTCTAAGGTTAGGGTGTTTGAGGGAATATTAACGTATATGTGGAAGTCCTCTAGTATGATGACATGAATTGGGGAGGATAGGAAGACTGTGAGCCAGGGACTGAATTCATTGAGGAAATGATGATATCTGGGGGTTAACAATCACTGACGTGGGAAGGGTACAACCAAATGGGAGTTTGTTAATTGTTGAGGAATGAATTCAGATAGCTTATAAACATCTCTAAGGGTTAGATCTTGGGGTAGAATCCTCTCAGGACCTTAGGAAGCTCAAGTAAGGGGAATAATGAAGATAAAGGAATGGCATTTTTCCTCACTTCTCTTAAGGCAGGAGACTAGTCAGGAGATCTGGTAGAATGGAATAGCTTTTCTCTCCTTAGCGCAAAGACTAGTGAGTACTGGAATATAATTTCTCTATTTTGCTAGGAAGGCAGGAGATCTAGAACAATAGAATGGCATTTCTTCTCTTTCCAAGGAAGGCAGGACACTTGTGGGCAATGGAATGGTGTTTCTCTACTTCTCCAGGAAGATTCAGGATTCTTATTCTGGTACTGCTGCTAATGCATAATGAGACTAGGATCAAGTCATTTAATTCTTTGGTGCTTCAATTTCCTCAAGTATAAAGTGGTACCAGAGGCCAAGACCTCAGAAGCAGGAATGTTTTTGAGTAGGGATAGAAAAATTTCAGAGAAGCAGCAGGTAGCTGGGCTTGTAGGCATCCATCTCATCATCGGTCAGTTCTCCTGTGTGCCCAGTTCTTGCTTTGCTTGCTTTTATGGAGTCCAGACAGTGTGTCTTCAACCAGACCCAAAGTAAAACAAATATGTAGGACATGGTCCTAGGCTTCCTCTTTTTTTTAATTAATAAATTTATTTATTTTTAGTTTTCAACATTTACTTCCACAAGATTTTGAGTTCCAAATTTTCACCCCATCTTGCCCCTCCCCCACCCCACCCCAAGATGGTGTGCATTCTGAATGCCCCTTCCCCTAGTCTGCCTTCCCTTCTATCTCTCACCCCCTTCTCTTAACCCCTTCCCCTTCTATTTTCCCGTAGGGAAGGATAGATTTTTGTACCCCATTTCCTGTATTTATTTCCCAGTTGCATGTGAAAACATTTTTTTTAAACATGTGTTTTTAAAACTTTGGGTTCCAAATTTTCTCCCTTCCTCCCTCCCCACCCACCCTCATTGAAAAGGCAAGCAACTCAATATAGGTTATACATGTGCAGTTATGCAAAACACTTCCATAGTAGACATGCTGTGAAAAACTAACTCTATTTCCCTTAATCCTATCCTGCTCCCCCCATTTATTCTATTCTTTCTTTTGACTCTGACCCTCCTCAGAAGTATTTGCTTCTGATTACTCCCTTTCCCAATCTGCCCTTCTCTCTATCAACCCCCTATTCTCTTGTCCCCTTCCCCCCCCGCCATTTTCCTGTAGGGTAAGACAGATTTCCATACCCAATTGAGTGTGTATGTTATTTCTTCCTTAAGTCAAATCCTATGAGAATAAGATTCACTTGTTCCCTTTCACCTTCCCCATTTCCCCTCCACTGTAAGATCCTAGGCTTCCTCTTAAGCTGAAGAATGCTGTGTCCAGCTACAGAGGACTTAAGCAATTAGAGGAAGGGAACCTAGGACCCACAAGGACTACCTTGTCCACATCAATTTGTTTTGTGACAGGAAATCCTGTCTTTCCTATTCTGTTTTACAATCACATTATTCTTCATTCATTCATTCATGGCAGAATCATGGGGTAGTGGGCGTGGGGAGGTCTAGAAAACATCAGTAACTTACTGCCTGTCATTCCTGTGCTTTCTTAGCCTGTGGTTCATTTCCACCTTCACAACGTGAGATATGTATCCAGGTCTCTGTGGAGCCCATATCTATGGGCAGTTTGTTATCCCCTCTCTGTAGAACCATGGTCTAATGTTTCTTCTCTCAGCCTGCATATGGCAAATGGAGATAATAACACCTCTCCTCCCTACTTCACAGGGCTGCTATGAAGCTCAGATTGAGATAGTAAGTAGGAAAACATTTTGAAAAGTGTGAAAAATAGCCAAGTAATTATTATTATTGTTGGCATTTCGGTAGGGAAGAATCACATAAGGGATGGTTTTGCAGTATTAGGCCAAATTACCTAAAGTACTGCTGAGTTTGGAATTCAATAAATGGATACTCTATGATAATGCATCTTGGAAAATAAAAAGTTAATAAGGTGGATTCTACCCCTTTGTGTTGTTTGTCAAGGATTGGGGTGGCTCTCTGTAAGGAGGAAGGAAATAAGCATTTCTTAAGTGCTTACTAAGTGCCAGATACTGTGATAAGTGTTTTACAAATATTATCTCATTTGATCAACACAACAACCCTGGGAGGTAGATGCTATTATCACTGTCATTTTATAATTGGGGAAACTGAGGCAGGCAGCAGTTAAGTGACTTGTCCAAGGTCACACAGCTAGAAAGTGTCTGAGGCTGTTAGGTTTTTCCAAGTCCAGTCCCTGTACACTATCCACTGTATCATCTGGCTGCCTTTAATAGAAGGGAAAAAATGCCTTCTGTGGCTCAGTGTACTACCACTCCAAGTAGCATGGTAGCAGTGTTAAGAGCAATGGGTTTGGAGTAAGAGAATCTGGGTTTAAATCTCACCATTTTCACTAATTAACACCTAAAGTTTTCTCTTCTTGAGATTACATTGTTTCAGTGTTTTCATTATTAAGGACACCCTATCAAGGTTGACATGTTCAGGTGATCCAAAGACATTGCATGGAGAGCTTCTGTCTTGGTCTTCCATGTTCCACAGGGTGTGAGCTGATAAGTTGGCAGAGGGAGAGAAGCAGAGGGAGTCAAATCTTAAGTCACAGTTCTCTTTAGGTTCACTTGATCAATTTCTTTGGAGATTAAAGGGTGTGGGCCTTACTGCAGTCCATCTGATTGGAGTTGCCTCCTGATGATTGATTGACTGAGGCTCAGGAGGATGGACACCTATCCAGAAACTGCCCCATTTGTGATTGGTAAAAAGTAACTTTTCATCTTCCTGTTCTTTCTCTAGGACTTCCAGATCAGGGTGCATCAAAGAGGAGAAAATGGAAACTCATGGGACAAACACATGGTGAGTGGCATATGCTTGTGTTTTCATTTTTGTTTTTTTTGTTTGTTTGGTTTTTTTTTTAGGCAATTGGGGTTAAGTGACTTGCCCAGGGTCACACAGCTAGTAAGTGTCAAGTGTTTGATCTGAGGCTGGATTTGAACTCAGGTCCTCCTGACTTCAGGGTGAGTGCTCTAGCCACTGTACCACCTACCTGCCCCTGGCATATGCTTGTTTATGTGAGCCAAGGGTTTAAGAAAGGCTTCCTGGGGCAGCTAGGTGGTGCAGTGGATAGAGCACCAGCCCTGAAGTCAGGAGGACCTGAGTTTAAATCCGAACTCAAACCAAACACTTGACACTTACTAGCTGTGTGACCCTGGGCAAGTCACTTAACCCCAATTGCCTAAAAAAAAAAAGAAAGGCTTCCTATAGGAAGTGACATCAAAGTTGGATTTTGAAAGGATGATTTCCCAGGTCATCTCTGAATTGATTAATTTTCTGTTCTGTCTTTTCCAAGAAGACCTATATTTAACTTTGTACTGCTATAGCTATTGGATTATTTTGAAATCAGTTACATCTATTGAACCTCCAAAAGCCCCCTTTTCTAAAATGCACCCTGTTTCTACTCCCTACCCCTCTTTTCTCCATCTCTCAAAATCCTTTTCAGTGATCAAAGCCAAACCGAAGTCTCACCATCTCTGTGGTCTTTGGTGATGCTTTGGCTAGCAGCCACCTCTCCTTTCTTGAAAATCTTATTCCACTTGTTTGTACTACACAATTTAGTGCTTTATTATATAACCTGTTAAAACTTTATTTAATTGCATTGTGTTTACATTTTTTTTAACTATCCCCAATGTATTGTAAACTACTTACATTCTACAACAACAAACACATGCAGGGATTCAGCAAATACAATTGGTGTTTCTTTTTATAAACCTGTGTATCTGACTTACTGTATCATATGGGATATTTCATAATTGTAGTGTAGTGGAAAGAGCACTGTGGTATTCCCCCTGTTCTCAAACTGGAAATAAAGTGGGTGCCCACCAATTGGATAATTGCTGCACATATAGTAATGTAGGAATTTAATAGAATATCACTGTGCTATAAGAAATTATGAATGTGAGGAATTCAGAGAAACGTGGAAAGAACTATAAGAAATGATGCAGAACGAAGAAAGAGGAACCAGGAGAACAATATAGAATATGATTAGAGCCGTACCTGAGATGAACTCAGATACACTATAATGGATAACTGGTTTTGGAGCATAGAGGATGAAACATGCATTGAGGTATGGGAGATGACAGGTGCAGAGTGCTTTAAGACATGGTTACTTTATCAGTTGGTTTTGCTTAACCAGTTTTCTTTGTTATAAAGAGAGGGTTCAACATTAGGGAAGGATATTCAGAAATGACAAGAAGTTAAAAAAAACTCCAAAAGGAATAACTATGAAAATATAAAAAAGGGGGAGAGCACTTAGACTCGAAATCATGAGAAGGGGGCTCCTATACTTGTTTCTGTGACCTTCAACAAGTCACCTAAATTCTCTATGCCTCAGTTTCAACATCCATATGATGGGGATAATAAAACATACTACTATGAGTCTAATACCATTCAGTCTGATTTCCTTGTCCAAAACACTCCTCCCTGAGTACCATTCTTCTATATGTGTTGTCTTCCCGTGTTAGAATATGAGTTCCTTGATGGCAAGGACTGTTGGTTTCTTTTTTTTCTCCCCCCCCCCCCCCCCCCCCAGCATTTAGCACAGTGTCTGGCACATAGTATGTGCTTTATAAACATTTTTTTCATTCATTCATTCATTGGAAACCTATGTGAAGAGGAGTTATTATTATAGCTCAGTGTTTCTTTTCCATGCACTTCCAATAATACAAAATGGCCTTTTACTCTCTGCCCACCATCATCAATTTCACTCACAATTATTCTAGTTTCTTCACTTGTCTTTATCATCAAAGGACTCATCTCCATCTTCCCATTAACAACAGAGGAGGGCTCTTCATTTCAGCAGAGTTTTCATAGCAAACTATACAGTCTGCGTGTTGATCACCAAGTCATCAGTTGGATCCCCCTGTGGTCAAGTCAATTCAGTTATTTAAATGATGAAAATAACCAGCTTGTTATACTGCTCCTCTGGTTATTTCAACCATATTAAGCCCTGCAGGGCTCCAATTAATTGCTTTAAAGAAAAGCAGCTTATGGTAGCCAAAATGTTAATTAGCTACATTTAGGTTGATTCAATTGAGCCCTACTTGAGTTCTTGTTCTTTATGTATAATTTTAACAACCTTATTATGCCTCTTTGTAGAATCCACAGTATTTCTTCCAGTATTTCTTCCAATATCACATTGTGATATTTTCTCAACCAACTTCCTTCTACTGTACATTTTATGAAGCTAGTTTTCTTGATAGAGATATTTGGGATAGTTTTTATTGCCAATCGAATTCCCTTTTTGATTGCTACCATAGACCTTTTGATCTTACCAAATAGTATGCTTTGGTGAAAAGTTGGTCAGAGACAGGAGCATAGATCCTCAGGTGAATATTTTGATTGTAGGGTCCTCAGTTCCTTTCAAGTTATGTCAGAGGGTATCAAGATCATAGTATTATAATCAGGAGGGTCAGTGGAGGCCATCCAGTCCAACTCTAATGTCTTATAGATGAGAAAATTGATGCTCAGAGAGGTTAAGGACTTGTCCAAAAAGTACAAAGAGAGTAAAAGAGAGAGGTGGGATTTGTCCCCTGTGGAACCCATGTCCTCAAACTCCTAATCCAATTTTTTTTTTTTTTACTATGCCACATTATCTCTAAGTCTCCGTATATAATTAACACTCCAGGCATATCCTTCCCAAATTATGGGGCAGGTCCTCTCCAGTGGGTTCAAGGTACTCTATGAGTTTGGTTAGAGTCGACATAGATTCAAAGAATTCACATAAGGTCACGGCAGATAATGTAATACTCAGGTTCGTGTTAGATCTTTAAAAAATCACCCACTGTTTTTTTAGTTCTACTCTTGATATTAATGTCAGTGTATGATAAGGACCCACTATACTTCCTTTGGGACTAAAAGTGTTTGTGTTAAGACTATTAATGTGAAAATGTTAAGTCTATTAATATATGAATCATGGTGAGGTAACATTGTGAGCAGGATGGCTTTTCCCACTACAGAAGAGCTGCTTCTGACATTTACTACTAACTAAATATAACCTTTTGGACAAGTCACTAAACTTTCCTGAGCCTCAATTTCCTCACTGCCTTTGAAATTTTTTACACGCTAGATCCATTATCAAAGGATCCATCTCTTCCTAGGAAATCCTTGTTTTTCAACTCCTCCATGAAGCCTTCCCTGATAGAATATTTTGTGATGATAAATGATTCCTTCCTCCTTGGATCTCCCATGCCACTCTTTTTAACCTTTTTTCTGTACACTTAATCATTTTCCAACTTGTAGTTATAGTGTCCTTGTGTCATTCCTCCCCATTTAGTTCATTGAAAGTGGTATAACAGTGTTGGTTTCTATCTTTATAACCACAGGGCCTTCTACATTGGAATGTTTGAACTGAATTCAAGTTAGCTTTTCAAATTTCTCATGATATTTTGTTACTAAACTTCAAATGAGATCTGAATCAGACAGCCAGAAAATTGGATTAGATTAACTGTGCTGATTGAAAAAGAAATCAAGATTTATTGAACATGTTTTCTTTGAAATAGAAATGAAATATCAGAAGATAGGCAAAGGCTTTCCGTACATTAACTATCTTTCCTTGCAAACATTGTTTGGAAGCAGACAATTTTCTCTCCTTGCCTTCTTTCTTGCCCCTGCCAACTCCCGTGAAAGTCATTTTCCTCTTAGCACGATCAAGACATAACTTTTCTCCCAGCATAAGCATTGGTGTGATTCCTAAACTGAGTCTTTCCTCCCAGTTTCCTCTCTTCTCTGCATATCACGTAGCCTCAGGACTTGATTCATACCTTGACTCTTTTCGGATGGAATCTGCTTTCATGCTATAATTATTTGCCTGGACAAACATTCTGATTCTTCATCTTTGCATTCTTAAATCCTGTATTCCAGTTTCAGAGGGAGTCTCATAAGACATAGTTCCCTCAGTCACCATATCAAGGAGGAGTCAAAGCATTCTCAATCATTCATTTAGTTAAAAAAATACTGATTTGGGGCAGCTAGGTGACACAGTGGATAGAGCACCGGCCCTGAAGTCAGGAGGACCTGAGTTCAAATCCAGCCTCAGACCAAACACTTGACACTTACTAGCTGTGTTACCCCGGGCAAGTCACTTAACCTCAATTGCCTAAAAAAGAAAAAAAAATGTAAAAAAAAAAAATACTGATTTGTCAGTAGCTTCCAATCTCATAATTTTCAAGACACAAGTTTATCCCTAAATTTGTTTTACCAGGGTGATCCTTTTTCATTCCTCCCCCTCCTGTCCCATGTGATTAAAGGTGCCCTATGGGTCTTCATTTGTATAAAAACTGTAGTGTACAAGCCCTCTTTGGATGTGCATACTTTTGCTATTCAGCCAGCGCATACAATTAATTCAAAGCAAGGCATTTTATGATGTATCATGTCAAGAAAATAGAAGTAAAACATTGCTCCTGTAAAACTGGTGCATGATCTCCCATAAATAGACACATCACCATTTGGAAGAGTGGATATCCCTAGGAAGCACGTGGAAAAACACACATTTGGAAGACGTGGTTGGGGTATACATATTGAAGCACATACTTGTATAGAGCATCTGTGTCCAGGAACATGCATTGGAAAGGAACAAAGACAGCAAATACATTTGTCCTGGGCACCCATGTAGGTGGTTGACTCATACCTTGGGTATAGGAGGACCACCAATGTGTCCTGGTGATATTGTACTGTTCCCTTCTCATCCAAGGTAATGTGGCATGTAGTCTGGACTAGGCATTTGGATAGAACTCATATTCTCTGTAACATGTTACTCCATGCTGATCCTGTCTGGCTACTGCTTGGCAGTACTTTGTTGGTTCCATAGTTGATGGTGAACACTATCAGATGTGTTTACTAGGCATGAGGTTGTAGAGCTTCTCCCTATTTCCAGCTTCTAGCTTCACTGGCTAATGTGTAACCTCTTTTCTCTTTTAGCTTAGAAGTCAGAGGCTGGCTTCAGTTCTTTTAAAGAAGCAAGCTCTTTAGGTATCAGATTAGGAAATAAACTTTAGCTGTTTTCCTTGCCCTATAAGGATAGTCTTTTGCTCCTTAGAGTCTTGGCTTTGATAGGATTATCTTCTTCAAAAAATGAGTTTTGCATCCTCTAAGCATCCCTGACCCATGGCCCCACCCCACCCCTCTGCCCCCAATGTCTTTAAGTATTAAATCTATTTTTAAAAAAAATAACATCAACTTGCTAGTCATCAAGAGCAGTGTCTCTGTCTGAAGCTTGTGTCTGACTTAGCATTAGAAAGTCCTTGTTATTCTTGCTTAATGTCTAATTTTGAAACTTCACTTATTCAGCATCATTCTATGGGCTAACCTTCCAACGGACCACCAAAGGCTGCCTATATTTGAGTTCATATCCTTTCACCTCCCCACCCCTTTGCCCCCAGGTATTCTTTGAAATTCTTTTTGGTCTCTCATGCAAATAAATAGATGTGAGGAGGAGAGAAATAAAAGCGTCTATTTGGAGCAGCTTCAAGACATTGTCTTGAACCTCAATTCTTTCAAATTCCTTCCTTTCTTATGTAGTATATAGAGAACAGTGGACATAGAGCTGGCCTCAGGGTGAGGAAGATCTGGTATCCAGTCTTGTCTCTGTTCCACATTGGTTGTGTGACCCTGAAGAAGTTACTTGACCTTTCAGTGTCCCAGAGTACTCTCTAAGGCTGTAAGTTGCAGAGAAGGTTTGGATTTGCATGGTTGAGGGTATTCCTTCTTGGAAGAGCCCTACATTGATAAATTTACAGGTCTAAGTAAAAGAAAAATGATCTCTATGTGACAGGAAAGAAGTATTTCTAATCTTTTAGCTTTGTGCACTATACCACCTTATATCTTTTTATTATTATTTAAAATTAAATTTTGTTTCTTTCTATCTATATTCTGAGTGAAACACTTCTCTGTCAGTGTGAGTAGCATGCTTCATTCTCATTCCTCTCCAATCATGATTAATCATTGAGTTGATCAGAGATTTTCAGATTTGCTTGTTTTTGTTACATAAACTATTGTTATTTTTATTTATTGTTTACTTTGCTATATAAATGTGTTGCTGTTATTGTATAAATTGGTCTCTGCTCATTTTATTTTGCATCAGTTAATGTGTTTTTCAAGGTTTCACTGAAACCATACTTTTCATCATTTCTTACAGCCTGATAATATTCTATAATAGTATTACAGCTTGATAGTTTTGTCATAATTTATTTATCCATTCCCTAACTGATAGGCAACCCTTTAATATCCAGGACTTTCCTACTAACAAGAAGAAGGGTACATAAGGTGTTCAGGGGGGACTACATTCTCTGGTGTGAGGGCTTGCCAAACCCTTTTCAGGGCTGCTCATCCACCTTTGGTGTCCACCTGTCACCCAACTCTTACCTGTGATTCCAAGAAGTTGTAGCATGTGGTGGGGCCACATCTTGGCAAAACAGTCTCAGCAGACAGGCTAAATCAGGTTGAGGGTCACTGACAGGCCTCAAACATGTCGATGAGTTAGGGGGATGTCTACCCATAGTGTATGAAGACTTCCCTTGGCAGAATGGTCAGATGAGAACAATTTGCTTCTATAGCCGTGAAGAGCAAATGCCGTGGTCAAACATCAAAGATGCTGAAGTCATCCGCTACATCCTGAGCCATCGCCAGTTGAGCCAACAACTACCAGAAGAGCTGTTATAAACATTTTTGGACATATGGGTCCTTTTTCTCTTTTTTAAATGGTTTTTATGTATAGGCCTAGTATCACTACCTTACCCACTTTATTCCCATTTGAATTTTTCTTGATATTGAAAAAGTATTAATTTTCAATTAGCAAGCATTTATTTTCTCTCCCTCCTATCTCCTGTCTCTTCCCCCATTTGAACAACAATAAAAAAGAAAAATAAAACCACAGTAACAAATCTGCATAGTCAAGACAAGGTAAAACCCCATATTATCCACATATAAAATGTATGTCTCTTTCTATATCTCTTGGCTATCACTTCTCTGTCAAGAACTAGGTAGCATGCTCCATATTTGGTCCTCTGGAATTATGGTTGCTATTGCATTGATTAAATGCAAAATCAAATCCTTTAAATTTGTTTTTATTTTTAAATGTTGTTTTTACTCTACATCAGTTCATATAAGTCTCTCCAGTTTTCTCTGAAACTATCAGTTTCATCATTTGTGACACAATAATATTCTATTTTATTCGTATACTAGAATTTGCTTAGCCATTCTCCAACTGATAGGCATCCTTTTAGTTTCCTGTTCTTTGCACTACAAAAAGAACATTTATTGATTTTTCTCATTTTGCTCTTTTATAGTAGTCAATTATTTTGGAAGTATCCATAATGAAGAATTGATTTTTCAAAGATTAGGTACTATTTATTTAAGGTCTTTTTCATTTTCTTTTGAAAAGCTTTATTGATAAATTTTGTTTGAACACATCCTACAAAATCCTAGTGTTTTCCTAGTAAGATCTCTCAATATGTAAAATGAAAACAGAAGTCAAATAACATAAGAAGATCCCTTAGAGCTTATCTAGTCCAGCTGCTCATTTTATAGGTAAGGAGAGTAGGCCCAGAAAGGGCAAATGTGGGCATACACATATTAAGTAGAAGAAACAGAATATGAAGCCAGTTCCTCTGATTCCAGTGCCAGTGCTGTTTACTCTGGATCACACTACCTACAACTTTATGCTTTCATATGTGTCCATTTCTTAAAAGACAGGAAAACTACATGCCTTATAAGTTAGTACCAACATTGGTCCTTATGGTGCAGTAAACACCATTATATTAGAGACCCTTTAGGGTCCTGTTCTTAGCAAGCTCACTGATGTTCCTTTTTCCCTTTAATCACACTGAACTATTGATTCATCTTTACTCCTTAAATGTTTAGCACAACATAAATTAGGTTTTTTTTCATATCCTTGAAAGTTCAGAAGAGCATTAGGAAAAAGGCTGATAGCACTGGATTTTAAATGCATGAGAATGAAATGTCAAAGAAAATAACCAATACATAGGTCCAATTCAGTGCCAATGTTCTGGCTCTTGTCAATGAGTACTTTTATGAAAAGGCCATTAGTTCTGCAATGGGAAAATAAAAAGTAAATATGAAAATTAAAATTACAAAGTATTTTAATATCCACCCTGTACCACAGATTTGTTCAATTTCATAACCTCTCTCACTGTTTTTTTAATCGAATAATCATTGCTTAACCAGTTCTTCTATTGTTCAGTTTCAAAGGATAAACAAAGAAGGTGATTTTCAAATATTGAACTGACAAAGGACAACTCTGAGCTCTATTTTGGTAAGACTCTGAGAATGCTTTGTTCTTTTATTGCCATTATATTGTAACTACTTTTCCAAGGGACTGATTTTCTACTTCAAAATATCTACTCAGTTGGTACACCTTGAGTGAAAGGTGTGCTACAAACTAAAACAAAAGATAGGAAACATCTAGGCTGATAGGTTGTGACAAAATGATAGAAAATGAGATTTTCTATTTGAAAATCTATAGAGCTTCCTATTTCCCAGAAATGTTTAGGAGATTAAGCTTGCATCTTTTCTCCTTCCCTGAATGTTGGAAATTCCTGAACAAAGCTTGTGAAGACTGAAGAAAAGTCTTTAAATAAAGGAATTTTTATTATATTTTCATTCTGACAAAAAAGCTCAACTATAGCCTGGATTATAAAAGGGGGAGCATAGTGTGTGGAACTCTTTGGAGAAGCCTTTTAAAATGAAATTGTTTCTCTTCTGTTAAGGCATAGTCCTTGTTGGAAATTCAGAGGACAGCCAAATGATGCCTGTGGATCTGCTTTTCCCCTATAATTCTATGATTCTGTCATTCCCTGATATACACACATCAGCTACTATAGGGACACAGCTTTTAGCTCAAACAAAATGGTGGCATGATATTTGTATGAAGTTTTAAAGAGAGGAAAGTATTCAAAATAGAAAATTAATCCTTTTATTATTTTTTTAAAGAAACTTCTGGTAAGGTCACAGGGTGAAATGAATCATCTTAAGGCCCAATATAGGTTCTCTTCAGATCTCAGCTGTCTATTCATTCTTTTTCAGAGGATGTATGAAATATGCCTTGTTAAGAAAATTGTCATGATGATTATTCAGCTCAAAGCAAAGATTAAATCATGTTTGTGATGATGCCCACTCAGGTCAACAGAGCCGTATAATTACTGTGACAAAGGTGATCAACCTAAGGCACTTTGTGACAGCCAGGAGGCTTTGACCAATCAGCACAATTCTTGGAGCCACAATGTTTTAGGATAGGGAAGAGTAGCTTGTTGAGCATCATAGAATCTTAATTTGAAGTTATAGGAGTGAAGAAGAGAGAGAAAGAGAAAGTATAGAGAAAAAAAAGAAAAGAAAAGGTTATTTGAAAATGATCATTCACTCTTTCCATATGCCTCCTCCACTCCAAAATAATCTGAAATAAATATTTGTTTTGCATGAATGCCCAATGCCATAACAAAAGTGTTCTATCTTGAGAACTACTATCTGTTCAAGTATTATTTTATTACACATCTTCTAGTTTCTCTGTAGGGGAATAGCACCCTTCTTAATATGTATTAAATATATACAGCTTACCTGTTTATGGATATAGATATTCTTTATTTGAGCAAATGAGCCATAGAATATTTCCCTCTTTGAATTCTGGGATATATCTTTTCTCCTCTAAATAGTCACATTATACCTGCCCACTTGGCCCTGTCCAACTCCCCCACCCCCACCCCCAATCATCTGAACTCTTCTACCTGGCTCCTAAAATATATTGATTCAGATTTTCTACCTAGGCTGAATCGGATTGGTGTAGTTTATTTATGTCCCATTAAAACTGTCCTTCACGTCTGCCCTGCTCTCAGTCTCACTAGTACCTAGTGAAAATGTAAGTAATTGCTTCACTGATTAATAGGATAATAACATTATAGATCTAAAACTAAAAGTGACCTCCTCACAAGTCATCTAGACTAAGATGTTCATTTCATAGATGAGGCAACTCATGGAAGTTAAGTGACCTTCCCATGGTCAGACAGGTAATAGACATCAGAGGTGGGATATGAACCGAGGTCCAGAGGCAGGGAATCTTTTTACTGCAACATGTTTTGTCCTATAGATGACCTCTAAATCATCTAAAGTCCACAGTAGATTAGTTTCTCTAAGGTACACATCTCTTAATCTCTGGTCCTATATATAAAACTCCAAAGGTATATGCTTCAGAATAACAATTTTGTAAATTCCTCATTTTCTATTTACTCTGGGGTTCTAAGCAGGTGGGAGGGTAACTACTGACATTACCTTTCTGCTTTGTGTTACTGTAACACTTATCTCTCCAGGGCTCACTGCTTCACTGACGATAATTAATGGATAATTAATGTTTACACTATTCCCCTGCGTAAGGATAGCAGAAGCTGCCAATATTCCATTATTTTCCCTGATGCTAAGGATAGGTACTAACAGAAACTTCCTAGTTGTATCCTTAAAGTCACATGCAGAATATGGAGACAGATGTGGACTTCTTGATCTTTATTTCAGACAGACCTCCAGCTGACTATATAAATTCACTGTCCATGGGGCCTTAGTGCTACATATAGTCCCCTATGTCATATACACAGCTTTTTGGTTAAAAGACAACATAATTATTTTAATAAATTTTTGGGAAGAAAAGCAATGATTTAAATAGTGGGAGTGCAAACAGATTAGTGACAGAAATATGGCCAACATGACATTTAAGTTTGGGACCACTGAGCTAGCCTGTAGTGTTGCCCTGATTAGTAAGATGTTTTTGTTTTGGAGGTACTTGGACCTACCAGGACTACTTATGGACTTCTCCTCTGCTCTCCCTCCCCCTTCCTCCTTTTTTTTCCACTCATTGGCTAAGGCCTTGAGAAGGGGTCATCTCCAGTCATCCTGATCTATATCTGGTCACTGGACTCTGATGGCTCCAGAGGAGAAAGTGAGGCTGGTGACTTTGCACAGCCTTGCCTCACTTAAATCCAATTCACTTGCAAGTCATGGCATCACCTTCCTGATGTCATGGTCCTCTTCTAGAATGAAGGACAAACAACAACATTGATGATGACAGGGCCTTGAGAATTGAAACTCGTATGTTTTTGGAAGGAGGAATAAGACTAGAATTTTAAAATTCCTAGCTTATTAATCATAGATAAAAGCAAACATTTAAATAAAAAAATTTTAAATGTGCATAATAGAACCATAAACTCCAAAGTATTTGTGATTTGTTTTAAAAAATGTTTACATTAAGTTTGTCAAAATAATAACAAATCTGTCTTGCTTATTTCTGTGTACCTTTCTTATCTCTTTTCTTCTTTATAATTTTTTCTTCTAATTTTATTGCTATTCTTATTATTTCTTAGATAGTTGCAGTAAGCATGTACATTATTGAGATTGAAACCTGTGATTCTGCTTAAAT
The DNA here is from genome assembly GCF_900497805.2 of Vombatus ursinus. Classification (NCBI taxonomy): domain Eukaryota; kingdom Metazoa; phylum Chordata; class Mammalia; order Diprotodontia; family Vombatidae; genus Vombatus; species Vombatus ursinus. Next base: position 3,401,709 of record NW_020946557.1, on the reverse strand, counting down.
TCTTTGATTGGAAAAAGGCAAAAAAAAATTGAGGTGGTTAAGTAACACTTTCAACTATTATCATTCATTTATACCTTAATGTGAAATGAAGGATTTGAATGAAGGTTTTGATAGAGAATGGAAGTAGATCCAGACAACACAACAATGCTCTATGGTAAGGAGGGCAGAGGAAGAGAAAGTAGAAAAAGGAGGAGGGGGAACAAGCACAAAAACAGAGGCTAGTGAAAGTAGAGACCTGATTTCACCTATTTCACAATTTTTGTCCAGGGTGCTGCTACCACCATAATAAAGCTGGTATTCCAAAAAGCCAAGGATGTTCATGCAGAAGGAAGCTATAAAGGAGTACACTTTGCCTTTCCAGGAATCTCAAAACATGGGAATGAAATGAGTATTTTTTGGTGTTTTGGTTTTGTTGACACACTGGATCAGGGCTCCAGGATATTCTCAAGGACCACAGAGAAGCATAGAGTCCAATGCCAAGGAAGTCCTTCTTAATAGAGTAGATACAGTGGAACAAATCTAGTATTTGATGCCATAGAACAAGGTTCAAATCTCATTTCTACCACTTAAATACTATGAAACTCTTAGCAAGTAATTTAGATTACTTGGGCTTTAGCGTTCTTATGTAAAAAATGAGGAGAAAGCTTTGAATCAGTGTTCTTAAACTTTTTGTGTATCATGGACCCTGTTGGTAGTCTGGTGAAATCTACGGATTTCTCAGAATAGTTTTTAAATGTATAAAAATAAAATACATAAGATCATAAAGGAAATCAATTATGTTGAAATAGTAATTAATATATATTTTTAAAAGTTAATGATCCTTAGGTTAAGAACCTCTGCCTTTGATGATCTCTTAGTTTCCACCCAGTTTTATATCCTCTGAACTAGACTACAAAATACTCTTACAAAAATAAAGAATAATAAATAATTGAAGAGCTATTCAGTGCTCATGATTGGACCACACCAATATAATACAAATGACATATTTAAATTAACTTACAAATCATACTACAAACAGGATACTTTATAGAGCCAAAAAAATTATAACAAAATTTATTTTGGATGAACAGAATGTCTAGAATCTCAAGAGAAATAATGAAAAAAATTAGGAATGGAGTATAACATAATCTGAATGCAAACTAGAGTATAAAGTATCAATCATCAAAACTATTTGGTCCTAGTTAACAAAACAGAAAAGGAAACCAGTGGAACAGATTACATAAGTGAGAACCAGAAATAATTGAAAACAGTATTCCAGTGTTTGGTAAACCTGAGAACATAAACTATTGTGGTAAGGATACCCTATTTGATCAAAATTGCTAGGGAAACTGGAAAGCAGTTTGGCAGAAATTAGGTTGAGACAAGCATTTACACCACATACCACAATAAAAGCCAAATGGATATGCAACCCAAATATAAAAGGTAAATATACAAATACACACACAAATAGAGGAAAACAGAAGATGGTCCTTTTCACGATGCTTAAGGGGAGAAAGCTTAACTAAACAAGCAACAAAGGAGATCAAAAAAGTCAAAATGGCCAATTTTTATAACAAAATTAAAAAGCTTTTGCACAAACAACATAGATGCATAAGAAGAGAAACCACTGAGGATGAATATTTGCCTTAAATAACACTGGCAAAAGCTTGACAACCAAAATATGTAAAAAATTGATAAAAATACATAACCAAGAGCCATTCCCCAATAGCCTCAAAAGATATGAACAGTTTTCATGAGACGAATCCAAAACTACAAAAGTATGACCCTGGACAAGTCATTTAAGAGCTATCTGCCTTAGTTCCCTCATTTTTAAAATAAGGATAATAATAACAACTACCTCCCGGTATTGTTGAGTATAAAATGAATTAAAGCTGATAAAATACTTTGCAGACCTTAAAGAACTATTTAAATGCTAGCTATCATTATCATTACTGGTGTCCATATGGGGAAAAAAATGTTCCAAATCAACTCATAACAGAAACGAAATTAAAGGAACTTTAAGTTTCAATTCACACCTAGCAAGGGCAAAAATGATAAAAATTAGAAATAGTCAACCTGGATAGGCACACTGATAGAATAGAAGCTCTTTGAGGACAAGAACTGTTTTGATTTGTTTTTTATTTTTGTAGCACCAGAACCTAACACAGTGCCTGGTACTTAAAAAACACTTACTAAATGAATGAGTGAAAAGTACAGTGTTCTGTACTTGTGAATGAGTCTAAGTGTTCATTCAGCAAACATTTGTTAGGCATCTACTCCCATGCTAGGCATTATGCTAGGGATACAGTCAGTCAATAAGTATTTATTAAACATTTACTGTGTACCAGGGCCTGTGTTAGGTGCTAGGGATATGAAGAAAGCTTTAAAAAATATATATTTTTTAAAGTTCCTGCCTTTAAGTAAAATGCTTTCTAAGGTGGGAGGTGGTAATAGAAATAACTAAGATCACAATATACACAGATACAGACACATAGAGTTGTGTGTATGTGTGTGTGTACAGAGCAGATGAAGGCAATCTGACAGGCCAAAAGGAAACAGTGCCTACCCTCAGAGATTTTTACTATTTTGGATATCAGTTTAGAATTATGTGACAAAAACTAAGTGACCAATGACCCCACAACTGGGCATATACCCCAGGGAGGTCAAGGGCAGAAAGACTGTAAATACACAAATATCTACAAATAGGTATATATACATATATAGGTCTTGTTATTGTTCAGTTATGTATGAGTCTTCATTATCCCATTTGGGGTTTTCTTGGCAAAGATACTGGAGCAGTTTGCCATTTCAGGGTTAAGTGGTTTACCCAGGGGCACTCAGCTACTGTGTGAGGCCAGATTTTAACTCAGGTCTTCATGATTCCAGGCCTGGCTGTCTATCTACCACACTATCTGTCTGCATACAGATGCACAAATATGTATAAATATTTACATATATACATCTGTATATGTATATATATGCATATCTACAGATGCATCTGTAGATTTGTGACCTTATATTTATATTGATATGAACATGTCAATATATACGTAGAAATTTTATATATATCTATAGATATATAATCTCATACATATATATCGTTTATCTGTTGTTGTTAAGTTGTTTCAGTCATGTCTGACTGTGACCCCATGTGGGGTTTTCTTAGCAAAGATACTGGAGTGGTTTGCTATTTCCTTCTCCAGCTCATTTTACAGAAGAGGAAATGAAACAAACAGGGTTAAGTGACTTGCCCAGGGTCACATAGCAAGTGAGTGACTGAGGCTGGATTTGAACTAAAATCCTCCTGACTCCAGGACCAGAGTTCTATCCATTGTGCCTCCTAGCTGCCCATCATATATCTGTAGATGTGTTTATGTGTGTGTCTATATGTATACACACACCATATACACACACATAATTTCTTTTTTTTTTTTGCTTAGATGATTGGGGTTAAGTGACTTGCCCAAGATCACACAGCTAATAAGTGTCAAGTGTCTTCCTTTTTTTTTTCTTTTTGGTGAGGCAATTGGGGTTAAGTGACTTGACCAGGATCACACAGGTAGTAAGTGTCAATGTCTGAGGCTAGATTTGAAGTCAGGTCCTCCTGACTCCAAGGTGGAGCTCTATCCACTACACCAACTAGCTGCCCCTAATTTCTATGTATGTATTGATATTTTTGTAGTAGCACTTCTATGGTATTAAAGAACTAAAACAAAATGAATGATTGAACAAGTTATGGTATATAAATGTAGTGAAACATTATCGCCCATTAAGAAATGTTGAAATGAGGAATTCAAAGACACATGGGAAGATTTATATATATTAAGGCAGAGTAAAGTTTGCAGAACCAACATGCCAATATACTCAATGACTATAATAATGTAAATAGATAACACACTAAGAAGTTGAATTTTGAATAATTGTACTGAAAAATCTTGGTCCCAGAGGATGGGGAGTGAAACATACCTGTCTTCCTAATTCTCTTTGGTTAGAAGCTAGGGGGAGGGAAGGGGAGGGGATGAAGATAGATTTCTGAATGTGTAGTTAGAAATGGTCACCATATTGTTTTTTCTTCAGTGTCTCTGATAACAATGGAAGATTCAATTCTTTGGTAGTGTGGTGATGCTATATCTGAGTAAGTGACTGTGATGTGAAGATAAAAGCATAAATAAAAACTCATTTGAATTTGTTAGACCTTGAAGAAGTGAGGATGAGCTCTCTGAGGATCTCAAGACATCATTGTAGACGATTCAGTTTTATTATTTCCCCTTGCTACCAAGCAGCAAGATATTTTTGATTCCTGGATTAATGACTAGGTGAAATAACAAAAACCATACACAAGCAGTGTTATGTTTCAGGGAAATGGTGCCCCTGGGACATCTTGGTTGCATCTTGGTCTGTGAGCTCAGCTGCCATGCAGTCTCCCTAAAGCTTGAGTATGGAGTCAGGCAACCTTTGTTTTTTCCACTGATGTCAGGTTAGCTGGAGAAAAATCTTCCTTCTACAATTAGGTTCAAATTACCAAGAGAAGATTCAAAGCCTTTCCTAACAACTCTGAGAGCCCTGCTCTGCTTTATGTTTATGGGGTGGGGTTACCAAACTGACTGTGACCTCATAGCAACAATTAATGTCAGGGAAGGGGACCAATTCATTAGAGAGTAATCCAACCTCCAGAGCTATGAATCCCCAGTGGTTTCCCCAGGAAATTGAATTTTTATGGGTTATAGCAGGAAATACCCAAGATTGGACACATGTCTCAAGTAGAAATTTCAACCCATGTGTAGAAACTTGCACATTTATAGATAGCTCTGTCCACTAAACACAGAAAATGTTTCAGTTCATTCCAAACCAATAAAGTTATCAACACACTTTGAAAGAGAACTATTGGTAATACAAAAATCAATTTACCTCTGACCTTCTAGGAAGAATAATCTAAAAGAGTAACCCATTGGTAGGTACTTGTGGGACATTCAGTCTTAAAGGAAGTTTGTTCTTGATAATTTTGGAAAGCAGAAAAAGTAACCAAAGTAAGTGTAATTCAACAAGCGTAGGTCCTTTATGTGCTGCCTGTTGACCTTCAAGGAGTTTACAATCTCACTGGGGAGATGAAACATACTCAGGAAGAAGTTAAATAGCAGTACAAAAACATATTTGATTAAGTGTCTCCAAAAGGTTGGTAGAGATAGTAATTGTTTTAGGAGTTCAGAAAGAAAAATGTGTGTGGGCTAGAGTCATCATGGAAGGCTTATTGTCCTTGAATGGAAAGAAGAGAAGAGAGCCTTCCTTTTCTGCTGGCATTTCAGCATGAGCAAAAGGTTTGAGGCAGAAATGAGTGTGGCATTCATGGAAGGGCTCACCCTTAAATCCTTCCCTTAAATCAGAAAAATAGTTCATCAGAAATAACCAAGTGACTATGTCTGAAAACACACATTCCATACCTATAGTTCCCCAACATTTCAATGAAAGTACAATGGTGCATTTTCTTATCTCTTCTATAGGTCCAAGATTGATCATTATAATTACACACTATTTAATTTTGGATTCATTTTAGGGAATAGCAAGAGATAAATCTACATATGATCTATATTGTGATGGATCTTGAATAGAAAGTCTGCACTTAATTCTGAAATAGCATCAATAATTTACTTTACAGTGTTTATATTAGATTCTGGAGATCTTTATACCAACTCTCATTCTCACTGAAAACAGTCAAGTTGTCAGAGCATTGCATGTCTCACCTTCTTCTTAGAGTTCTAGGGGTATTCTTGAGTAATTAGGGTTTTTTTTTTCTAATGCTATTGGCTTAAGTTCTCATTCTGGTATGTTCTCCCCAATATCTATCACCAATTATAGTTAGTATGTCCCTTATATCACAGATATCCTCCAGTGATTCAAGTCTGAGTATCATTTAATCAATAAAAACCAAATAGCCTTTACAAAGAGATATTTACTGAGAAGATATAGCAAGAATAGAAGTACAAACCATTCCCTCAGAACTATGGATGCATTCTCCCCTATACCACCTTTGTCCCTGAGGAGAGTGGGCTCAACCTTAACACAGTTGCTACGAAGCATTCACCCTCACCAAATTCAATTCCACATTTGATGTAGCCAAGGACAGAGTTGCTCCCTTGTTTGTAGCACTTGACTGACTGTGGGGTCGCTCCACTGATGGGCTGGGTCCCATTCATTCCTTGGATTTATATGGGAAGACCAGGCATAACTATGTATAAACTCTGGTACATCCCTGGACCTCTCATCTGACCTTTCAAAATCCATAAGGTTGCAGCTTAGTTCATTCCATCCCTAATACTCTTTTAAAAAAGTTTTTTTTAGTTTTCAACATTCACTTTTGTAAGATCTTGAGTTCTAAATTCTTCTGCCCTCTCTTCTATCCCTCCCCCTCCCTCAGATGCCATGTGAGCTGATCTCTAATACTCGTACACGTAAGGTAAGAAAGTAGAAACAATAGGTACAGAAGCACCAGCAGGGATATTTGCTCTCAGCTTCATGTCTGTTCTAGATGGGGAGAGTCAGCCAACAGCAATGATACCAGCTCATTCAGTAAGAGCAGAGTAGTGTGGCCAAGCCAGACCTTCAGCAGCTTATCCAACTTGTTCCACTTTTAAGGGAGTATTTTATGTGCACTCTCAGTTCCAGCACAGCAGCCAATAGGAAGTCTGATTCTTCACCACATTATTGGCAGACTGGAAATAGTTATCTCTGAATATGCGCTGAAGTAGCATGTGGTTTGGTAGCAGGCAAAGCATGCTGCCCATTTTTTTTTTGTGAACAGAGCTCCCATTGGAGCTATTATAAGTGTTTTAAGGTTGAAAAAAGCATGTTACTATCCTTATGACATTAGGTAACATGAAGATCCTATGCCCATTTACGAGGTTAGGGAAATTAGGGCAGGGAACAAGGGAGTTTATGGAGCCTTTTGCCATATAGCAAAGAAGTGTCCGAGCTCTGTTCTAATCCAGGTATTTGGTTTCCAGGTCAGTCAGTCAACAGGCATTTATTAAGCTTCTACTGTGGCTCAGGTACTGTGATAAGCACTGGGTATACAAAGAAAGACAAAAACAGTCACTTCCCTCAAAGAGCTTATGGTCTAATGGAGTAGAAAGCATGCAAGCAACAATATGCAAACAAGAGATAGATAGAGAGATAGATAGATAGATAGATAGACAGACAGACAGACAGACAGACAGGCAGGCAGATAGTTGAATAATCTGATTTAATGTCCAGGTTAAGCAAGAGTTATAGGGGGAGCTGGATGGCAAAGGGATAAAGTGCCTGGAGTCAGGAAGACTCATCTTCATGAATTCAAATCTGGGCTGAGATACTTAGTCACTGTGTGAACCTGGGTAAGTCACTTAACCTTGTTTGTTTTGTTCTTCCTCTGTAAAATGAGTTGGGGAAGGAAATGGCAAACCACCCCAGTATCTTTGCCAAGAAAATCCTTAATGGGATCATAGAGTCTTCAATGACTAAATGACAATAACCAAGAGATAATAGAAAATATTTTTTGTTGAACTTTTGTCTTTGAAAAGCTTCTCAAAATGTAAGCATCCAGGGGTACAGAGCATTGTGTGCCTTATCAGACATTACAAGTCAACAAGCATTTATTAAGCGTTTAGTGGGGGTAAAAAGAAAAGCAAAAACAGCCCCTAACCTCAAGGACCTCACATTCTAATAGGGAAGACAACATGCAAGCAACCATGCACAAATAAGATATATATACATACGAGGTACAGTGGAGATAATCTCAGAGAAGGCCCTAAAAGTAAGGGCGTATGGGAAATACTTCTTACATGACGTGAGATTTCATCTTCGATTTAAAGGAAGTCAAGAAAACCTGGGTTGGAGAGTATTCTAGGCATAGGGGATAGCCAAGGAAATGTCTGAAGTTGGGAGATGGATTGTCTTTTGTGTAAAGGAAACAAATAGCTGACCTATACTCAATTTATATTGCTTACTTGGTATCTTGCTATCGTCCCCTTTTGAGGAGACCCTAGAAATAAGCCAAATTAAAGCTTTAATTGGTTATTCCATGGGCTCCAGGTTGGGAGGAAGGTGTAAAAAACCAGAAAGTATGAGAAAAAGAACCTTACTCCTCTCTCTTGAAGCCAGATTCCACAAGAACTAAACCTAGTCCTTACCCATGAGGAAACTAGGGCCCTTTATTGGAAAAGGGAGACAGAAGGACACAGAGAGACAAAGACAGAGAGAAGTAGAGAGAGACAGACAGACACAGACAGATAGACAGAGATACACACACACACACACACACACACACAGAAATAGAGACAGAGAGCACCTGTACTAACAGCTGGTTTTATATTGTTACATTTACTGAAAGACTGGACATTGTGAGGAATACAAAGATTAAATAAAAGACCTAGTCCCTCTCCTCAAGGAAGTTGTATTCTAGTGAGAGGAATATTGTGTGTGCCTTTCATTCTCAAAGAGGACTATGACATCAGGAAGATGATGACATGACTTGCAATTGAATTCGATTTGAGTGAGGGAGGGCTATGCAAAGTCACCAGCCTCACTTTCTCCTCCAGAGTCATTGGAGTCCAGGGGCCAGATATAGATTAGAATGATTAGAGATAGCCCAGAATGCAGTGGAAGACCCTGGCCTTTTTAAGCTAAGGTCTTTACCAGTTTTCACTTTGAGTGAGGCAACACCCATTCAGTGAATAGGTCTATTTAAGAGGTGTGTGAAGTGATGGCTCCTTTAATAAAAAAAAAAATAGAATATGAAGAGTCCTATTTGAGAGGTAGAGGGACTAGGGTTTAGAGGAGTAGGGATTCCTGAATGAGCTTATCTCAGAATGAACGAGCCTGATGGTTTTCAAAGGTCCTGAGTAGTTCTTTGAATTGGCTATTCTTAACTAGACCTGCAAATGGGCAGGCTTTTTTTTGCATACAGATTTAAAACATCCCCAACGCCTTGTAGCAAATAGTATGTATCTGACTGATGACTTTCTATCTCATTTGTTCTGCCAGAGAAATTTAGATGATAAAACTAACATTGGGTGAGCCAACTATTTCTGGGACCCCTAAAAGAATGTCAAACAGATACTTAACAATGGATGGATGGCTACATATGTAATGGAGGAAATCACCTCTTTGGTAGTTCTTGCCTAATACTGTTTGCAAATTTTCTTTTTTTTTTTTTTTAGTTTTCAACATTCACTTCCATAAGCTTTTGAGTTTTAAATTCCCCCCCACTCCTTTCCTACTTCTTTCCCCAAGATAGTGTGCAATTTTTTTTTTTAGGCAATTGGGGTTAAGTGACTTGCCCAGGGTCACACAGCTAGCAAGTGTCAAGTGTTTGGTCTGAGGCCAGATTTGAACTCAGGTCCTCCTGACTTCAGGGCCGGTGCTCTACCCATTGTGCCATCTAGCTTCCCCTGACAGTGTGCAATCTAACATAGGCTCTACATATACATTCCTATTAAACATATTTTCACATTAGTCATGTTGTTAAAAAGAATTAGAACCAATAGGAAGACCCACAAGAAAGAAGAAACAAAGCAGAAGAAAAGAAAAGAAAAAAACAGAGCAAATAGTATGCTTCTATTTGGTTTGCAAATATTTTTAACACTGAGTTTAGGACAGCTTTACACACATACAGGAATACTGTTTCAACCAGTCAACAGGCAGCTACAAACAGATAGCTTGGCCTGTCAAAGACTTGTTGGTTTATGGGTCTAGTGGACCTGAGAGGCCATCTAGCCCAAACCCCTCATTTTTCAGATAAAGAAACTGAGGCTTACAGAGGTTAAATGACTTTCCTTAACTTGTCTCTGGGAATCACATCCTAGGCTAAATGATTGGAGGTGTGGCAGGAAGCCCCATGTCCCTCCTAAGGGGACTCAGCTTTTGTTTGTGTTTGCTGATAGCACTTCCCTTTCCTGTTCCTGTACAGTGGGCCCTTGAAGAACAGGGTATTTACAATATGATATTGGCAGAATCCAAATTCAAGGGACAATTATCTCACTCCTCTTGTTTCTACAGAAAATATCACTAAGCCAGATTTTGCCAGGACAGAAACTATTCCCTGGCTATGTCAGGCACCTCTAGAAGTGACAGCATGGGTTTTTCTTATGGAGTGAGCTAGCTATCTATGATCTGTGCACACTTTGCTTTACACAGTAGACATGTTTCTAAAAAGTCCCTCATAAATCAAATTTTTATAAATCAAATCTCATTTACCTTCACTGGGGATGTTGCTATTTACAGACATTCTAAGGTGAATCAATTGCTAATGTGAGTAATAACAACTATGCTGATACTGCCAAAAAGATACTTAAGGCTGTCATTACTCATGATACCAGTGGATTCACTATGGAATTAGACAAGCATGAAATTATTTATCTATCCTATCTTTTGTCTAACACTTTGTCAGATATCTTTGATGAATATTTCTTTATGCCCCATCATCTAAACATGTGTATCACCCAAGAATTTGTCTTGGGTCACCTTCTCTTTTCTCTACACATACTCTCTTGGAAATCTCATTAGTTTTCATGGGTTCTATCATTTTTATTCAGAGATCTATAAATACAGCCCTAAGTTTTCTCCTTAGTGCTAGTCCTTTATTATACAATGCTTATAAATAACAACTTTTTCAGTGAATGGGATAAATGGGATAGCAAGATGGGGTAGTGGATAAAATCCTGGGCCTAGAGTTAGGAAGTCCTAAACTCAAGTCCAGCCTCAGACATTTATTAGTTGTGTGACCCTGCACAAGCCACTTAAAAAAAAAAAAAATCTCTGTTTGCCTCAGTTTCCTCATCTGTAAAATGAGCTAGAGAAGGAAATGGCAAACCACACCAGTATCTCTGCCAAGAAAACCCCAAATGAGGTCATGAAGAGTCAGATCTGACTGAAGAACTACAATGTAGCAGGAAAATTTCAAGAGAAAGGCAACCAGGAGGGTGAAAGGCTTTGAGCCCAAGTTAAATGAGGATATGTTGAAGAAACTGGAGATACTTAGCCTGGGGAAGAGAAAGCTATCGGTCTTCAAGTATTTTAAAGGTTGTCACCTGGAAGAGTGATTAGACTTGTTCGGTTTGGCCCAGAGGGCAGAGCTGGGAGTGATGGGTGGAAGGTAGAGAGAGGCACATTTCAGGTCAGAAAACCTTTAGCAAATAGTGCTGACCACAAGTAGAACGGGGCTGCTTCAGAAGGTGGTAGGTTCACTTTCTATGGAGGTGCCTTCAATCAACCAATTAATCAGTCAACAAACATTTATGAAGTGCCTACTATGGGCCAACCACCGTGCTAAGTCACTTCCCTCAAGCAAAAGTTGGACCTTTAATTGTTGGATGTTTTGTGGTAGGCCATCTTTTCCATGGGCCTCCCAATTCTGAAATTCACTGAACCTATGGCAAATGGGTGCATCTGACTTCCCACTTCTCCAAATGTATGAATCTCCCATGCTGCTTTCTCCATCATTTACTTTCAGAACTATTTTTAGCCAGAGTACCCAAAGTGATGAAATAATGGGTTTTTTTGTTTGTTTGTTTTAATGTTGCATGTTGAAGAAAGTAAACAGCAGCTTCAGAAGCTGTTTGACAGATTTGAAATTGGGAGATGAAATCATCCAAATGCTGCCTCCTCGAGCTTGAAAGACCCAGTACTTCTCCAATTACTCTCAAGTGGGCTTAAAGGGGAGAAGAGCTAAACTTCCACGCTTTTTGAAATGTCGGTCAAAATGGAGCTCATTATAGTAAAGCATTCAGGTAGACAGCAGTGACATGTTTGAGATGAATTACTGCTAAGCTGTGAAGAGCAGATAGATGGGCTTCCTTCAGCCCAGGGGACAGATTTTCATTTTCACTTGCTTGGGGGGGGGTGGTCCTCTTGGCTCTTATTTGTTCTTTCTCTGGGTGGGGATGTGTTCTCCTAAGGCTGGGGCTGCTTGTTTACTTTAGCCGGGGTAGCTCCAAATACCTATTATTCCTCTTATCTCCTCATTAGTATCATTTCCATCTGTTTAGGAACCATTCTAAATTTTCCTTCTTATCTTCATAGCCATCTCCAGGAACTGCTTTTTGCAAATGTTATCCTAAAAGGACTTGGCCCTCCTAGGAAAATAACAGGCCAGCTGCAAAATGATTTAACTGAGATTGTCCCACTCACTTCCCAACCTATTAGAGGCTGGACTTGGGGTGGGGGGCAGAGGAGGGGGCATGGGGTTTGTTTGGTGAGATTTCAACTTTTTCAGCTTAACTCTGGTCCAGGCTTTACTCACAGGAAACATATTTGTTTTGCCCTTTGCCCTTATGAAAAGTTACCTCAAAGGTAACTGTCCAGGGAGAAGTTTACAAAAGCCATTTTTTTTTTCAGTAAGTGCAAATATTTGCTCTGGGTAGGTGGGTGGGAGGTTTACTGGGCATTTTGAAGGAGAACCAGGAAATCTTCCTCTAGTACTAACTTTAACTTTTATTTTGACTGATTCTGCATAACAGATGGAATTTTGACCTAATGACCAGAATAATGTAAGGAACAGAAATTCCATTACTTGGGGACAACAGAGACCGGGGAGATGTTTCTAGAGTATGATCAAGTATGTTTTTTGACATGACATGACAGTCTTGGAATCATAGATTTAAAACAGAAAGGGACCTTAGAAGCCAACTAGGCCAACCCCTGCATTTTAGTAAGCATCAGAGTTGAGATTTGAACCCAGGTTCCCTGACTCCAGAACCATTATTGGATTCAGTAGAGATCAGGAAGTCCATGCTTACCAGGGATAACACTTCTACATGCAAACAGAAAATAAGGAATAACAAAAAAGATATTTGTGATTAATTTTTATTTTGGCAAAGTTTTTAGTGATGACTTTTACTCTTTACGAGGCAGCAGTAGGTAGAGCCTAGGTCTGGAGTCAGGAAGACCTGAGTTTAAATCTGTCCTCAGACACTTACTAGCTGTTTGACCCTGGGCAAGTCACTGTTTGCCTCAGTTTCCTCATCTGTAAAAATGAGCTGTAGAAGGAAATGGTGAACCACTCCAGTACCTTCACCAATAAAACTCCAAAAGGGGTCATGAAGAGTAGGACGTGACTGAAAACAACTGAATTTTATTGTTTACACCACAATCATTTCCTGATATACCTTTTCCTCTCAAGAAGATTGCCTAGGGATGCAGTGGATAGAATGCTTGACTGGGAGTCAGGAAGACCTAAGTATAAATCCTGCCTCAGATACTTAATAACGGTTTGATCCTGAGTAAGAATCAAAGATCCTTGAGCAAGATTAATTAACCTCCCTCTGCCTCAGTTTTCTTATCTACAAAATGGGGATTATAATAGCACTTACCTCACAGGTTCATTGTGAGAACAAATGAGATAACACATGTAAAGTGCTTCATAAACTTTAAAGTGCTATGTAAATACTAGTTATAACAAAGAAAAACTGGAAAAGCAAAAACTGGAAAACATTGCAAATACATCTGACATATGGAACATCCTGCATCTTTCTACTGAAGGAGATCAAGTTTCATCAAATGTTGTTTGGGATCAAGTTCTGATCATTGTATTTCTTAGGATCATAGATTTAGAGCTGGAATGGACCCGTAGAAGTTATCTAGTTCAATCTTTTTTTTTTTAACAGATGAGGAAACTGAGGCCCAGAGAAGTTGTGTGATTTGCCTAATATTACACAGATATAAAATAGTTCAGTCAGGATTTGAACTAAGGTCCTTTGATTCAAAATTCAACACTCTTTCCATTGTACCATGCTTCATTTCATTTGAATTCAGCCAATTTTAAGGGTTATTTTCAGATTTATTGTTGTAGTTGTATCAATTGTTCTCCTGACTCTGTTTTCTTCACTACTCATTTGTTTATCTAGGTCTTCCCACATTCTTGGAGCCTGGAAGAACTGGGTTAAAGCTTTGTTTAATGGTAGCCTGGATGTGTCAACCTGGGCAAGTCACTTTACTTTTCAATGCTCTAGAAGACTCCCTAAGATTGTAAATTGAAGAGAAAGTGCTTATCTGTTGGTAGAAGGAACTTCCTGTTCTGTGATTTTCCTGTAGCCCAATGAAACCATAGGTCTATTCCCTCTTCCATCATTTCTTATATCAGTTAGTCAGTCAATAAATATTCAATAAGTGCCTACTGTAAGGCAGGTAAGATGTTAAGTACTGGCTATACAAAAAAGAGGCAAAAGAGAGTTCCTTCCCTCAAGGAGCTCACAATCTAATGGGGGAAATACCACATGAACAAGTATGTCCTAACAAGTTACGTATAGTACAGGATAAATATGAAATAATTAACATAGAGAAGGTAAAGAGGTGTTGGGAAAGGCTTTCCTGTAGAAGGTAGGATTTTAGTTGGAACGTGAAGGAAACCAGTAAGTAAAGATGAGGAGATGGAACATTTCAGGCATGGGGGAAAGCCACCGAAAATGCTTGGAGCTGAGAGATGGAATGTCTTGTTCATGGAAAAGCAAGGAGGCCTATATGCTGGAGTGAAGAGTATGTGGTAGAGAGTAAGATATAAGAAGACTGAAAATGTAGGAGGGGTTGGGTCATGAAGGACTTTGACCACCAAATAGACGATTTTGAATTTGATCTTTTAGGTAATAGGGAGCCACTGGAGTTTTTTGAATGGGAAGTGGGTGTGATGTGGTTGGATCTGAACTTTAGGAAAATAAATTTGGTGACTGAATGGGGAATGCTCAGTCCCAGAGTAAGAAGTCCCAAGCTGAGTGAATAAGTTTCCCCAAAGACTTATCTAAGAGCAACTTTTCATCCATTTAGTTTTACCCCTATGGGTTGTTAGACTGATATCTTTTGAGTACTAATGGACTTCATTTAGGAGGTTCTATAAATATGTTCCATAATTCCATAATGTTTGAATGCTGTGGATAAGTTCACTTACCTGAGCAGTATACTTTTCAGGGATGTACACATAGATGATTAGGTTGATGCACATATTGCCAGGGCTATCTCAGTGTTGGAGAGGCTCTGAAGGAAAGTGTGGAAGAGAAGAGGTATTAGATTGCCTATCAAACTGAAGGTCTTTGGAGCTGTTGTTCTGACCTCACTATTGTATGCCCGTGAAACTTGGACAGTATACCAGTGTCATGCCAGGAAACTGAATCACTTCCATTTGAATTGTCTTCTGAAGATTCTGAAGACCAGCTGGCAGGATAAGGTACTGGACACTGTGCTCCTTTCTTTCTTTTTTTTTTTTTTTGAGGCAATTGGAGTTAAGTGACATACCCAGGGTCACACAGCTAGCAAATATCATGTGTCTGAGGCTGGATTTGAACTCATGACTCCAGGGCTGGTGCTCTATCCACTTTGCCACCTAGCTGCCCCTGTTGAGGTCCTTTCTTGACCTGAACTACTAAGCATTTAAACTCTACTGCAGAGAGCACAGCCATGATAGGCTGGCCATGTTGTTCAAATGCCAAACATGTACTTCCCTAAAAAACTATTTTATGGAGACCTCGAATAAGGCAATTGCTCACATTGAAGTCAGAAGAAGTAATATGAAGACATTCTCAAGGTCTCTCTGGAGAACTTTGGAATCAATTGTGAGACATGGGAGGCACTGGCATAGGACTGTCAAGCATGATGTGCCTACATCAAAGAAGGCACTGTGCTGTGTGAGTGAAACAGAATTGCAGTAGCTCAAAAAAAAGCATGAGGTGCACAAATTTAGAGACATCAAGATTCATGTGGATTATTTGTGCAAGACCTATGGTAGAGCCTTCCAAACTCATATTGGTCTGATTAGCTGTAGTTGGACACTTTGCACCTTGACCCCAACATAGTGATGTCGTTTTGGTCCTCTCTGAGAACAAAAGATAACAACCAACCAACCAGTAATGTTCCAGGGCCTGATGGAATTAGTACCGTAATATCTACACACAAGAGTATCTGGAGAAACTAATTATGTGTAGGTAATCCCTCTTCCTCAGAAACCCTGTGTAAGACATTCTCTATGACAGTGACAAACACCTTTGATGAACATGTATTTCCCTGTTTTATAAACGTGTCTCTTGATATCAATAATCAGAAGAACATTGACAGAGCTATAATTACAATAAAGCAGTTGAGATTTTTGTCTCAGGGCACCAAAATTTAGAGGAACCAAAAAATTTAACATATACATTGTTCAGCAGCTAGAAATATCCAGCTACTAACTAAAAGCTTAGTCCCTGGTTAGAATAATTAATTAAAATATCTGGTCCCAGGCATTATCAATACTCATGTGTATGTAACTAGTTCTCCCTTCTGCTTAACTAAAGTTGTCTTAATTACATCTTGCAGTTTTTCCCCCCATCATGAATTGTAGAGTTGATTTGAAAGCATGTTTCAGGACTCTTACCCCAGGTGGCAAAATTTCTAGTTACAGATTTGTTTAATAGTTTTCTCTCTGGTTGCATTTATTAAGGAAACATGCATGATCTTCATATCTGCATGAGGCCATCCTTGTTAGAGGAGAGAGAGTCTTTGATGCTTTGAGTCTACATTTTGCTGTACAGTCATTTTTGTTGTCTTTTTGGTAATAAACGAACAGTACACATAGTGGTATTTTGTATTCTCTGTACCTTTCAAACAATTGCATGACTGTGAAAATGTACCTGGCAAAAGAAATACTTATTTTACTAGACCTATACCCAAAAAGGTGAAAGAAAAGGAAAAAGATCCATGTTTACAAGTATATTTATAGCAGTTCTTTTTGTAGTGACAAAGACCTGAAAACTAAAGGGTTGTTCATCAGTTGGGAAATCACTGAATCAAGTATGGAATATGAAAGGAATAGAATATTGTTATGCCAATGTTCAGAGAAACTTGGGAAGATTTGCAGATACTGATGCAGAGTGAAAAGAGCAGAACCAGATCACTTTATACAATGACATTTTAAAGACAAAGGGCAGCTAGGTGACTCAGTGATAGAGTGCTAGGCCTGGAGTTAAGAAGACCTGAGTTCAAATCTAGCCTCAGAAACTTACTAGCTTTGTAACCTTGGACAAGTCACCTGTCTGCCTAAGTTTCCTTATCTTTAAAATGAGCTGATGAAGGAAATGCAAGCCACTTCTGTATCTTCATCAAGAAAACTCCAAAAATGGGTCACAAAGAATCAGACACAATTAAAATGACCGAACAACAAAATTTAAAAGCAAACACTTTAAAAGGTATAAGAACTGTGATCAATGCAATGACCATTCATGATTCCAAAGGTTTGATGTTGAAGCATACTTACCCATTTCCCGATAAAGAAATGGCAGCCTCCATATGCAGAATGAGACATACATTTTTGGACATGGTGAAAAGTTATTTACTATGCAGACAGAAATGGTATTGATGGCGTGTGAACCTTATTTGGACCTTATTTGGTTCCTTGTGTAATTAGGAAAAGAGATATCTCCTTCGCTATATGGTAGATCCAATGTTGATTCCAAGAGTATTTCCACCTAAAGCTAAATATTTGGGTGAAAAATGAGAAGCTCAGTGAACCATTTAGTTGATTTGATCCAAAATGTTTAGATATTTGGAAGCATCTGAATAATAAAGATTTTTTTTTCAATTTTCAAGCTCTAGATGGGCATTACACACACATATAATTTTTGAGTTAAAAAAAAAAACAAACTAGAGAACTTCTGCATGACACATCATGCCTATTTCATCTAGACACTCTTTATAGTTTTAAGTTGAGCTCCTTTCTAGTAGATTCCTTATCTGACTTTGTATTTTGGGTATCTATCCTTTTGGATCTGTTGGGTGGAGGTGGCTATTGGGACTGAGGGTTGTTTTTTCCCTTATGTTTAATCTGCTAGCCCCTAGTTGAGTCTGATCCAGTGAAATACTTGCTGGCCTGCACAGCAGAGAATACAAATCCTTCCTCATTAGGAATACACAACTCCGAGGTGTCATAGAATGCTTCTTTTCTATTCCAACAAGAAGAATCACAGAATTTCAAAGTTGGAACGGATCTCACTGGCCACCTAGTCCTACCCATATGCAGCAAAGCATCCCCTCTCAAACACATACTTCAAGTGGTCATCTCCTCTCAAAGTCCTCCAAGGAAAATGAGCCTACTACTTTCTGATGCAACCAGTTCCACCTTTTTTTTTTTTTTTTGGTGAGACAATTAGGGTTAAATGACTTGCCCAGGCTCACAGCTAGTAAGTGTCAAGTGTCTGAGGTCACATTTGAACTCAGATCCTCCTGACCCCAGGGCTGGTGCTCTATCCACTGTGCTACCTGGCTGCTATTCAGTTCTACTTTTTAATGTCCAATCTTGACCCCATAAAATAGATGAGGAAGTGCCTCCTTCTTTTCACTAGAAAGGTGTATACGTGTACGTGCAATGGCTATAGACAGTTACATACATGGAAAGATGAGGTCACTGTGTTGGGTCAGTTTTGTTTAACTGCTACTTGTCACAAGGCAAGGTTTCTTTGAGGGGGAGAGGTAGTTGGTGTATCAGGAAGTGACTATAATGTTAAAACAAAAGTCAATAAAATGTATTTTCTTTTTTCTTTTAAATAACAAAACATTAAAAAAAAATCAAAACCCAAAGGGTAATATTGAAAAGTATTTCTTTCTGTGCTTCTTCCCTTCCACCTTTCTTCCCCTCTAACATGCAGCCCATCATGCTGAAGCCTAGATTGCTGATATCTCATCTCAGTTGTGGATTTGGCTATTCTCAGCCCTTATGCTGTGTCAGAAATTCATTTTTGTTTGGCTCAGTTGAGTCCAGCTACATGACATAAATGCAAAGTTCTGTAAGCCAAGGCAATTGTTCAAAAGAGTCATAGGAAATGTGGTTTCAAGACTTTCTTTTATACAAGGTAACCTACTGGCCTGGTGCCTGGATCTCTCAATTGACTCGAAACTCAATTTCTGGATGGCTGGTTAGAAAAATATCAGTGAGAAAAGTAGACTGATTATCATGTTTATAAGACTAACTGTCACTGGCTTTTAAAGTTGCCTGAAGTTTGAATGAGGGAAAAAGAGAAAGAACCTGTAGCCTTTTGCATTGCTTTTCTTGTTGTCTTACTGGTATTTGGCCACTTTTCAAGCTTAGTGACTCCAGTAATGACTAAGAAAAAAACAAAACTAAATAAAATAGTGGTGCTTGCTCTGGGCAAGGAAAAATTAAAAAAAAAAAGAAATTAGAGACTCTTCTCTAAAGCTAGTATTTTCTCCATTTATGCTTAATGAACAACTTAATTCTTTGCTTCATATAAGGTACATAAAATAAAGGAATAAGCAAAAAGGTCTGCAGAGCTGGTTGATGTAATTCTTTGCATTTCTACTTAACATACAATTAATCATTCAAATATTTGTTTGAGTCCTTACTTTGTGCTCAGCATTGTTACATGTTTAGAGAGGTGGGAGGGAGGAATAAAAGAAGCTGAAGGCACCTAATTTGTTCTTAAGGGTCTTATAGACTAACCAGAAGGATAACATGAATGAAATGAATAACTATGAATTGTTAAGTCATGTGATGTTGACCCTAAGTGCTCTTGGACATCTTTCAGAGAAGGGGGATATTGGTGTCCATTTGAGGAAATTACAAGGGTTGGTATGTATGGAATTCAGTAGACAAGCCTGAGAAAGCCATCTTACTGGTAATAATTTCTAATATTTCTTCTAGCTTTTAATTCTATGATACAGGTTAGTAGGGGAAGATAGATGATAGTGGAGTGGTAGGGGAGCTCAGATTGTAGAGGGTCTTTAATATCATACTAAGGTGTTGGGACTTCATCCTTTGGAACATAAGGAGACTCTGAAAGCATCTGAGGCAGGGAGTTGCATGACTGAAGCAGAGTCATTGGCTATAGTGGTAGAGAGAGAGAGACAGAGAGAGGGAGAGGAAGGGAGAAGGAGGGAAAAGGAGGGAGATAGATATTAAGAGAGAGAGAGAGAGAGACAGAGAGAGCGTGCTTCTTATAACTGGACAGACAGACAGAGAGAACTGTCCCAGTTTGGTAGTCTTAAAGACACAGTTAATTATGGCTACCCAGACAATAGACAGGGACTGCTCCCATACAGACTGTCTTTTCCCGGAAGCAGATCCCCAGTATCCCCGACGTGGGTGCCTCTATCTTATGTGATAACCTGGGTATGTGCCCAAACCCCATTACATTCACAAAATAGATACAAAGTGAAGGGAAAAGGGAGGGGAGGGAGGAGGAAGGCACTAGTACAGGGGAAATCACAAAAGACCTGATGTTGGAGGTGTCAGCTGAGCTTAGCCTTGAAGGCAGCTAGGGAGTCTCGAAGGAGAAGTGTGAAGTGAGTGCATTCTCCATATAGGGGAGCCTAGGCAAAAGCACTGAGACAGTAGATGGACCATCATGTATGAAGAAGAGTCAAAAGGTCAGTTTGGCTGGAGAGTAGAGTGAGTAAAGGTAAATATTATAAAATAAGCCTGGAAAAGGTAGACTTGGTTTGGATTGTAAAGGGCTTTAAATGTCAAAGTGGGATGTTCACACTGTTTTTGATCTGAGCAGCAATGGGGAGCCCCTGGAGTTTTGTGAGCAGGGGTGCTCACACAGTTCTGACATAGTCAGACCCGTGCTTTAGGAATATCATTTTGGTAGCTTGTAAAAGACAGATTGGAGAAGAGTTAGATTAGCAGAGATTAAAATAAGTGGTGGATGGGAGTTTCTTTTTGCTCCCCATTTTCAGACAATTCTCTACATATGAGACATGTACATTCAATTAAAAAGTAATAAGATATCAAACTTCTATTGTGAGTCTGACGGCCAATTTGGTGACTGGAGTTTCTCCCATAAAGATTAGGCCAATAGAAGGTCAGTGTCCTCAAAAGACAAAAATCTAGTAATGCAAATGAAGCCAAACTGAAGATTTCTGCTTCAGGAGCTATAGGCAGAAGCCTAGGTAAATAGTGTCTGGAAGGCTTCTCAAAAGCAGGCACACTTAGGCTGTGTTATTGTTCACTTTTCCTAAGGAGCCTCAGCTCTCAGCTGTTACCTCAATTAGCACCTTGATGCCGGTTTACCTTTACACATTGATACTTCTCAATCTTTCCTCAAAACAAACTCCTCCCCATCAACTACCAAGGGAAAGTGTATCTTGATTTCTATCTAAGGGAAAGGTAGTTCAAATATTTTTGCTCCAATCATTCTTTGAAGTTGGCAACAAATCCAGCAGTGGGGAGACACTCTCTTTTCAATTAAAGTGGAACCAGGCCCACCCTTACTGGGTGACCCCGGGGTTCCAACCACAACTGTTCCCTTTCTTGCATTCCAGGCCAGAAGACTCTTATTCTGGAGAGAATGCACAAGGAAAGGGTTCAAATCCCAAGTCGACTACTAACTACCCATGCGACCTTGGGCGACTTATTTCACTTTCCTTGGCCTCAGTTCTCTTATCTATAAAAGTAGGTGTATTGGTCCAAATGACTGCATGTGGGTCTTTCCAGTTCTCAACCTATGGTCCTAAGGATAATGTTTCTCCCACATGGCTGTCCCTTTGGAGGCATAGATCTCCCTCTCTTCTTTACCTCCTGGTTTTCTTGTCTCAGCTAAGGAGGACCACCTTTGGCAAGAAGGCTTTGATGGTCTTCCTTAAACTTAGTACCTTCCCTTGTAAATTATTTCTAATTTATTCTTTATATATCTTGTTTGAACCTCCTCATTTTATATTATTTCCACTTGAGGGCAGGAACTATTCTGTGCTTTTTTTTATATCTCCAGCTTTAGCAAAATGCCTGGCACATAAGAGGCACTTAGTAAATGCTTGATGACTTGAGCAGACATTCTTGGCCTCACAGAAACAAAACTGATTTGGGGGAGTCAATGTGGTAATAATAATAATTGCTAACATTTATATAGCACTTACTAAATGTGCAAAGCACTTTATAGGCATTATCTCATTTGATTCACACAATCCTATGAGGTAGATGCTATTATTATACCCATTTTATAGATGAGGAAACTGAGTCTCAGGGAGGTTAAATGATTTGCTCAGGATCACAGAGCCAATACATGTAAGATTTGAGGGATTTGAGCCCAGGTCTTCTTGAATACAAAACTGCCTCTCTATCCATTATAGTATCCTTCTGCTCAACAGTGATATAGTAAAAAGAGCAATATGTTTTAAATTAAAGCATCTGGGTTCCATTTCTGCTTCCTGAGTTAATATTTGTGTGACCATGGGCAAGTCGCTTTAGTTTCAAGGGCCTCAGTTGGCTTCCTTCTCTGTAAAATGAGAAGTTGAACTAGACAGCCTTTGAGAGACCTTCTAGTTCTTAGACTTATGATACTATAATAAAGTAGATAGTGGACTTCTTATTTCATTGGTATAGGAAATTCTCTACCAATGCAGCTGGGGACCTTCTATGCAACTTAGAGTTTTAGGGCCTCTTAAAGCTTTGAGAGCTTGTGACTTTCCTAGGGTTATATAACCAGTGTGTGTCAGAGACAGAACCTGAAACTAGGTCTTCCTGGCTTTGGAATCAGCTCTCCAGGCACTGGACCACACTGTCTCTCGATATCATCATCATCATCATCATCATCACCATCTCCATCATCTTCATCATCTTCATCTTCATTGTCTTCATTCATCATCATCATCATTACATAGTGCTTTAAGGTTTGCAAATTGCTTTTCATATGTTATCTCATTTTTTCCTTACAACATCCCTGAGAGGTACCTTAGGTGCTAATAGTATCCCCATGTTACAGATGGAGAGGCAGATCATCCTTAATCTTCCCCCCAAACTGACTTTGCCCTGTGCAATACTGGGTGAATAACTTATCCTTCTTGGGCCTCAGATTTCCTCTGTGTAAAGTGAGAAGGTAATGCTACATGATCCTTGATGTTCCTTCCTCTGCTAACACTCTTTAATGCTATGAGCCATTCCATTGCCTAGACTTCCCTTTCCACGGTCAGTCTTTCTCTACTCTAAAAGGTGCAACAGAAAGTTCTGCATTGGAAATTGTCCTGTTTGTATCTGTTTGTGTATGTGTATGTGTATGATTGTATAAATTATATGAATATATAAGATTTATGTATATTAAGATTTTATGTATATCTTAATATCTTAAAATCTCAATTATTTGTGTATATATGTATATGTAAATGTATATATGTAAATATATGTATATATGTAAACATATACATATAATTATAATTATGTATAATAAATAATCTTAATCACACTATAGTACATATAGTATAATATATACATGTATGTACATGTATGTGCATTACATGTGTATACATGTGTATATATCCACATCCACATATTATATATTATTTATATGCATGCATACATACATACACACATACACACAGACATACACATAAATTATCTTAATTACACTATAGCAAAAACCTCACTCTCAAATCTTAGGAAATCTGCTCCCAATTGACCAGAATTACCTCCTAGCACTCCTAGCACTTCTGTGTTATGAAAATCTCTGATAAAGTCTTTGACCTCCTTCCCCTTCCCTTTCAGGAAGTTCTTAAGATCTCTGAATTGACTATATTGATCATTCCTTTTAAATCTTCACTTCTCATCACCTTTCCATTCTCACCCCCATTGATAGAGAGATCTGCTAGACAGGTTCAAATACTTTGACTTCAACTCCATCAAACCTCATGGGTTTCCTTTGGACTAGCTGATTAGGCACGGGGTAGTAGATGGAAAGCTGGCGTTAGAGTGGACCAGGCCTGGATTCAAGTCCTTTTTCTGATATATGCTGGCTGTGTGACCCTGGGGAAGTAACTCACTTAGGCAATTTTCTAAGACTTTAGGGTGCCAATTTGCGTTGGTAGAGGGATCTTCCTCCTCAGGAGTGCCCCAATGATATCACAGATGTAGACCAAAAAAAAAAAAAAGTAGCTAGAACTTTGGTTGAGGAATCAGAGCCTGTATTCAGGTTCAATTACTACTACTTCCTAGATGAAAGACTTTAGGTTAAATTTCTCAATCTTTTTAGGCTTAATTTCCTCATAACTAAAATCAGTAGAGTAATGTTTACCCCATCAAAAGAAATCTGCAAAGCACCAGATTTAGAGTCAGGAAGCCTGGCTTTTGCACTGCTACCTGTATAACCTTGGACAAGTCACTTCTCACTCATTTTCCTCATCTCAGTTTCCTCATCTATAAAATAAGATCTAGGACTAGATGATCTGTCAGATCTGTCACAACTCTGAGACCTATGCAATAGGAAGTACTATGACAATGTAAGCACCAAACAAAAAGATGATGCCTTCTTTTAGTCATTTTCAGTCATGTCTGACTCTTCATGATCTCATTTGAGGTTTTCTTGGCAAAGATACTGGAGTGGTTTGCCATGTCCTTCTCCAGCTCATTTTACAGATGTGGGAAACTGAGGCAAACAGGGTTAAGTGACTTGCCCAGGGTCACACAGCCAGTGAGCATCTGAGGTCAGATTTGAACTCAGGAAAATAAGTCTGCCTGACTCCAGGCCCAAGGCTCTATCAACTGTGCCACCAAGCTACACTCTTCCACGTTAACAAATGCTTGACTAAAGTCCAACTTGATGCTTCATTGTGGCTCAGAAATGATGATGGATTCTCAAAGGCTCTTCGAGTAGAGTTCTGGCAATCAATGAATCAATCATCAAGTACTTTATTAAGCACCTATAAAGATGCTGGGGATACAAAGACAAAAATGAAACAGTCCCTGCCTCAAAGAGTTTACATTGTAATGAGGAGAAACAAAATACACACATGTAAGTACATATAAAATGTATTAAAAGGAAATACAACATCATTTCTTTGGTGTATAGGAAGAGACAGGTCCCACCAGACTGTAAAGGCATCATGTATGGGCCCAGTGATGGGCTGTTCTAGATTAATAGGATAATAGATTTTGAGGTCTAAGAAAATTTAGAGGCCACTAGTCCAGTCCCCCATCTCATTTTACAAATGAGGAAACTGAGGCCCAGAGAGTGACTTACTCGATGTCATACAGGTAATAAGTAACAAAGCCAGGATTTTAAGCCTGGTCCTTCGACTCCACAGCCATCATTCTCTCCCGATGCATCACTCTCTCTCCCTTAGGGGAGACTAGCCCTAAGATGTGGAGGCAGGCTGCAGATAGAGGAGTACCCATAGGTAATGATTCACAGGTACTGGAAGCATTGAGGTATGACTTATTATTCAATATGGGGGTAGACATCAAATAATGTTTTCACAACCTTTTCTTGCCCTGCGCTGTGAAGGTCGACATTCTTTCTGAGAAGAGGTTTATCTATTTTGGGGAGAACACTATCAAATATCACTCCTCTGCCTATTGGCCTTGTTCTCTAAATTATCTTCTGCCAGCCAGTCTGTCTCAGCTTGTGTCTTGGCGGCCCAAACTATGCAATAGAGGCGCTGGTGCCAAAACCTTCAGGAGCACACACTCACTCAAGCTCTGTTTATGTGACTCTTTTGACAAGTGGAAAGACAGCACCTGAAGGTTCTGTTCAAATGACATTGGGGTCAGGCTTTCTTATTAGTCTTTTTTGTGGCAATGGAATTGGCCTCCTCCAGTCATGCTTCATATTTCAGATGCTACCCAACATAAAATTCCAAGCGAATTTGGGCACAATTTGCTAGGTTTAGTCTTGAAGAGCACATGACTCACACCTGAAACCATAAATAACCTTGGGGTTCACTCAGAACTTGACCTTGGTACAGATACCAGAGGTTTCAGGCTCATGGAGAGGCTATCTATCATGAGGAGCTTCCACATAAACTTATTCTGAATTTCAGATTGGTTACTAAATGGAGGCACAGTCAGGTACTGTTGGTCAAGCCAGTTGCCCCTCAGTTTTTCCAAAATGGAATTTTCCACAAGGCAAAGGGGCATTCATAGAATTACAGAGTCTCAGAGTTGGAAAAAGACCTTAGGAATCAACTAGTCTGATGTGTTTCAGTATAAGCATCTTGTCTGCAACATACCCAACAAGAGATCATTCAGTCTTTGCTTAAAAACCTCCAGGGGCAAGGAGTTCATTACTTCCTAAGGCAGTTCAGAATCACTTTTGGATAACTAGTTATTTGGAACTTTTTCTTTATTTTAAGCCTAAACTTGCCTCTTTGTAACTTCCCAGTAAGTCATGTAATTGTAAATTGTATGGACTTCCAGGGAAAAAATAACTTTTGTATTTAACTTTCATGAATTTTCCTTTAAGGCTTAGCACCAGTTCCTGGCTTTCTGTAGCAATGAAGACTTTCCTAATCCTCCCAGCTGTTATTGTTGACTGAGTGACTGACTGTTAGTGCCTTCTTCCCCCAAATTCTCTTGGATCTCCTTTGAATCTACATACGTATGCATACAAATGTACATGGAAACGTGCATATGCTGCATACATATACATGCATTGTATGTGCATATGCACATGTATCTGTAGAAGTGTGTATATGTATATGCATATCATGTATATATGTATATGCACATATGTGTATGTATGTGTGTATGTCTATGTGTTATCTCCCCTGTCCATATTGCAAGGAGACATCCTGAGAAATGAAACAAACTTCTGCCCCTGCCTGATTCTCCTAAAGCACAGAGAGGCCCATTAACTAAATGCACACTGAAGCAAAATCCCCAGGAGAATCTATGCATTTGGGAAGTCCTGTACCAAAAGAGGCTTGACATTTATCTCTAGACTGGTCAGTCCAACAGCTGGTAGGACATAGCTTTGTTGTCATTGCCTCCTAAACCTTTCAGCAATGCTTCAGCTGCCAACTGCAGGTTCAGCTGCTGAGAGTTTACATAAACTTTCTTTAAGACATCTGTGCATTCCCTCTGCTGAGTGATTATGTCTGATTTGTCCTGGAAAACCAGATCATTGGGAGGTGTTTTAGCATCCTTCCCATTATTTTAATTTATCTTTTAAGCTTTAAAAATTTCCTGTTTTTCATTTCTTTTCAGTCATTCTTTTATTTCAGTTTTCAAGATTTTCTAAAATCTTTTTAGAGAGATTTAAATTTTACATTCACATTCACCCATTAAAAAATTCATCAATACCATAATAATGAAATTGCTATACTTGTTAACCTGTTGTTCTCTGACAAGCCTGTTGCCTCCAACACTGATAAAGAAATTCTCTTCCTTACTCTCAATCTCATTCCTTACTACTTTGAAGTAAACAAATTAATCAAAAGTTCATGACATTTTAACTGAAGGAAAATGACACTATCCTTGGCTGGGGACTACTACAATACTAACAATTACTACGGTATTCAGCAATCCACTGAATTTGTTTTTTAATTTTAATTATTTTTGTTATTCTGAACATTTCTGTATGCAAAGAATTAAAAAGAAGAGCACTGTATATAAAACTGTGAATCTTACTGTGTATAGTTTTTTTTCAGTATATATTAAATTCCAAAAGTTGTTCTACTTATCTGTTTCCCTTGTTCTTTTCTCTTCTGTACATTTTAAATGCTTTATTGATGTCATTGCTTCCTTCCTTCCTTCCTATCCATTCTGCAATCCTCTTCTGTTTTATGGGTGAGTTCATCCTATGATCACTATCATTAATAGTATATTTCTATCCATTTATTCTTTGTACTTTTTCTGTCTTTGTTCTAACCTCCTCTTAATCACAGGTTCTTACCTTTTCTTTCATTTAAACATCTCTTTATGAAAGCCTTCTCTATGCTCTGTTTCCTGTTCTTTGCTACAACAAAAATTTTTGTATATATGGGTTTTTTCATCTTTCTTCTATCTATTTGTGTTATAGGATTATTAGTGGTATTGTTAGGCTGACGGGCATGCACATTTTAGTAATTTTTTGAAGTTTTAAGTTACTTTCCAGAAGGGCTGTAATAATTCATTGCTCCACCAGAAGTGTGCCTGTCTTCCCACATATCCTCCAACAACTGTCATTTTTGGTCATCTTTGCCAGTCTGGTGTGACATAGAACCTTAGAGTTGTTTTAGTTTACATTTCCCTTATTTTAGCTGCAAAAAGTATCTTTTCCCATTCTATTCTGTTTATGATGTCATCTTTTATGCCTAGGTCTTCTATCTGTTTGGAGCTTGTGTTATTTGCTGTGAGATGATGGCCTTCCAATTTAAAATCTATGAGTCTATAATTTTAACTGCATTGATTTTGTTTTTGCAAAGGCTTTTCAACTTTATGTAATCAAAATGTTCCATTTTATCTCCTTTGATACTCTCTATCCCTTATTTGGTCAATAAATCTTCTTTTCATAGCTGCAAAAGGTATCTTTTCCATTCTATTCTGTTTATGATGTCATCTTTTATACCTAGGTCTTCTATCTATTTGGAGCTTGTGTTATTTGCTGTGAGGTGATGGCCTATTTTCTGCCAGAACACTTTCTAGTTTTCCCATTAGTTTTCGTCGAATAGTGAGCCCTTACACCAGTATTTGCACTCTTCTGGCTTATCAAATACTAAGCCACTGTGGTAATTGGCTTCTGGATCTTGTACTTTGAATCTATCCCACTGAATAGCTTTTCTATTTTTTTTTTACTGTATTAAATAATTTTAATGCTTGTTGCTTAGTATTATAGTTTGAAAGTTGATACTGCCAGATCCCTTCATTTCTCACTTTTCCTCTCTTATTTCCCTTGAGATTCTGATCTTTCATTCCTCTAAATTAATTTTATTATTTTTTTTCTTTTTTGCCCTAGAAAGTAACTTTTTGGTACTTTGGTATAGAATTAAATAAATTAATTTAGGCAGTATATAGCTTTTCCCATGTTAGAATGGTCCAACCATGAACAATTAATATTTCTCCAATTATTTAGTTCTGTTTTTATTTCTGAAAATAGTGTTTTGTAGTTACATTCACTTGGTAAGTGAACTCCCAGTTATTTTATATAGGTGGTAATTATTTTCAATGTAATTTTCTTTTTCTGCCTGTTCTTTCTGGGTTTTGTTGGTAATATCAGAAATGCTGATGATTTGTATAGATTTCTTTTATATCTAGCTATTTTATTGAAGTTATTAGTTATTTTGATTAACTTTTAGTTGAATACCTAATATTCTTTAAATAGAACATCTGCAAAAAGCCATAATTATATTTTCTCTTTGTATGTGTTTATTTCTTTAATTTCTTTTTCTTATAACTTGGAGAATGAAAGGACCCTAAAATGAAAAATGCTTAGTCAGCTAATACTTGACTCACTTGCCAGAGAGAGAGAGTTGGTAGCTAAGGCAATAGAAGTTTTGAATATAGAGTTGTTTGTAAAATATTATGAGAAGGATGATTAGAAATTATGAGCAGTGCTATCTCATAAAGCAAAGAGAAGTAGAGAAAAGCAGTTTAAAGAAAATTTGGTGAGAGACTCAACAAAGCAAAATTATCCCAAGGTCATTTAAGGATGAAAATGTGTTTCAGGAATGGTCCCACATTTCATATAATGGATCATTTGAATCCTGTCTGTTCAGATAAGCACTTATTTTAATAAAGATATATTCAGTGATGCCTAGGTAAGAGCAGCTAAGAGGTTCCAAGAGGTCTGGGCTCTCCCCACCAATATATAAAGCAGTATGTATGTATGCACACATGCATGTGTATATATATGCATGTATTATTTTATATATGTATACATACATACACATAAACACACATGCATACATACATATGTACATTGTGTGTGTGTACGCATACATGTTCCTTGCTTAAAGGGTCCACATCTGGATTTCAGGTCAATCTACTGTGAGCAAAGTTAACTCAAAGTCTGTCACACCGTGTTCTGGTTCAGAGGAGAGAAACCTTAGAAAACACATGATTGATGCTTTCAAATATTTATAAAGCTGGTACTTGGAAAGGAATTAGACCTATTTTCTTGTCTCCAGAAAGACAATATTTGGAGAAAATACCTGACTTTGCAGAGAAGCAGGTTTTGGCTTGGTTTAAGGAAGACCTTCCTTAACAATTAGAATTGTTCAAAATTAAACTGGCAAGCATATACTAAAAAATTTGAGAGAGCTACAACCGCTAGGGTGGTCAGGAAAAGCTTCCTGTAGGAGGTAGTAATGAGTGAAGCCTTGAAAGCTCCTAGTTTTGTCCTCTGTGGTTACACAGAGCATTTCTAATTCCTCTTCCATGTGACAGCCCTTCAGATACTTTGGTACCACTATGCCCAGCTAAGTCTTCTCTTCATAATTACATGGCAAAATATCAAGGCCCTTCCTCATTCAAATTGAACAAGGTTGTTGAGGATGTTGTAAATAAGATTCCTTTCTCAAGAAGGTATAGGGCTAAAATAATCTCCCAGATTTTGTGATTCTGCAGTAAAATGATAATTACCACTCCCAACCCCTCCCATTCTCCCCTCACCCCACTGAGGCAGGAAAGTGGTTAATGATAACAATTTTTATTTCTTGGCTCTTATAATTCCCATGACATGGTCCTGAACACAGTTCCAGGGAAGTTCAATTTCTGGTGTAAATGAAACTCATTACTGTGAGCTCATTATTTGCAATCTATGAACTCGAATACCCCCATATCTCATATTGTGGCTAGCTCTCTGATTAATGATTATTTCTCATTTATTTTCTTTTAGGAGGGTAGTTTTGTATCTGTCATTTAGACTGTGGGGTTTTTGTTACTGTTTTTGAATTTGATGGACCAACTCTTAGCAGAAGAGATAAACTGAGCAGAAAGTGACAAATCACCAAATAACTACTCATTTAAAGGCCAAGCAGCATAAATATAAATGTGACTCCTGAATCTCTGTGAGAAGAAATAGAAGTGAAAGTGAAGGACCAGCAGACTGCATTTATGGCTCCCTTCTTCACAAAGCCACTTAGACCCCTGAGATAATCTATCTTTCAGTACTCTAGCATTCTGATCTAGTTGTCTACAAAGTGGGGACTAGGAGTCCACTAAGGGTCTTGGCTTGACTTGTGTCAGTCAGAGGGGAGGAAGCACCCTATTCTCATGTGAGCCAATCATGGGCCTACTTTCAACACAAACACACTTAACTTCATCATTACAGGCTAATGCTTCCCCATTGTATTCCTTCTCACCTCTGTGCAAGAACCAAACTTTACCCCTTAGGGTAAAGTTTACCCTTAGGGTGGCCTGGGCAAATCACTTAACCTCTTAGAATCGATATGGCAGAGAAGGTGCTGACCCTCCCTGGTAGAAGTTTCTCACAAGGAAATACATCCAGAGATAAAGGGGAAATATCTGACCAATTTTTTTTTTTAAATGAACACCTCTATTAGATTTATATGTAATATATGTATACAAATATACATACATATGTGTACATAGCTGTATATTATTGTTTGTCTTTCATTTTCAAAGAGGCCTAGAGACATCAAGTTAAGATGTCTTAACTTGCATGGTAATTGGATTTAAGTGAGGCAGAGTTGCACAAAGTCGTCAGCCTCACCCTCTCTTCTAGATCCATTAAAGTCTGGTGGCAAGACAAAAGTCAGGACAACTGGAGATGGCTCAGGATGCAGTGGGAGACCTTGGCATCTTTGATGTTTGACCAAGCTCTAAGTGTTCCACAGCACCTGCTTCAGTTGCCTTCATGGCCTTTGGAACAAATTGTTTTCATCTGCCCATTCTGCTAGAGGAAGTCTTCATATGTTGCAAGTAGACATCACCCTGACTCACTGGTGGGTTTGAGGACTATCAGTTACCTTCAACCTAATTTAGCCCATCTACTGAAATGGTTTTGCTGGGATGTGGCCACTGTGCATACTAGAGATTCTTGGAGTCACAGTTAAGGGTTGGGTGAGAGGTGAACACCAAAATATATGGGGTATTCAGGGAAGGCTGGTATCTCTGGTGTCAGAGCTTGCAGAGCCCTTTACAGGGTTCCTCATCCACCTCTGGTGTTCACCTTTACCCAACTCTAACCTGTATGTGTCTGTATAAGATATATGCATCATGTGTGTCTGTAATATATATGCATAAACATACATGTACACACAATTAATTTTTAATCATTGATATATATATATGCATCCATATATATGGATGTATATATAAGATATATGTACTATGTGCCTATGTTCATATCTTCATATGTGTAAACATATATATGCACACATAAACTAAGGTCTTCTTGTCTTTTTGCTCATAATCTGATGTTCTTTTCACTTTATTATGATACCACTGCAAATGATCAAATATATGTATTATGTGTGAAGGCACATAATACATATGTGTATATATAAAATATATGTATTGTGCACACACACAATATATATCTTACCTATACAATGCTTTATGTATAAATGTACCTATATGTATAAATACATATGCAGTCACCATACATATATATGATCATAGATACATATTTGTGCATATAAGATATGTGTATTATGTGTAAGTACATGTGTATACATAAATGTCTATGTGTATACCTATACATAATCTAAGTTATCCTTGTCTTTTTGCTCATAATCTGAGGTTCTTTTCATTCAATTACAATACTACTCCAAATGATCAAATATATGTATATACATATATAATACATATATATAATATACCCACACATAATACATTTATCTTATAGACACATGTTTCTGTACATGGGTACACATATATGTATAAGCATGTATGCACACATGCTATATCTGATCGTTGATATATATGCATCACATAATACGTATTATATACACATACATGCATATATACACACATAATATACATATCTTACATATATACACACATATAGGATGTAAGCTCCTTAAGAGCAGGGACTATACACACACACACACACACACACACACACACACACACACATCTTATATACAGATACAGAATAGAAGCTCCTTAAGAGCAGAGATGATTTATTTTGTAGGATTAACAATTCATACAGTTCCTGGTATTTCACACAATGCCTGGCATACATTAGGTGCTTATTAAATGTTGATTGCAAAAACTAATGATAACATGTAAATGGGATAATAATGCTACCTACCTTATAGAGTTTGTGAGAATCAAATGAAATAATATATGTAAAATGTTTAGCAAACTTAAAAATTGATTAATTAGCATGAAATCACATTCATCATCATCATCATTATTATAATCATTGTCATCATCATCCCATCCCCCCAGGCCCTATATAATCATCAGACTCCTTGTACCATCCAGTGGTTTAGACAGTATTTGAAGAGAAGTTATTGCTAGAGGTGCAGCCCCCAACATTCCAGGGAACTCCTTCATACCTGGGAACCTAACAGACCTCCCTCCTTTTGGAGACTGAATTCCCTGTAGAAGGAAATTAACTTGGACACTCATAGACAGGCAACCTCCTCATTGAATCTACACTGTTCAAATAACTCTTGGCTATATTTCTGAACATTTGGTCTGAGAACTCTGTGTTGGGGTGTGTGTCCCAGTTTGCTTACAATTAAAATTTTATTTCCATAAGAATCAAGGGGAGAGCACAAGGAAATATATAAAAAGAAAAAAAAATCCAAATATTTAACAGCATGGAGAAACAGCTGACAGGGTCATGCTTTAAAATGATAGTAATGATAAGCATCATCATCAATCTAGCCTTTAGAATTGAGTCGTGGGAACTGGTAAGTGCACCATGGGACCAGGAATGTGGGAGCCTTCATTTATAACAAGGCTCTATCCCAGTCATCCCTAGCTTCTCATCCCCTCCACCACATTTTGAGATTGCCAATAGTTCAAGGCCACTTGATACTTCTTCAGATGGAAGGGGTTTTAAGAACTCCTACCATGAATATACATGGCACCCCTCCCCAAATTTGCTGTTTCTCAGTCTGCCAGGATAAGCCACTGTCTCTCCTACAGATGGGACCAGGAACTTGGGATCCAGGAATTCTTGTCTCAGATTGGGTGGATAAGAGCATGAAGAGCTGCAAGAGGACCTCTGCCCCCAGGCAGCCATTATTATCTGGCTCCCTGGGGGCAGGTTGGGTGGGGTGTACAAACTTTTTCTTTTTTTAAAGTAATTTATTTATTTTTAGTTTTCAACTTTCACTTCAGTAAGCTTTTGAGTTTTAAATATTCTCTCCCTCCATCTTCTTCCCTCTCCCTAAGAGAGTGTGCAATCTGATATTGGCTCTACTTCTACATTCATATTAAGCATATTTTCACATTAGTCATGATGTAGAGAAGAATTAAAACTAATGGGAGGAACCAAGAGAAAGAAGAAACAAAACAACAAAAGAAAAGGAGAGCAAATAGTATGCTTCCATCTGCATTCAGACGTCATAGTTTTTTTTCTCTGGATGTGGATAGCATTTTCCATCATGAGTCTTTTGGAAATGACTTAGATCCTTGCATTACTGAGAAGAGCTAAGTCTATCTAAGTCAGTCATCCCACAATGCAGATGTTTCCGTGTACAATGCTCTCCTGGTTCTGCTCATTGCATTTAGCATCAGTTCATGTAAGTCTTTCCAGGTTTTTCTGAAGTCCATTTGCTTATCATTTCTTATAGCACAATAGTATTCCATTACATTAACATACACAACTTGTTCAGCCATTCTCCAATTGATGGGCATCTCCTCAATTTCCAATTCTTTGCCACCACAAAAAGAGCTGCTATCAATATTTTTGTACATGTGGGTCCTTTTCCCATTTTTATGATCTCTTTGGGATACAGATGTAGAAGTGGTATTGCTGGGTCAAAGAGTCTGCACAATTTTATAGCCGTTTGGGCATAGTTCCAAATTGCTTTCCAAAATGGTTGGATCAGTTCACAACTCCACCAATAATGCATTAGTGTTCCAATTTTCCCATATCTTCTCTAACTTTCATCATTTTTCTGTTTTGTCATGTTGGCCAATCTGATAGGTGTGATGTTGTACCTCAGAGTTGTTTTAATTTGCATTTCTCTAATCAATAGTGATTTAGAGCATTTTTTGTGTGACTATAGATAGCTTTAATTTCTTCCTCTGAAAACTGCCTGTTCATATGCTTTGACCATTTATCAACTGGGGAATGACTTATCTTCTTATAAATTTGACTCACTTCTCTATATATTTTAGAAATGAGACCTTTATCAGAGACACTGGCTGTAAAAATTGTTTCCCAGCTTTCTGCTTCCCTTCAAATCTTGGTTGCATTGGCTTTGTTTATGCAAAAACTTTTCAATTTAATGTAATCAAAGTCATTTATTTTGCATTTCATAATGTTCTCTATCTCTTGTTTGGTCATAAATTCTTCCCTTCTCCACAGATCTAATAGGTAAACTATTCCTTGCTGTCCTAGGTTGCTTATAGTATTAGTTTTTGTATCTAAATGACATACCATTTTGACTTTATCTTAGTATAGGATGAAAGATGTTAGTCTATACCTAATTTCTGCCGTACTATTTTCCAGTTTCCCCAGCAGTTTTTGTTAAATAGTGAGTTCTTATCCCAGAAGCTAGAGTCTTTGGAATTATCAAATAGCAGATTAGCATAGTCATTGACTGTTGTGTCTTGCATACTTAACCTATTCCACTAATACCACTCTATTTCTTAGCCAGTATCAAATAGTTTTGATGATTGCTGCTTTATAATACAATTTGAGATTTGGTACAGCTAGGCTACCTTCTTTTGCATTTTTTTTTCAGTAGTTCCCTTGATATTCTGGACCTTTTGTTCTTCTGGATGAATTTTGTTGTTTTTTTTTTTTTTTTTAGCTCTATAAAATAATTTTAATTTTATTGATATGGCACTGAAAAGGTGAATTAATTTAGGTAGAATTGTCATTTTTATTATATTAGCTTGGCCTACCCATGAACAACTGATATTTTCCCAATTATTTAGATCTGACTTTATTTGTGTGAAAAGTGTTTTGTAATTGTGTTCTTATAGTTGCCAAGTTTGTTTTGGCAAGTAGACTCCCAAATATTTTTACAATGTCTACAGTGACTTTAAATGGAATTTTTCTTTCTATCTGTTGCTGTTGGGTTTTGTTAGTAATATATAGAAATGTCAATGATTTGTATGGGTTTATTTTATATCCTACAACTTTGCTAAATTTGTTTATTATTTCAGCAATTGTTTTTTTACTTGACTCTCTAGGATTCTCTAAGTATACCATCATATCATCTGCAAAGAGTGATAGCTTTGTTTCTTCTTTGCCTATTCTAATTTCTTCAATTTCTTTTTCTTCTCTTATTGCTAAAGCTAACATTTCTAGTACAATATTGAATAATAGTGGTGATAATGGACATCCCTGCTTAACCCCTGATCTTATTGGAAATGCTTCTAGCTTATCTCCATCACATATAATGCTTACTGATGGTTTTAGATAGATGTTACCTATCATTTTAAGGAAGACTCCATTCAGTCCTATGCTCTGTAGTTTTTTTAATAGGAATAGGTGTTGTATTTTGTCAAATGCTTTTTCTGCATCTATTGAGATAATTATATGATTTCTGTTAGTTTTGTTGTTGATATGGTCAATTATGCTGATAGTTTTCCTAATATTGAACCAGCCCTGCATTCCTGGTATAAATCTTATCTGGTAATAGTGTATTATCCTTGAGATAAGTTGCTGCAAAACTTTTTCATTTTTGAGGAACCCAGGTCCACTCTCAGCTCTGCTACCCTATGGCCTGGCTGTTTGGGACTCATGTTCAGGTCTGCAAGGAAGATATACTTTTATAAGTTAGAATAAAAGAAGTGGTTTAGATCCAAATCACTGAGACTCAATCACTCTCCCTCAATGAGATATTAATGTGATGACAAGCACTAGTGAATATGTCTACACCATTCAAATCAATCAAAGTTGCAAACCAAAGCTCTTCCAGAGTCTAAGCTCATAAATTTTATCAGTGGATTCCCCTCTCAGTTCATTATGTAATACTTGCACCAACTGCCTTATAGGTCTGTTAAAAAAAAATCAACATTCATCAAATACATACTATGAAGTTCTAGGGAGTGGAAATACAAAGAAAAACATGTGTGACAGGCTCTATGTTCTTAAGAAGGAAGTCTCCAAGAAGTCCACTTAGTAGAAAAGAAGAAAAAGAAATGTGAAGTCACAGATTCCGTTGTCACTTCTTTGGCTACCCCATCAACATTATTGGTACTACCTGATCTAAGATAAGGTATATGTAAATCTATGATATGTCTATTATAAAAACAGATCAAGGACTTTATATCTTCCTGGGACTACTCATTTTCTACTAAGTTTTCCTTCTACTGTTAAACCACTAGGTATGGGGGGGGTGGTATGTGGGAAAATTATCTTTGATGTTTCACTCAGTAGTTCATGACTGTTTTCCTTGTGGGACTGTTGTAAGCAAAGCACTTTGTAGACCTTAAAGTGCTTTATAAATGTGAGTTATTATTCCCAACTCTGTACCTTTACTCATGCCACTACCAGCACTGCTCTGATATGCTTTCTCCCAACCTTTCTACCTACTTACTTGAATCCTAGACATTCTTTAAAGTGCATCTCAAATCCCATGTCCTCCATGAAGCCTTTCTTGATTGTTTCAGCCCCCAGGAACTCCCCCACCTTTTTTTTTCTGAACTCCAATGGCTTTTATATTTTCTGATCAGTCATTACTTCTCACATAATGTCTTGTTACTTATCTCTTTTTGTATATATGGCATCTCCCTCAGCTAGATTATAAACTCTGTCCCTGTTGTTGCTATTTTGAGGTTACTATCTATAGAAAAGCAAGCCAGCCAACAATGCTAAAAGCAAGAAGCCTTTAATACGGATTCATTTTACATCACACGTGGGAAAATGTTTAAGGTTTGACACCCAGGGACATGAAAAAGAGCAAAGAGAAGAGGGGGCAAAGTTATCCAGGTATCATTGCTGCTGGAATGACTAGATATAATCATATTTCTGAAGAGTCAGAATGTAAATAGTCTGTCAATTAACAAAAAGTTTTATTGATGTTTTCTGTTTCTTGTATGACTTTATTTATCCCAAGCATCCTTCTTCCCTCCCACAAAGCCATCACTTATAACAAATAGTATCTTTTAAAGAGGAAAAAAAATGAACACAACTGATCAATACATTGATAAAGTCTGAAAACATGTACAATGTATAACACCTATGGACCTCCCACATCCATAAAGAAGTGTTGAGGGTGTCTTCTCATAACTCTTCATCTGAGTCTTGCTTAATCTTTATAATTTTGTTGCATTCCTTCACTTTTGATTTTTTGGTGTGTGGTTGCTCTTTCCATTTACATTGTTGCAGTAACTGTATATATTGTTTTCTTGACTCTGCTCATTTTACTCAGCATCAATTCATTTGAATCTTTCTATGCTTCTCCATATTCGTCACACACACCATTTATTATAGCATAATAATATTCCATTACATTCATGTATCACAATTTATTTAGCCATTCCCTAATTGATGGGCACCTACTTTGTTTCCAATTCTTAATTATCACAAAAAATACAGCTATAAATATTTTGGTGTCTGTGGGGACCTTTTTCTTATTGATATCTTCCTTGTAGCATAAGCCCAGTAATGGAGTTTCTGGTTGAAAGTAGATGGACATTTTATTCACTTTATTTGCATAATTCTAAATTGTTTTCCAAATTGGTTGTACCATTTCACAGTTCTATCAACAATGTATTAATGTGTCTACCACCCCACAACTTCTCCATTGGTCATTTGCCATTTTTTTTTTTTGGTCATCTTTGCCAATTTGTGAAGTATCAGGTAAAACTTTAGGATTGTTTTGATTTGTACTTCTCTTACTATGAGTGATTTGGAGCATTCTTTTACATGGCTGTTGATGGTTTACAATTCTTCTTTTGAGAATTGTTTGTTCATATCTTAATCTATTAGGGAATAGTTATGAGTCATAGATTTTCTCTGTGCAGAAGCTCTCCAGTTACATGTAATCAAAGTTATCTATTTTATCTTTGGTAATTGCCTCTATCTCTTGTTTGGCTAAGAACATGTCTCCTACACATAGCTGTGAGAAGTATGTGATCTATCATTCTTCTAATTTTTTAAAAAAATTAATTAATTTATTTTTAGTTTTCACCATTCACTTCCATAAAATTTTGAGTTTTAAATTTTCTCCTCCTCTCTCCCCACCTCCCTCCCTAAGACAGTGTGCAATCTGATATAGGTTCTACATATACATTCCTATTAAATATATTTTCTCTCCTAACTTTTTTAATAGTCTGATCTTTAATGTTAAGGTCATGAATCTATTTAGAATGTATTGTGGAATATGGTATAATATGTTGATCTAAGCCAAACTTCTGCCAAATTTCTTTTTAGTTTTTCCAGCAGTTTTTATCAAATAAGGAGTTTTTCCCCCCTAGGTAATTTATGTTTTCCACTTTATCAAACATTGAGTTATTAAATTTCATGGTTTCTCATTCTCCAGTACCACCTCTGTTCCATTGACCTATCTCCCTACTCTTTAACTAATATGATGATTTTGATATTTCCTGCTTTATCATATAGCTTGAGGTTTGGAATTACAATTCTTCCTCCATCTCCATGTCTTTTCATCATCTCCCTTGATATTCTAGATCTTCTGTTTTTACAAATGAATCTTGTTATTATTTTATCAAGTTCTATAAAGTATCCCCTTGGTAATTTGATTGGGAGAGCATTAAGTGTAAATTAACTTTGTTAGTATTATGACTTTTATTAAATTGGTATGTCCTGGTAATTAGCATTGAACATTTCTCCACATATTTAAGTTATTCTTTATTTCTTTAAGGAACACTTTGTAATTAAATCTATACAAGTCTTTTGTGTGCTTTAGTAGGCCATTCCCCACATATTCTATGCATTTTGCTGTTATTATTTGGAATCATATTTCCCTCTCTATTACCGCTTCTTGTGTTTTGTTATTATTGTATAGAAATGCTGATGATTTTTGAGGATTTATTTTATAACCTGAAACTTTGCTGAAGCAGTTGTCTTAGTATTTTTGTTGATTCCTTAGAATTTTCTAAGTATCCCATCACGTCATCAGCAATAGGAATAGCTGTCTCCTCTTTTCTTAGCTTTATGTTTTCAATTTTTCTCTCTTCTCTTGTGGCTGTTACTACCATTTCCAGAACCATGTTAAAGTCAACTAGCATTTATTAAGCTCCTATTGTGTTCCAGGAACTGTGCTAAATACTAGGGAAACAAAGAAAGGCAACAAAACAAAACAACAAAACCCAAACCCAGTCCCTACTCTCAAGGAGCTCACAGTCTGATGGGGAAAACAATACATAAACAACTATGTACAAACAATATAATATCCAGGACTTAGATGAAATGATCTTGTAGCGATGTTGGGGGGAGGAAGGGGATGTGATTAATGACCTGCCCAGTTAGTGTGGATATGCCTGGGGCAGTTACTCAAAATAAGTTTTCTCTATCCCATTTTGAAGCATTTCTAGGCCCCATGACTTTTGTTTGTGTGTTTGTTTGTTTTTGTTTTTGTTTTTGTTTTGCTAGGCAATGAGGTTAAGTGACTTGCCCAGAGTCACACAGCTAGTGAGTGTTATGTGTCTGAAGCCGGATTTGAGCTCAGGTCCTCCTGACTCCAGGGCCTGTGCTCCAAAATAAGCTTTCTCAATGATACAGATGGAGGCCAGCTTTACTAATGGAAATGAAAGGTCCTATTTATGTGAGTCTGATTGGATTTCCACTTTGACATTATAGACTGGAAGGTAACGCTTAGCTAAGAAGATTTAAGGTTCCAAGACCAACAGAAAAGGGGGAGGTTGGGAAGGAGAGGGTACTAGGCAGGAGGAGAAGGTACCTGTTGTACAGATATTCTGGCCCATGAATGGCTAATCATAGTTTTCTAGGCTACCTCATTCTTATTGAGGCTAGGGGCATTGTCTCACATATTTTTGTGTTCCCTGGAACATGAAGCCTTGTGCACAGAAACTTTTCAATATATAGACTGATTATTTGAGAGTATAAATATTAATGTGTCTTGATGCAAAGTGGGGCATGAGGCTGAGAGGTGAGATAGGGTAGGAAAAGGGAGAAGGGGAAATAAGCCATTCCCTCTTTGCAAATTCACAGGTATGTCATAGTTTGGCAAAATGGGGGAACCTTTCACTGCTGATATACAAGAATTAATATTCCTGATAAAAGAGAGCAGTCTGTTAACCTTTTCTGTTGTGAGATCAAACTCAATATATTTATTGCCTTTCTTTCACGGGCAATATGGTATATTATAGCTGTCCACTTCCTATGGAATACAGTCAAATGTCATTAAACCATAAAGGATATGTGCCCTTAGATTTTTTCTCAGTCATATCTCCATATATATTTTACATATAAATTGACAGCTCAGTAAAATAGATTCAACATAAATAATGCCGTGCTATTTTGGAATTTTTTTTCTTCTTAAAAATCATGCACTGGCATTTAGGAATTCTGAAGTTTAAAGTTTATTTATTGCTTTGAAGGAGTTGCTAGGCGAAAGGGACTTAGAAATAAAAAAGAAAAGGAAAAAAGAAAAGAAACGAAAGGCCTGACTCCAAATGCAAAAGGAGCAATATTTTACAAATCCTGCCTGAATGTTGGTAGTAACAAATTTAATTTGAGGCAGCAGTGGCGTAATTTTCTGTAGCTTTGGCACTAGACTTGGCTCATTAAAGAAGTTGTGTAGTATCTTAATGCAGAAACAGTTTTGAACAGCTCCATCAATGTATTAATGGCAAGACTCCTCTGAAACCCTTCCCACCTCCCCTCCCCCAACAAACTCTGCCTCCCTCTTCTGAGATTTTTCCCATGAAACCCTGAAATTCCACTGCCGTCTCAGAGTGAGCTGGAAGGCTTTATTTTGTGGATGATTACAAGAAGACAAGCATTTGGTGTTTGTAAGTTTCTGTATACTTAATTGCTTTTCCAACATGATCTTTATTTGGTAGCAGAACCGGGGGCATAGACAGATGATGCAATTTGTCCGAGACTCCATGGCCAGTGTCTGGACTGGCAACAGAACCCATGTTTCCTAGTGCCTATTGCAGAGTCTGTGATTAGATCACATTCCATGCCAAGTGAACTTAGAATGGAAAGATTGTCCTGCTCTTGTATATGAAAGAATCTTGTGTGTGTGGGGGGTGGTCTTTCTTGCTGCCTCCTTTAGAATTGTTTCACTAGCCTCTAGGCGGTATGTAGGATTCTCAATCATCATCCTCAGCCTCTCAATCCTGACCATTTCAATAAAAAATTTCAAAAATGTTTCAGTCTGCTTTAAATTCTTGGTAAAATCTTTCCCTATGAAAAGGAGGGGATTTGAAATTACTCTGCCATTCATTTCAAGTGGAAGATAAATCTTTGATGTTCAGATATTCATAGATTCATATGATATTAGAGTTGAAAGGGGCCTTAGAAATGATCTAGTCTTGTGCCTTCATTTTATAGAAGATATATGATTGATATTGAAAGGTTAAATGACTTACTCAAAGTCACACAACTAGTCAACAGTTGAGCTAAGAATCAAACTCAGGCCATGATGACTCTAAGGTCATTCATTCCTCAATGTAATACTACCTTCTTAATCAGCACTTGAAAAGATTATAGGGTGGTATTTTTAATGAAAAGAAAATTATATTGGGAGTTAGAGGGTCTGGGCCCAGTTCAGATGCTACCACTATCTATGTAGCCTTTGACAAGGTCCTGATTGTCTTTGAACCTCAGTTCCCTTTTGTGGAAAAATACTTTGTTCAGGAGTAAGTGATCTTGAAAATCCCTTTCATCAATCTGAGTCTATAAAAATTTTGCAATTCACACCCACACATAGTATTCGGAAATAGAAATGATTCCTGATCATCTTATAAAGTCAGAATCCAGAGAGATCACTGGAACTTAAAACCTCCTTTCACCATCTTGCTGTTGGTGAAAGGAAATTCCAAGCTGACTACTGGGAAGGAACTCAAGCCAGAAGTTCTTTCACAAAGGCTTAGTCCTGGCTTCTGCCCATATTACTGCCAGTGGTCTGGCTCAAGGCCATGGGGTTGAAGCACAGTTTTTCTCTGTGAGAGCAGTAGACTTTAACTCTCTTATATTGTGAGAAGGAAACTGTGTTTTTAGACAGAGGCAGGGGCAGTGAACTGGCCAGGCCAGTGATGAAGCCTGAGGGGAAGAGAAAGTAAAATTAGGAGATAGGGCTGTCCTGCACTTAGCAAACAGCAGACAGGCAACCAAGAGTAACAAAAGGCAGGCCCTTACGCGTACTTGTTTCTCAAATACTTTGATTAGAGGCAGTGTGATATAGTGACCAGAGTGCTGGATGTTGAGTCAGGAGAACCTGGGTTTCAGTTTTGTGCCAGATACTCATTAGCTGTGTGGCTGTGGGAAAAACAATTAACCTCTGTCCTCATCTAGAAAATGAGGTGGTTGGACTTCATAACCTTTATGGT
Source organism: Vombatus ursinus (assembly GCF_900497805.2). NCBI lineage: Eukaryota > Metazoa > Chordata > Mammalia > Diprotodontia > Vombatidae > Vombatus > Vombatus ursinus. The sequence goes on along the minus strand of NW_020946557.1, from coordinate 3,358,454 downwards.
TCCTTCCAGCTCTGAATCTATGATTGTATGGTCAATGATTCCTTCTCCTACATCACTAAGCACAGCTCACTCCTGAAAGTTTATCCGATTTAAATATTTTTCTTTCTCAAGACCTCACATAGGTAAGAAATGAAGAAAATTCATTCATTCATCCATTCCTGAAGTGTTAGTGTCTTCTATGTGTACTATGCTTGGGATATTGAGCCAAAAGCCTATGTGCGCTTAGGGTTTGGAGGTTATAATGTGTACACAGATAAGTGTAACGAGGGTTTGGCACATGCCCAGACCACCTAAAATGGCAGCACCCATGCTGGAGCCTCTATGCTGGAGACCCTTGGGACCATCTCCTGGGAGATAGAGAGACCAATGAATAACGGGACATTCTGAGTTGGCTTGTCATATTGTTGGAAGTAGCCTCTTTTCATTGACTATGTAGCTGGAATGGCCTACATCTTTAAATCTATCTGAATGAGGTACAGTCTCTCTCTCTCTCCCTCTCTCTCTCTCTCTCTCTTTCTTTCTCTCTCTCTCTCTCTCTCTCTCTCCCTTTCTTTTTCCTCTAGATTCCAGAGTGAAGGACGTATTCACTCACAGCAAGGATGCCAGACAGTTAAGTAGCAAAGGAAGGGCCTGAGGGTCGGGTCGCCTTCCTCTCCTTTCAGGTCCTGTAGAAGTGGACATAAGGAGGGCAAATATTCTAGGGGAGTATTGGAGATAGACACTGAAAATACCAAGGGTCTGGAGGTGGAGTATTTTGCATCCAGACTTCTGACCTTTGTGTGACACTGCCTTCTATGTATAGCAGGTTGGACAAGATGACCCCTGAGATACTCTTGTTCCAATGTGTGATAATCACTATTCTAGGTGATTTTCTGGTATTTAATATTAAACTACATTTTCACCTTGTGCCACGTGAGTCAGTCTGGAGTTCTCCTTCATCTTTCATTGTGCTGAAAGCCCTTGGAGACTGTCTTTATTTATCTTCTTAATCCAAATGCTGAAGAAATATAACAAGGCCCTGGATCATACTGAGGCTAGATTCAGGAGAAGAAAGGAGACAGGATAGCCAGTTACCAGACTGTGAGTTACAGTAAAGTGTCAAACAGTTCCTGCCTGTTGCCGTCTTCCCACTGCTGCTAAGAAGACAAGGAAACAGGGCTTTTGCTATGAAAGACCTTATATTAGCCTATTATCTGCTTTGCATAACCAGGAACCTCTTGATTCCATTCTATTATACTGCAGCTAGGGAAATATTTATGAAGGAACAGAAATCTAGCCAGTGTTGCATTTTGGGGAGATTAGGGGCAAATATCGGGACACAGCCTACTGAGAGCATTACTTTATTTGATGTGATATTTCAAGGGCCAAGAAACTATGGCCCTTCATAATATGGCCCCTTCCTACATTTCCAGTTTTCTTACAACTTCTTCTCCTTCAAATTCTTCTATGATCCAATGACACTGGTCTCCTTGCTGTACCTCCCACATGACACTTCCATCTCTAGGCTCAGAGCATTTTTTTGGGGGGGGGGGAGTTAGGTAATGTGGTTAAGTGACTTGCCCAGGGTCATAGAGCTAGTAAATGTTATGTGTCTGAGGGTGGTTTTGAACTCTGGTCCTTCAGATTCCAAGGCCAGAGCTCCAGGAAAAAGAGAAAGAGAGACAGAGAGAGACAGACAGACAGACAGACAGACTGTGCCTCATTCAGAGAGATTTAAAGATGTAGGCCATTCCAGCTACATAGTCAATGAAAAGAGGCTACTCCCAACAATATGACAGGCCAACTCAGAATGTCCCCTTATTCATTGGTCTCTCTGTGTCCCAGGAGATGGTCCCAAGGGTCTCCAGCATAGAGCCTCCAGTATGGGTACGCCACCTAGCTGCCCCTCAGAGCATTTTTGCTGACTAGATTCCATGCCTGAGATTTCTTCTCACCTCTGTCTCCTGGTTTCCCTGGCTTCCTCCATGTCTCAGCTAAAGTTCCACCTTCTACAAGAAACCTTTCTCAGCCCTCCTTAATCTTAACACCTTCTCTCTGAGACTCCCTCCCTGCACCCCGCCCATCTCCCACTTATCCAGTATGTATCTTGTTTGCACGTAATTGTTGTATATTGTGTCTCCAATTAGACTATGAGATACTTGAGTGTGGGGATTTTTTTTTATCTTTGTTTCCTCAATGTTTAGCACAGTGCCTGGCACATAGTAAGCTCTTAATAATTGCTAGTTTATTGAATGTTTTGGTTACCCTCAGGTATAATCATCCTACCCACTCCAACCTCCCCTTGCAAAAAACTCTGAGATACTTTCCAAGTTTGTTTTGCCTCACGAGCAGGAATCAAGACGGCTGTAAGGTGGTACAGAAATATTCAATAACAACCAGTTGCTAAAATGTCTGTATTTCATTTAATATTTCCTTCATTCCTTTTCCTGTGTTACCACTTCCTGATTCTGTTTTCTGTTCCTCTGTGTCTCACCTTACCTGGTGAAGTGTTTGTGTGTGTGTGTGTGTGTGTGTGTGTGTGTGTGTGTGTGTTCCCAACAAATAAAGAATGATTTATCATATCCATGTTATAGACATCCATAAAATCAATCATTCAATCACTAGTTTTTACCATCTTCCATCCAATGTGTTAAGTTCTGGACATACAAAGAAAGACAAAAAAAAATCCCTACCCTCAAGTAGCTTACATTCTAAGGGCAGAGTCAACATGTAAATAAATAGGTACATAAAAGATACTTATAGCATAGATGGAAGGAAATCTTGAATGGGAAAGAGACATTGGTTGGGGATGGTGGGGAGAGGCATCCATAAGGAGGTAGTACTTGTTAGTATGGAATGTCATGATGGTCTGTAACATACAATGGTATCTCTAGTGATTATTAACTTTGGACAGATAGGTCTTCGATTAAATGATGGAATGTCCTATATCAGGATGGATTCAAAACAGTAAGAGTGATCTGAGTCTAAAATCAAATGGTAGGGATAAGAGTTCTGGATCAGGTGGGAGAAATAGTGCAGTCCTGAACAGGGTGACATCTTTTTCAAAGGCTTATAGTCCAATTTGCTTCTTTTACAGATGGGGAAACTGAAGCCCAGAGAAGGTAAATGATTTACCCAAGATCACATAGGTAATAACCAGTAGAGTTAGGATTCAAACCCAGGTACTCTGAGTTTAGACCTAGATCTAAACTAAACCATGATGCCTCTCTAAGTAGGGGATTTTTCGTGGTAATTTCCCTGTCTCTGGTATACTTGCCATTATTCAGTCTGGAAAAAAAAACCAATCTGGAGAAAATTTAGAATTAACTCATATCTAGGTATTTAGTGACTCACCGTGTTAATAGGTATAGGCAATGAAGATCCCTGATTCCCTCTGTTTCTAATACTTTATTAGGAAATTACCTTTTTTTTTTAAATCCTGGTACACAAGATCATAGATTTAAAGTTAGACATGCCCTTGGATATTATCTTGTCCTCCAATCTCATTTTTGGATGCTTGGATCATAGATTTAGAGCTGGAAGGGATCCTGAGAGGTCATGTAGTCCAACCCTCCCATTTTATGGCTGAAGACACTGAGGCCCAGAGAGGTTGCGACTGATCTAATGCTGCATAGGCGAACCTGAGATCTGAACCTGGATAAACTGAATTCAAATCCAACACTCCATCTCACCATGATGACTGACTTCACAACCTCAGGCATTCATTTTTATCATTGTATTCCCCAGCACCAAGCATAATTCTGGACACATAATGGCTGCTTAAGAAATATTTGTTCAAGTGAATTTAATAAAGCAGTAAAACATTTAATTGGAATAGAAGTGAAGAAGAAAGAAGCATCAATCCATAAACAAGCTTTTATTAAAAGATTACTGTGTCTTAGGCACTGTGCTAAGCACTAGAGATACAGAGAAAATTAAAAAGCAAAACAAAACATGGTGCTTGCCCTCAAGGAACTCACATTCCGATAGGAGAAACAATTCAAGCAACTAAGTACATACAAGATGTGTGTGTGTGTGTGTGTGTGTGTGTGTGTGTGTGTGTGTGTACAATGTAAATGGGAATTAATCTCAGAGGGAAAACAGTAACAGTAGGAAGAAGGGGGGCCAGGAAAGACCACTTGCAAAAGGTAGGATGCTTTCCAGACACGGGAGACAGTCACTAAAAGGCACAGAGTTGGTAGATTGAGAGCTGTGTGTTAAAAATAGCAAATGGACCAGTGTCTCTGGATCATTTGATCATAGAATATATGGAGAGGAGTAAAATACAAGGAGACTTGGAAAGGTAGGAAGGGGACAGACTGTGAAGGGCTTTAAAAGTTAAACAGATGTTTTTCCTTTCTTGATTGTCTCTGTATTCATTCATTCTTTCATTTGTTTATTTATTAACATTCTTTTTTTCTTTTTAAATCTGAGTTCTAAATTTTCTCCAACAACAACACTTGGCAAAAGATTGGATATATAGGCTTAGTGAAAGTGACAGATTGAGGATGACGTCTAATTTGTGGGCCTAGTTGACTGGGAAGATGGTAGTGTCCTTGACTGTAATAGCAAAGATAGTAAAGGTTTTTTTTCAGGGGGGAAAGGAGTGGGGAGATAACAAGTTCTATTTAGCATATATTGACTTTGTGATGTCTATAAGACACTGAGTTTAAGATATCCAAGATGTGGTTGGTGATGTAAGACCGGAGCTCATGAGATAGATCAAAACTGGATAAATAGATCTGGGAAAAAGAGTCATAAAGATGACAGTTGAAACCCTGGGAGTTGATAGGATCACCAAACACGATAATATAGGGGGAGAAGAGTAGGGGGGCCAGTACAGAACCTTAGGAAATACCAAAAGTTAGTGGATGAGAACTGGAAGAAGATCTAGCAAAGAAGACTAAGGAGTAGTCAGTCAGGTAGGAGGAAAACCAGGAGAGGAAAGTGAAAAACCTAGAGAGCAGAAGATATCTGGAAATCCAAGACAGTGTCAAAGGCTTCAGAAAAGTCAAGAAGGGTGAGTATTAAGAAAAGATCTTCAGATTTTGCAAGAAAGAAGTCACTGGTAACGTTTGAGGGAAGAGCTTCAGTTGAATGATGAGGTCAGAAGCCAGATTACACAGGATTTAGAAGAGAATGAGAGGAGAGGAAGTGGAAGCACAGATCTAGACAACCTTTTCAAGGAGTTTGACCACAAAAGGAAGGAGAGATATAAGAGGTAGCTAAAAGGAATGGTCAGATCAAGTGAGCATTTTTTTTTATTTTTAAAGATGGAATGACCCGGGCTTCTTTGCAGGCAATGGGGATGCAGCAAGTACAAAGAGAGAGAGACTGAAATTAGTCAGGGAGTAGGGGCACCTAGGTTGCACAGTGACTTGGATTCAGGAAGATTCATCCTCATGAGTTCAAATCTGGCCTCAGACACTAGCTGTGTGACCCTAGGCGAGTCACTTAGTCCTGTTTGCTCAGTTTCTTCATCTGTAAAATGAGCTGGAGAAGGCAATGTCAAACCACTCCAGTCTCTTTGCCAAGAACACCCCAAATGGGGTCATGAAGAGTTGAACACGACTGAAACAACTCAACAACAATCAAGCCAACAGAAAGGAATCTCTGCTGTATTTCTGGACAAGTACAGCTTCTTTCTCCTTCTTCTTGGAGTATGCCGGGACTCAAGCTCCTCCAGACTCCGAGTTCCTGTAGGAAGGCATGGGCATGGTAACCTCTTGGACTGAAGATTTCACTGAAGGTCCCAGCCTCTTTCTAGGATTGCCTACTTTCCAAACATTTCTTCCCATATCAAAGCCTCTCCAGTCAATTCTTAGCTTAGTTTGCCTCAGGAATTACTCAACACTCACCCAACAAAACCCTCCTCCATCTCTTCCCAACCATGTGGCTTCCCAGAGCTCCCAGCTTGACTTGCCTTAGGCACTATTTATCATTCTTGCTTGTGGTACCCATTCATCAGTTTTTCCACAGCTAGAATATTTTTCCTCCTTTCTCTCTTTTGTGTGGTCATGAACTTAGCAGAGACCTCCATTCCTCTCCAGCTCCTTGGTAGGAAAATAAAACAAAACAAAAAAGCAAAAGCAAAAACAAACTGCTTCCAACAATTTCACCAAGAGAAGGGTTATAGTGTTCTTCTTTAATTACTTGGTGAGAAAAGCTTCTTTTCTATCCCCCCCAGTATACACAGTAAGTCTCTCTTTCTCCTAAGTAGGAATAAAGGAGGGAGCTGCACACAAGCCAAGCTTAAGCTCCAAGATGGGGCTGGCTATATACCTTTCTATCCATTTGTTTATTACCCTTGAAGCAAGAAATTCACTACCATCAGTAAAAATAAATTCCCCTTTTCAAGTATAAAATTCAATGAAGCTTTCCAAGGAGTTACTTTTTCCTTGGAATGGAAAAGGCCCTGGCATGTTCCTAGGGGTAACAACCTTTTAAAATGGGTAAGAAGAGCCAGCCCGGGAAATTGCATCATGGGGGTAAAGCACATGGGTGTTTTGTCTTGTCGGGGAAGATGGCAATTTTTCAGATTCTTTTCTCATGGCTCACTGTCTACTAAATACAATGCTGACTTTGAATGTGGGGAGGTGTGTATGAGGGGGGCAACTGTAAAATAACTGATAAGGTAAGTTCATTCATTCATTTATTAGCTATTTATTAAGCACCTACTGTATGTGCAAGGTCCCAGGGGAATATAAATGTGTATAGAACAAGATCCCTAACATTTACATAGTACTTAAAGGTTGACAAATAAATTTACGAAGATTAATTCATATTTATTATTATCTCCATTTTACAGATGAGGAAACCAAATTTGGTTAAGTTAAATGACATAATAGTCGTCACATGGCAAATATTAAAAGTGGGATTTAAACCCAGATATTTCATGACTTCAAGTCCAGTGCCCTTCTCACAGAGGACTTTTCCCCACAAGGATTAACAAGTACGGTCTGAGCACCTAATGCCTTTCTACCAGACTGAGCTTTTATTTTTTTCCTTTCCTTTTTTATTAGCTCTGCTGTTTTGACACCAAGTTTTTAAAAGGAGCCAGCACCACTGAGACTAACACAAATAGACTTTATGTCAGCGAAAGCTGGAGGCTGGAGGAATCCTGCCAACCTTAGCAACCTGTGTCTAAAGGTTATAGAAAATGTATTTGGAAAACAAGACCATTAGAGACCATTTCTGGAACAGGCCCTGATTTAGTGAGTTGTCCACACCATTAAGAGACAGCAGAATGTCCTGGGATGCTGGGGCAAGCGGCAGATTCTGGGGATCCTTAGCAACCTGTGAGCATGGTAGATAATTGGCTTTACTTGACTAATCATAAAGTCTGGTTGGTTATATAGGTGCCTTAAACTCAAATGGGCTATTTCTAATCCTGATCGCTAAGGAGTTACCTAATAAACAGGGAACTTTTTTTGTGAAAAGAACCTCTGTCCTCCAAGAGGGGAATATACACTCATACATAAAATTATGGGATCATCAGTCTAAATCTGGAAGAGATCTTATAGCTCATCTAGTCCAACTTTTTCATTTTATAGATGAGAAAATGGAGGTCTAGAGAGCCTACAAGATTATCCAAGGTCACACAAGTCACAAGGAATCCAGTAGGGATTCGAACCCAGTTTCTTGGACTCCAAATCCAGGGATATGTATACATATTTTTGATATGTACTGCAGTCACAGGATCATGGAATTTTAGAGGTTGAATAGACTTTCTAGGTCAGGGATGGGGAAGTTGTAGCCTCAAGGCCAAATGGTCCCATCCCTGTAATCTAGGTAATCTAGAAGTAATGAGGTATAATGGGGGAGGGGGAGGGGAAAGAAGAATTAGCATTGTTTTAGCAGTTAAAAGACCTATAGAGCTGAAGTTGGAGTCAGGAAGACCTGAGTTCAAATCCTTATTTAGATACTTATTTGCTGTGTTACTTTAAACAAATCACTTAAGTTTTACCAGGCTCAGTTTCCTCATCTGTAAAATAATTCCTATCATTTATATAATGTTTTAAGGTTTCCAAAGTGTTTTACTTATGTTAACTTATATGAACCTCATATGAGGCAGGTGCTATTATCATCCTTATTTTCCAGATGATTTCAGGTTCAGTGCTATAAGCCACCTAGCTAGGACTAAACGAGATAACATTATATAAAGTGCTTTGCAAACCCCAAAGTGTCATAAAAATACTAGCAATTATAATTGTTGCTGATATAACCTTGAATCTGCAATGTATTTACCTTGGGCAAGTCACAGAACCTCAATTTCCTCATTTGTTAAATGGGATTACAAATGCTGGCATTGCAGTATTGCTGTGGGAATCAAATAAGAAACTGTATGTGAAAAGATTCCATAGACTATGAAACATCTCTGATAGTTAAGATAAAGCTCTGTTTTTTGAACCAGTCTATCTCCAACAACCTTTCTAAGCCCTAGTCACATTTCAATTGTCTGTCCCTCTTGCCCTTCCTCTTCTATGGACCCCTTGATATCTGGATGTTCTAGTTCTAAAATTTTCCAGGCTCAAAACTCCCAAGTTCCTGGCTGATCACCACCCTCCTGTCTGTGATCTCTGAAGTGGGAAACCAATAAGACCAGCATGAGGGAGACCTCACTCCTCCCTACCACATTCCTGAGCTGTTCTGAAGCATGAAGTGAAGATGCCTCCACAAGCTTGGTGTAACTCAATCAATCTGGAGAGCAGCCTTTCACCTAACCTTGCTCCTGCTGGTATGGCCTGCAGGCCCTTGTGAGGAAAGCTTCCTGATAACATATTTAGTTGTATCTTTTCTTGTACTTTCCAGTACCTTTTGGAGGTATCACTTAGTGTGGAGACTCAATGTGCTACCCTTTTCCTTGCAATTTCCCTTGAGGGCAGAGACTATTTCTTTTTCCTTTTGTCTTATTCCCAGCCATTGGCACAATACCTGGCACATAATGGACACTTTATAAATCCTTGTTGGTTAATAGACTATTTCTGCCTTCTCAATAGTTAATAGTCAACGGATATTTATTAAGTTCCTACAATGTTCCAGGCACTTTGTAAGCACTGTGGGTACAAATACAAACAAAAAAGAAACATAGTACCTGCCCTCCAGGAGCTTACAATCTAATGGGTGAAGATAAAACACAAAAGGAGGCTGAAAAGGGGATGGGCAAAGGGGGAGGAGGAGGAGGAGAAGGAGGTTACTCACCTTGGGGACATGCTAGAGAAGTAAGTCAGAGAAATCCCAAAGTGGTACAGCCAGATAAGAAATTGAGGGGATGTCTGAGCTGAGCTCTCCCCTTAAATAGAGGTGTGGAGTTCCTGGCACCTCCCTCCAATCAGAGAGGAAGAGGGTAGTGATGAGGTATCTTCTTGGTTGTCTCAAGTTAAGCCTCATGGCCTTCGCATAAAGGCACCAAATTCAAGACTTTCAGTCTGCTTTCAGACTGAGTAGTAAAATGAATAGAGAGTTGTTTCAGACTCAGGAAGACAGGTTCAAATCTTGCCTCTGATATGTACTAGCTGTTTGACCTTTGGCAATTCACTGTCCTCTTAGCTTCCCGGGAAGATCCATAAGGGTATAAATTATAGAAGAGGTGCCAATCTGCAATGGTAGAGGAAATTTCCTCATGTGAAGTTTTCTCTACCAATGAAATTACTCTGATTTGGTTAAAAAATGCCTTGGCCACCTGAGTCTTCTGCAAAGTCTTTTTTTTTTTTTTCTTTTGTCTCACCAAAAGATCTCAGCAGCATGATGCGAATACAAAGGCTTATTATCACCTAGCCATGGGATCCTGGAGTTTAGAGTGGAAAGGGGCTTTGGGAATCATCTGGTCCAATACTTTGATTTTACAGTTGAGGTAAATGAAGTTCAGAAAATGAAGTCACACAGGGACAATGTAGCAAGCTGGGATTTAAGCCCAAGGTTTCTGCCTCTCACCCGTTCCAGTGCCCTTCTTATGATACTCAAGCGAGGTAACCAGATTTATTCAGACAGTGAGATAGCTGGAACTAACGCACTGACCAACCTCTTGATCTTTTAGCCCTGTACCCCTTCTGCCACATCACACTGCTGTAAGCCAGTGTGATTCCAGCAAGGGTAGATATAGCTCTAGGAGGAAGCAGCAGATATTTACACAAACAGTCCCAGAGAATGTATAAGTTTGCCTTCCAGGAGATCCATCACATCCCTCTGAGCAGCTTGGAATCCCATACATCTGGTCATGTCCACCCCCATACTCCTCAAGAGGCGATGACTGCCAAGGGAATGGAGCCAAGGAGGTTTCCGGACCTCAGTGCTATTCATATATATACAACAGCTCTTCCTGAATGCCAAACCTCTAGCATCTTAGACCTCATGGGTGCACAGTTGTGGAATTATGCCTAAGGATGTCTGGGCACTTGCAGAGTGTGTTTCCATTTCTAGAGGGGTGTCTGGGGCTCAGATAAAGTCTCATAAAGAAAGTGGCCAATAAAAATCAGAGACCACCACAAAAGGCACCATGGATGCCATCCATAATGGAAACCTGACTCCCAAGTCTGAATGCATGTGAACACAAGCCCAGCACATTCCAGAGTATAACGCAAATAGCACACAATTGACTGCAAATGTAAAGGTTCCAAGAGGTACATATTTTCTGCATGAAAATAAGGAGGCCATTCATGTCGCAAGAGTGGCTTGTGACTTTTTCTAGATTCACCTTTATTGCTGTTCCAAGCCTGGCTCTTTTATCTCAGGACTGCCAATGCAGGTAAGGCCTGGGCTGAAACAACTAAGCTTTGCCCTGATGGTTTTTGGAGGAAGTTGAGAATAAATAAGACTCTGGTCTTGCCCACACAAAGTATTGGGCAGTGATTTTCCCTGTAGGGTAGAAAGATAGAATAAGTTGAACTCCTTACATTCTCTCCCAGGACTCTACCCCTTTTACTTCCTTTTTCAAGCTAGGACCCCAGGATCTGTGTTTCTAGAAAGGCTATTACATTTCTCTGCTGCCTCTCCTCAGATGCCAAAGTGTAGTGAAAAGACAATCATTAGCCTTACTCACAAGGGGGATCAAACCACCAAGCAAGGTCTTCTGATATTTTATGGGAAAACGGCTCAGAATATATGACTTCTGTCTGAGTATGACCTTCCCTGGAGGGCTGGCAGAGAGGTGACTGCAGTAAATGGGCTCAGTGAAAGGACTCAGAATTTTGCTGACTTGCTATTATTGTGCTGGAAAAGTCAGGAAGGGGTGAAGTACCTTTGGGAATTTTGGTTAATGTCATAAAGCAGTTTTGTTCTCCCTTGCACGCATTCAGGCCAATGAATGGACGCTGCTCTGGCATTTTCCGTTCAACAGTTGGGGCCCTTCACAAAATGCTTTCATACTACAGCTCTTAGGTCAATTGAAGCAAGTTATAAGGATTCTCTATGATGATTACAATGGAGATTTTGTTTCTCTTAAAATCAACTAAATAAGTATCCAAAGAATGGGGACTATTTCTTAAGAGTCATTAACCCATGACACGCTTATACGAGGGCAAATGTGGTCAGCAAAGCAGCTTCTAACCGTGGGGAGCACATGGCCCTCATATTGGTGTGTTTGGTATTCAAAGTATCAAAATAGGGTCACAAATATTCTTTGGTATTCAAAGTATCAAAATAGGGTCACAAATATTCTTTCTCTCCATTTTTAATCCTCAAATTTGGATTTCAAGTCTAATGGGATATAATTAAATATTATGACTAAAGCACAGAGATTACTGCTTCTAGGTTTAATGAAGACTGAATGATCCATTTGGTCCATATCTTTTTCAAGAAACTAATTTAATTTATAAAAAACATTATAAGCATTTATTTTCTCTTTTTACCACCTCCTATTACCCTATTGAACAAAAAAATGAAGAAGAAAGAAAGAAAAAGAAGGCCCTTGTAACAATTATGCATAGTTAAATAAAATTCTGCATCTTGAGTTCCTCATCTCTTGGTTGGTTAGGAGGTAGAACAATCTTCTAGATCTATCTAATGAGGTAGATAATGGTCTCCTGGAAACATGATTTATTATTGCATAGACCAGAGTTCTTAAGTCTTTCTAAGTTGTTTTTCTTTGTAATGTTATCATTGTATAAATTGTTATAACTCTGTACCTTTTATAATTTCTCATGACTTACTATCATTCTATTCCATTCGTGTATTTTATTTAGCCATTTCCCAATTTAATGGGTACCCCTTAGTTTCTAGTTCTTTGCCACAAAAAAAATTGTTTCTAGAAATATCTGTATACATATAGGTCCTTTTCCTGTTTCTTTGATCTCTTTGAGGCAGAGGCCTGATAGTGGTATTACTGGGTCAAAATATACTGGTTTTGGGGCCATATTTTCAAATTACTTTCCAGAATGGTTGGGTATTTGAGTTATTTCTACTGACCCTAATTCTCTGTTCAAATGGCCTGAGTTCATTTAAACCAATAAAAATCATGGTTCATAACCTCTTGTCTCAAACCTCCTAACTTGGATGATGTAAGGTAAAAGAGGAATTTAATTCAGTTGAAAAAATATTTAATGGGCATTGTGTTAAATACTATGTATAAAAAATTCCAAAAAAAGGTTGACCTCCAAAATGTTCCTACCCTCACAGAATTTTTAATCTATGGAAAGATATGTTCATAGATATGTAAATATGTTCATAGATAAACATGCTCATAGATAAGCAAATGCAAGGTGATTTGAGAAAGGAAAGATAAATTCACAACTGGAGATACCAGGGAAGACTTCATAGTAGATTTCCTCTAGCACTTGAACCATGAAGAAATATAAGGATTGTGAAAGGTAAATATGAGGAAGGGACTGCTGGAAGATGATATGTCTAGTTCAGAGGTAGTTGGTAGTCCAGTATGACTGGAAAGTAAAATTCCTGAAGGGGAAAAATGTCAAAGAAGCCTAGAGTTAGCAGAGGGTATTGAATGCCCGACTGAGTAGTTTGTACTTTAACCAAATGGTTATAGGGACACAATTGTGATTTTTAATTAGTGTAGTCCTGTATTTTAGTACTTTAATTTGGCGTCTGGGGAGAGAATCAAGGCACTGAAACCATGTAGAAGGCTGCTTTTGAATCTCAGATACCTAAAATTTTAGTTACAAGAGGTCATAGGAGCCATTTCATCCAATCCATATTCACAATGGACTCTCACTACAACATACCCAATAACTGAACATACAGCTTGTGTTTGAAGATGACCAGGAACTCATCATCTCCTGAGGCAACCCACTACACTTTTGGATGGCTCTGTTGGAAAGATTTACTTCTCATTAAGCCTAAATCTGCCATTTTACAGGTTCCACTTGATGCTTGCCCCAAATTCTCACCTCTGGAGCCAAACAGAGCAAGAAGGCTGTTCAGTCGTTTTTCAGTCACGTCCAGCTCTTTCTGGCCCCATTTGGGGTTTTCTTGGCAAAGATAATGGACTGGTTTGCCATTTCCTTCTCCAGCTCATTTTACATATGGGGAAACTGAGGCAAACAGGATTAAGTAAATTGCCCAGGGTCACATAGCTCGTATCTTAGGCCAGATTTGAACAATCTTCCTAACTCCAGGTCTGGTACTCTATCCATTGTGCCACCTAGCTGCCCCAAGCAGAGACCTATGGAATGTAGGAGAAAGATACTGAATGATGAGGTTCTGAACTAGGGTGATATCAGGCTGGATGAGTGGAGAATAAAAGACAAATGACAAAAATATTGTGAAGGAATGCTTTTGTGTTTCCCACAGAAGCCAGGAAACTTAGATTGTGCTATTAACTAGCTGTGTGAGTTTGAGCAAATTAGTTCCTCTCACTGTGCCTCAGTTTCCTTATCTCTTTCCAATAAGTTCCCTGAGGACAAGAATAGTTTCATTTTTGGACTTTGCCTAGCACAGTGCTTAGCCCAGTTCCTGGCACATAATAATTGCTCAATAAATACTTAATAAATGGGTAACTCTATAAAGTGTCAGGGTTGGACTAGACATTCTCTTCCTTTCTGACATTCTATGATGCTATGAATTTGAGTGAATTTTTGTAGGCTATTGGATTGACTGCCTTCAGTACGATATCTTCAGTATTAATTCAAGAAAGGAAGCTTTCAGGGTGTGGACAAACCCCCAGTGAAATTTTTTTTTTCTTCTTTTATCAGGTAACTTCAAATGACTTTCTACTTGGTCTGAGCCAGGAGAGATTACAAGGGATTTCAAATGAAGTATTCAAACAATTTTATCTGCCTCAGTTAATGGCCATGTTTTTGATAGTGAATGAGGAAAGCTGATACTCCTGTTCAAAGGAGCTGGCTGAGCAGGGGGGAGAGAGATTGAGAGAGAGAGAGAGGGAGAGAGAGAGAGAGAGAGAGAGAGA